>NC_142504.1:104924650-105237745 GCF_057876585.1 Rhinolophus sinicus
TCTCTTTCCAAAATAATCGGCGATTGAGAACGCCTACCCTCCCCTTGTTGAAGACTACTGAACAGTTACTTATGTGCTGGGATCATTTCATTAAATCCTTACATCACACCCAAAAGGAAGGATTGTCCTCATTTTGCAGGCTCTATAGAGGTTAGGTGACTTCTCCAGGGTCATGCAGTGAGGGATCAACCAAGTCTGTTTGACCCCAAATCTCATAAGATTTGTCACAGAGCTGTTCAAAGGGGAAGAAAAGTTGTATCAGGGTATTACTTTCTTTACTGTCATGCTCACCAACACTTAATTTACTACCATCCTATCCCTGCCAATGACTACAAAACCAAAAACAGGTGCATGAAAGCTGGTTGGTTTCATCCAGAGGCTGTCTCTGAGCTCAGAGAAGAGATGATTTGCATGCCAGGGAGGGAGACATGAAACCTATTAATTTTTGTCTTTTGTATCATTGCATCTTCCCAGTACCTCAATAAACCTAAGACTCCAATTCTCTCCTAAAGATCATGAGATGCCAGGAAATCTACTCTGTGTCCATCGTTTCCTCTAAGAAGCCCTGCTGACCTACCTACACTATGTGCAGGTGGAACCCAAACCACTGACCTTCACCAAACTTACTCTGTGCCTCGTGCACTAAGGACAACAGGCCTCAAGGTCCCTGGGCAGAGGTCCAGTGACAAAGTGATTTATAAAGTTAGTGGTTCCTTATGCCAAAGGTCTGTGACTTGGATTGAACACACAAACTCCTTTATGGTACGTTTTTACATGTAAATATTCCAAATTTTGCATATAGTCATATGTAAATACGTTTCATATGCACTATGTGTGATTGGCACATCAAGTACGCTTAGGACACCTTCTTGGTACCTTTTCTAGACATTGCCATGGTTTCATGCCTTGGATTGGTCACAGAGCCTGATTTCTCATTCCATTGGAAAGTTAACACCTTTACAAATTCTGGGTCCCAGAAGTCTAAGGGGAGAAGGCCACATCTGGCGTTTAATCACTGTCTCCTCTGTGGCACTTAAAGTCAGCTTACAGGACTCAACTTAGATGACAAACTCTTCCCAGACAGCTGAATTCACACCTGAGGTTTGGGACCAAGAATACAGTGCAAACACGTGGTTAATATTTTATGTCCTTGGAAACACATCTGGCTGGAATGATCTCCAGAGTCTCCTATAGACAGTCAACAATTCTATCCGTTCTGGCTTGTAGATTTTGAACAAGTCAATAAACAGGAGTGTCTGAGTCTCTGCATAGCTGATAGGTTTAACGACCATGTTTTCCTGGAATGATGGTGTTAAGCGTTTACAAGAGAGCTGACTACATATTCTATGTATCAGGCATTGAGCTAAGGGCTTGACAGGCATTATCTTATTTGTTGAGTCAAATTATCATCCCCATTTTACAGATGGGGAAACTGACACTAAGAGACATTAAGTTCCTGGCCCCAGGATGTGTAGGTGGTAACTGGCATAAAATTCCTTGTCGAGTCTATGCTCTTAGTCACAACACTCAGTGCCTTAATTGTACCTAACATCCATATGGGGTAAGCTGGAGAAGAGATAATCCATCCACTTTATAGCTAAGGAGACAGATAACTAAGGGACATGCAGTTAAATCTGCGTTGGAGCCAGAATGGGGGGGGGGGTGCCCAGTCATCTTGAGATCCTCTGCTCTCTCTGCTCAGGACTTGACCGCTGTGGAAACTGAGGAAGGGGGAGAGGCAGGAAGTGGAGGTCACTGCTGGCAAGCATGTTTCCATCCTTGCAAGAGAATTTCTCCACTATCCCCTAGAATCTAGGTCTCTAATCGTATATGAAATGTCTTTTGCCCTCTTAGGGGGAGGCAGTGCTTAGAGCTGCCTGGTTTCCTGCCCTCTGCCCTACCCATCCCCCACACTGACTGGTCAGACGGCTTCCCAAAGGTGTCCCTTGGCAGAGCCCTTAGGGCAGTGGGACCCAGCAGTTCAGCTGCTATCTCTTTCAAATCTGACTAGGGAGTACCACAGCATTTTTATTTTAAGAATTATGGCTTGAAAAAAAATAAGATACAAAAACCCCTGCCTTAGCCCATGCTCCCAGGGAACTAAGAATGAGAGATCCTGTGTGTGATATTGGGATTTATACTTTGAAATATATATTTGGTCTTCATCCTGTTCCTGGCACCGAGCTCCTAAAATCTTTGGAATTTCCTAAGTGATGAGAGTAGTAAAGGTGATTTTTGGAGAGCAGCGAGGTAACCTAAAGATGGGGGCTGGTTGGCAGGAGAACTAACCATGTGATTGGAGGGTTGGAATATTCACTCCCACCCCCTGACCTCAGGGGAGGGGAGGGGACCAGAGATTGAGTTCAGTTGCCAATGGCAAATGATTTAATCAATCCTGCCTTTGTAATGAAGTCTCCCTGAAAACTCAAAAAGATGGGGTTCAGAAAGCTTCTGGGTTGGTGAACATGTGGGTATTCGGGGAGAGTGGCATGGAATTTCCATGCCCTTTTCCCATACCTTGCCCTGTGCATCTCTTCCATCTGGCTGTTCCTGAGTTACGTCCTTTTACAGTAAACCAATCATCTAATACGTAAAATGTTACTCTGAATTCTGTGAACCACTTTAGCAAATTAATTGAACACAAAAAGGGGCTTGTTGGAACCTCCAATCTATAGCTGGTCAGGAGCACAGGTGACAACCTGAACTTGCAGTAGGTGTTGGGGGGCGGGGAGGTTTCTAGGACTGAGCTTTTAACCTGTGGAATCTGATGCTATCTCCAGGTAGACAGTGTCAGAATTGTGTTGAATTGGGGGATACCCAGCTGGTGTTGGAGAAGAGCCTGGTGGTGTGGGAAAAGCATACACACTTTGGAATTGGGTGTAGAATCATTCATGTGACTCATCTAAATGCCCGCAGCTAGTCAAGGAAAGGCTGTTAGGCCAACAGGGACCTACAAAGGGGCGGGGGCATTGGTTGGCCCAGCTTGCAGGTAGTAAGGAAGTACAGCCCCTGTAGAGGATTCAAAAAACTAACAAAACTGACTAAAAAGATGTATAATTTGTTTTGCTTTATGATTACCATGAATGGGTAATGTCAGTGATAAAATACTCCTCCCCTTAAAAATCTCTTTGCTATAGTTATTGCTCAGTTTTAATAATACATAAGCTTCAAATAAGCACCTTAAAAAAATGACTTATCCTGTGATAAACACTGGATTCTCTGGAAGCTGACTCTGAGCACCCCTGGTTACACAGCCTACCTGTCATATGCCGGTTTGGCGGCACGTGTTGCAAAAGGTAAGTTTGTGGGGTTTGTTGATGCTCGCTTAGGCAGTCAGTGTTTCCCATCGCGTGCTATTTTATATTCCCGAGCTTATACAGCAGAGTTGAAAAAAAAACCAATTATGAAGACGAAACAGAAGAAATTAAATTTAAAACAACCGATCAGAAAACAGAACGCTTCCTTCTATTCTGTCACCCTCTGTGACCACCTGGAGTTTTAATGTGTATCCAGAAATTTAAAAGAGTGAAAGATACAGTGAGTTCTGACTTATCTCCAAAACTTCAACATGAATGCAAAAGAGAATGTCACTGCCTGGGTTTCTTTTCCAGCCATTATTCTGATTCATTACATTTCAGGATTGTTACCTGAAAATAATTTCGTCTTATAGCGGAAGGGTGTGAAAAAATCTCTGCGCTATGTGTCAAAGACTCAGGGTACACCACTGCTGGCCAGGCTCCAACTCGTGGGCTTTCGCTCTGTTCCCGGTGTCACAATGCCTGCTATGGGTGGAACTGTGTGGTTTCCCCCACCCCACCCCCCTTCATATGTTCAAATCTTAACCCTCAGGACCTCAGAATGTGACCTGATTCGGAAATAGGGTCATTGCAGACGGAATTGGTTAAGATGAGGTCCTCAGGATGAGTCCAAACTCAGTGTGATTGGTGTCCTTATGAATGTGGACATTTGGACACCGCGATAGTCATATGCACAGGGACAATGCCATGCAAAGATTGGAGCTGTGCTGCCACAAGTCAAGGAACGACCAGCAGCTGGAGAAAGGGCTGTACCTGATCCTTCCCTGGCACCTTCCAAGGGAGCATGGCCTTGATCGCTCACTTCGAGCCTCTAGAGCTGTGGGACAACACATGTCTGTCGTTTAAGCCACCTAGTTTTAAGGCATTTTATCACAGCAGTCCCAGCAAACAAATAACACCGTTTCAATGTGTAGTTTTAAAAATTTAAGTTTCTAATTCCTACCAACAGAGGGTATTACAGTCAGATACTGCTTACTTTATGTCTACAAATTCAGATTTCACCCTCGCCAGATGACTTGTGTACCTAAAAGGAAAAGCTGTGGCTAGCTTTTGTAACAAATTATATAATCAAGACATAGATGACCCCATTTTCTTTTCTCTCCCAAAGATGAAATGTGCTATTTTTTTTTTTTTTTGCCACTGAACTATGGTATAAGAGTTATTTGCAGGGCATACCCGGAAGAAACAACTAGTATTTCATGCAAATAAGGACCGGCTGCTCAAATAGAGATAACTAATTCAGGCCCATACAAACATGTACTCTGATCTGCATTTTAAGAGAACACAGAAACCCACAGAAATCTCCAACATTTATTAAAACATCCTCAAAATGTTTTGAGGTTTCAAAGTGGTGCCAATTAAGTAAGCTTTCTACGGCATCTCTTAAAAAACATGGCTCTGGGGGGGACATGCCAATTCATTCCAGACCTTTTTTTCTGCACTGACATTTTCTCCTCTCAATTAATATTTGCTTCCCTTTAAAATTTCTCAGAGTACTTTTTGGGGAGCAGTAGAACCCAGTGATGAGGGTGTGGGTTTGATTTAGCCACACCTACCCATTCCCAGCCCCCGTACACATAAGGTAATGCAGAGAGAACATTTTTTTAAAACTCTGAAGTGAAATAAAATGTAAAACAACCAACCAAAATACATTTGAGTATTATTTATTCTTCACATCCCCTCTTCTCCATAGACCCAGACATCAACCCTTACCCCCTACAAGGCCTTTCTTGAATGCAATTGGACTCTAATGACGGAAAAATTACTTCTTCAACCCTCTTGTTACCATACTATTTATAACTTTTATCATATATTACTGACTATTAATGATAATAAACTTTTTCTAATATTTAACATAACTTCATCCGGTTTGGCGGCGGAGCTCACTGTAGAACTCTCTTAGGTGAGTCAGCAAGATCCTTCTTCTATTAAAGAAACAGGGCTCACTGTTGTCCTCTGTAGGTCTGGGTGAGTTGTCCAGAAGACTCCCCTCACGCCCAATCCCTCTACCTCCTACTTCACCTCTACTCTGAAGAGCAAACTTTCAATTGTCCACCATACACCAGTGCCAGGGATACATTCCCAACAAGTAGCAAGTCTAACTGGCCTGAACTTGATATTTCAACACAATAATCCCCCTGACTTCCCAGAGCTCTTGAAACAAGAAAAGTGTAAGAATAAAGAGAAGAACATGAACAATAAATGAGGGGTTTAAATAATCCATAAATCTTCACAGCCAAGTCAGGAACAAACCAAGAGCATTTGCATAGCGCACAACCCAAGACAAAAAGCTACTTAACAGCCATTAACTACCACTGAATTGAAACTTTACCGTAGGGCGGCCAGGTAGCTCAGTTGGTTAGAGTTCGAGCTCTGAACAACAGGGTTGCTGGTTCGATTCCCGCATGGGCCAGTGAGCTGCGCCCTCCACAACTAGAATGAAGGACAATGACCTGGAGCTGATGGGCCCTGGAGAAGCACACTGTTCCCCAATACTCCCCAATAAAATTTAAAAAAACAAAAAAGAAACTTTACTGTAGCTATCTGGAACTAATTAAAATCTTTTCAAAGCATGTTTTAAAAGCACTCTGAAAAGACTGTGCTCTAGATTTAATCTAGATTTACCTAAGGCTATCCCTCGACATTTCAGTTGTGACACATATTTCAGTTGTAAGTTTGAGAACTCACCCTAGAAAAAGTGCTACATAACTCATTGCTGAATATCACTCTGGTCACCTTTGAAGTACTCCCTTTGGGAAGCTATGCACCAACGCCAGCGCCTAGTCCACCCTTCAAAGCAATTTTGGAACTCTTTTTCTGGAGTGGCCATCAGGGCTGTCGTCGTATTACTCTTGATGTCCTGAATGTCATCAAAATGTCTTCCTTTCAATATTTCCTTTATCTTCGGGTAAAGAAAGAAGTCATTGGGGGCCAGATCAGGGGAGTAGGGAGGGTGTTCCAATACAGTTATTTGTTTACTGGCTAAAAATTCCCTCACAGACAGTGCCCTGTGAGCTGGTACATTGTCATGATGCAAGAGCCATGAATTGTTGGCGAAAAGTTCAGGTCGTCTAAGTTTTTCACACAGCCTTTTCAGCACTTCCAAATAGTAAACTTGGTAACTGTTTGTCCAGTTGGTACAAATCCATAATGAATAATCCCTCTGATATCAAAAAAGGTTAGCAACATCATTGCAACAAGTTCACGAACTTAATTGTCAGACCTTGTATGCTCTGTCATCATACAGTCAATGAAAAGCCAAACTACACCCCAGTCCCAAAGTTATTAGTTCAGCCACACAACGGGCCACCCGGAAGCACTCCTGGGCCAGACCTGCCCCAGCAGGTTGGTCCCTGGGCTCATCACTGGCTGCCACCCAACCCACACTCAGAGGCCACACTTTGCTTTTCCTCCTTCACCTTAAGAGATCTAGGTACGGTGAATTTATACCTTAGCTTTCCAAAGTCTAAATCCTATGCACAGAAAGCAATGCTGCCCTAACTCTGAGGCCTGCTAGCACTGTGGATGTTTGTATATATCACATGAGGATTTACATACTAAGAACGCTTGTCATGCTTTAAACACTCAGGCTATCAACAAGAATCATTCGAATGAGATTTAAAGGTTGCTGTCTAGACCAAATACAAACTACAATTATTTCAACATATTCTGAAATCTTAATCAGTGACTCTCAAAAAATGGCTGTCATAGGTCAGATGGGGAATCTGTGAGATTATTCAGGTTGTCTTCCAAAGCTATAGACAGATGGTTTCTGTCATGCTCCGTTCTGGAAATTATTAGAGTTCTCCATCTGCATTAGAAATCAGAGAGGCTGTGTCTACCTGTTCCGGCCCCGCCCTTCGCAGGCTGCCCCCCGCGCCAGCCTCGTCCTGATGGCACACAGAGACACACACAAAGGAACAAGGCACTTTCATTCCTTTTCCAGATCCTCAAATCCCCATGTAATGGTGTTTTCATTTGTACTCGAACAAGTTACTGTCTGCCTGGCCCATTCTTTGTATTCTGCCCTGTATTGTGGTTGTTTTTGTCTCCAATAGAGTGTAAATTCCAAAGACTCCGGACCAAGCCCTAGTTCTCTTATTTCCGAAGTGGGGCAGACTCAAGAAATGGGTAAGGGCTCCTGTCTGAAGACAGACAAAGAGACAGACAGAGCTAAAATCTCATCTCAACCACTTACAGACTAGAGGACCTTGGGAAATATATCCCCCCTAAGCCTCCTCATTTATAAAATGAAGATAATGCCTGCCTTACAGGGTCCTTGTGAAGCTCGGTCTTGATATCACGTAAAACGCTCAGCAGTGTGCACAGTACCTGGGACAAGTGTCCACTGAGTGAGCAATTTCAGTGAGCCACTTCATCAGAAATGCAGCAAAATAGCATAGTAATATTTTTCTCAACAAAACTTTAGTTGATTATTAGGTTGGTGCGAGAGTAATTGCAGTTTTTGCATTTATTTTTAACCTTTTAAACCACGATTACTTTTGCACCAACCTAATATAAACTCATAAGCCTAGAATACTTGGGAACTGAAGTTTTCCAGTGAAAAGCAGAATTAGAAAATAAATATATTAGTAACCTTTATATTTTACTTCAGAGTTTGCAAAAGGTTTTCACATACCATTAATGTACTTGATCTATACAACGTCATTGAAAAGTAGATTATTTTTGTTTTATTCTCTGTGATGTCTCCAAGGCCCAGAACAGTGTCTGACACACAGTGGACCTTTACTAAAGAATTACTCCGTGAGTGCACATTACAAATGAAGAATCAAGCTCAGAGTTGAACACTGTATCCAGGCTTCAGAGCCCATAATAGGCAGAGGACCAAAACCAGGTCTTACCAACTACATCCAAATCCTAACCCCCACCTCCATCACCCTGTCTCTTGCCACCGAGATAAGATCCCAGGGAACTATATATTTTCTAGATGATAATAGCTCAAAGACCACTTAAAAGTGGACCCTAATTAAACAAAGAAACAAAACTATCACTCTTGTGTCCTTTAGGGAAGAGTTATACTTGGTAATCTAGCTACTTAAATTTAAATGCAGACTTTGCTTTCCTCAGTCTGCATAGCAAACAATCTTTATCACAGTATGAACAAGTGAAACAAACTTAAATTGCAAAACCAGGTTTAATGAAAAGACGTAGTGGCTGTGTTTGCTTTGAAATAATATGGGGGAGGGAGATAAAAGTGCAGATAGAAGACCATGGGCCATGACCATGAACAAGGGGGGGGTTCATTATACGACTGTTGACTGTTTCTATTTTGATATGTTCTATTTCTATGTTTGAAATCTTTCTATGTTTTTATTTTGATATGTTCTATTTCTATGTTCTATTTCTATGTTTGAAATCTTTTTCAATTAAAAAAAGAGAAACAAAAAACTAGCCTTAAAATAAACTAATATATTAACATTAGGTCACCAATGTATGAGACATATGTGTCTTAATTCTTAACCAGTTCAGAGGGGACCCCAAGTTTTGTGCAGCCATCGGCTCATCTAGAGAACTCAAGATATTAAATAAGTGTTTTCAAAGTTAAAAGGAGAATATTTATAAATAACATTAAATATTTCATAGTTAGTAAAGTGCAAGCGTCCCAGAGAACTACAACATTTTACAAGTTAGAGCATCCCTAATTTCAGGTACCATCTGTATGGTATCTGAGGAGGCACATTTGTTCTTTGGATCACTAAGAACATTTAGCATTTACTTTGTTTGTGTGCATTACAACATTTTAAGAATCACTTTTCGCTCAAATACTGTTCCCAATCTTTATCACATTTTTTTCCTCCCTCAGTATGTGAGTAAAATATTATTATCCCCATTTCACGGATGAGCAAACTGAGGCTGAGAAAGGTCTCATGGAGTGCTCAAAGGCACACATAGCTAGCTGGTTGCATTAGGGCTGAAATTGGAACCAAGTCTAAATTCTCCTGTTGTCAAGGTCTTTTCACCGAGCATGATACAGCATCCCCAGCATGCCCACAGTTCATTCTAGTGCGGTGGCAAAGAGTGGGGGCTCTGGAATCACTCTTCCTGCCAGCTGTGAGACCTCAGAAAAGCTCATTAAATAGCATTGCTGGTCCTCAGTTTGCTCATCTATAAAATGGGTAAAAATAATAGTCCCTGCCTCTTCAGGCTGCTGTGAGGATGAAATGAGCCGATCAATATAAAAAAAGCTCCTGGAACAGAGCCAGGCCCAAAGAGAGGGTACAATAAATATTAGCCATTGCTATTCTTATGTGAAAGGATTAAACACTAGGAGAAGAACTGTGTAACCAAATTGACACTTAAGGAACAGCTGAGAAGTTACTACGGCCCACGCTGAAGCTCAAATTTACCTTCATGTGTTGAATCATTGATGGCCAGGGGAATGCCTAGCTCGTAACCTGCTATGCTCAGGCCGCAGGAAAATGTCACCCTAGTAGTGAGAGAGACATTAAATATTTTACTCTCCCAGCTGCTCACAACAAAGCAGCCTGGCTGTATCCATTACCTCCTTTTTCAGATCGCCTGAGCAAAGGGGAAACCTGTCACAAAATCCACACTCTAGAATTTAAAATATACAAACAAAATAACTTATAGTCCGTATCTGCATTGTGAATAAAAGTGGGATGTTTTTTCAGAAAGGGGGGAGGGGTTATTTTCAGAAACAGAAACTGTCTTTACATCTGACACCTCTGCCACAATATACGGTGTATATCTTGCCAAAAGAGACATGCTATACCAGCCAGCCAAAAATAGTCTCAGGTTGTTTATCAACAATGTGTAAATTGTACATTGGAGAACCCTGAGCTGAATGTATTCTTATGTTCACATCTTACACTCCCATCGGAATTGCTTTATTCAACTCTTCCTATGACAGCATCCTACTTAAAAAGTAAAACTCATGCAGTATGCAGACATGTCAACATTGGGGATGGGAAAGACTTTAACAGACTGAATCTTCTCATTTTTTTCCGACCAAGGTAAACATCCTTGATAAAATTTCCTATGGTTTTGGCAATCTCATCTCGATGGCTTAATCAAATTAACCGATGGTTCTCTGCATGTTTAATGATTGATTTCTTCTCTATCCCTGGCTCCCAGGCTGAGCTACCATCCTGGTCTCACCTGTTTACACAGGCAAGCTCCCAGAGGCAGTTTTTAACTTTTAACTGTTTAAAGAATGGGCAGAGGTGGTCAATATGCTAATCACTTCCGGGCCTTCACTACAGAGAATCCTTCTATATTCTCTCCCATCCTCTAGAGTCCCAGCAGCGCTCTTCCAATGCCACCAACCTCCGACTATAACACAGGAACAGCACTTCTGGGAGCAGACATGGGCCTCCAGGAGTTCGAACAGCTGGTGGCTGAGTGCAGCTTGCAGCAGTGGATTGTTTGGCTTACAGGGTTTCTTGTTTAAATTTTAGTTCGCTTATTTAAAAAAATCTGTTGATTTCACATAAAATCCAGATTTCCAGATTTTCTTAATTTGGGAAATCTGGCAGCCCTTGGACAAGGCAACCATCAGTGGGGGCTGGGTAGTAACTGCCCCTTTTGAGTGCTGTGTTCTCCCCAGTTGCCAGTCCTCACCCAGCCAGTGTGTACCCTCCTCAGCCCTTGTAGGAATTGAATTGGGGGCTCGTCGGTCAAATATCTTTACTATTCCCATTTTATAGACAAGGAAACCGAGGCGGGGAGGAGGTGAAGTGATTTCTTCAATGTCACACAACTAGTAAGTGACAAGCTGGAACTGCATTCAAGATCTGTTTCACTCCAAATTGTTGTCTTTAACTCCCTCACTCTGTTGCTCACATGTCCCCCTTTAGCAAGGGAAGTAGAACATCAAAGGGCAGGATAGACACATCTGGGTAATTTTCAAATTCTCTATCTGCAAAAGAGAAGGCACCCTCTAAAGTTAATCAATATACACTGATCTGAATTAGAATATAGAAGATAGCAACAATCTGCCACAACCATCTTAGGAAGGGAAAAGAAAGGAAATGCCATCTGTAGAACCATCGATCATTTCTAATTAGCAATCTTTTCTGTTGTTGACCCAGGCTCATCTGTCGTTACCGTTTCCCCCAATTGCTTTACTCTTAGCTCACTCTCGGGTGTACTTGTGTATTTCCCTCTGAACCATTTAAGATAAGTCACACCGTACTCCTAACCCCTAAATACTTCAGGCGTAGTCTCTCACATTCTCTTACATAACCATAAAATAGTCATGAGAATTTAGCATCAATAGATTATCTAATATTCTTATTTTATCATTGACCCAATAATGTCTTTTACAGTATTAGTTTTCCTCCAGGACAGAATCCAGTCTAGAATCAGGAATAACTTTAAGTGGCCAAGTCCTTTAATCTGGAACACTCTCACAACCTGTTTTTTTGGTCATTGATGACACTGACATTTTTAAAGAATACAGCCCCCACCCCACCCCTTTTTTCAAAACAACGTTCTTCATTTGGGCTTTGATGCTTCCTCGTGATTGAATCCAGCTTATGCATCCTTGCTAGAATACTCCACCGGTGAGGCTGTGTCCTTCTCAGGACATCACCTCTGGAGGCACACGTCCTCCACCCCTCACTGGTGATTTAATTTCCATCACTCGGTCGAGGTGTTGTCTCATTTCTCTACTGTATTTTTTTTGTAACTTGCAATCTGTGGGGTGACATTTGAAGACAATGCAAACATCCTACTCCTTCCCTAAATTTCCTCCGACATGTGGCATCCTTGACGATTCTTGCCTGATCGGGTCTTTACAAGATCTACAACAGGATGATTTCCCAGCTCCAGCGTTCCCTCCACATTTATCAGTCAGCCTGGGCCTTTCCCTGTAAGCAGGGTCTCCCTTAGTTACACTTATTTGTCTACTTATTGATTGGTTGTCAGTGTGAATGCATACATTCTATTTTTCCAAATGGTTTATAATTCCTTATTGCTCATAATTACTTTAGTGTTCAACTTGCCCCAGGTTAGGCCACAGGGAGTCCCTTCAAGCTGGCACATACGTCCTTGTGACAGACCCCCGTTATTCTTTGAGCATTTCCATACTTTGTAGCAGAAACAAGATGTTCTGGGCTCATTGCACATATCCTGCCCCAGACCTGTGCCTTCTAGTGATATTAGAGACCAAGGTCTGGGCACTAGAGGTGTTCATTGCTACTGGGGTGTCCTGGCTTCATGGCCCTTTGTTGGACAGTGTTAAGCAATACGTCCATGTACATACAGATATACATACAAACACATACATGCATACATGTTACATGAGAATGCTTCTGCATGCACATGTTTCAGAAATGCATTCATACCAAAACATCCAATTCCAATTAGTCTCCACAATTTCTCCCGTTCCATGTTACCTGTAGGTCCCTTCTTCCTCAGTGAGAAACCTGGCTCCCCAAAACATTTACTCATTTGCTCAATGCTAATATACATCTAGAATTTTTTTCAGAATTGCTTTGCCAATATCACTATAAATTGTTTAGGATTTTTTTTTTTTTTTTGCCTTTCTCCCACACCTTGTCTAAGACCACGCATTCGTAGTAAAATACTGTGTTCATTGTTCCTTGGATTCTTTCTCTTTCCCACCCACTCTTCACTATGGTTGCGGTACTCATTTGAAATACAGTTGGGCTTGTTCATTTCATTTGACTTTTAGTTTTATGGTTTTTCCCTCCTTCACATTTTATTAATTTAAATTTATTTTTCGAATACGTAGAACGTTAACATGCTCCCCAAGGTTAAAACATGGCTAAAAGGCACACTTAGCCAAGTGGCCCTCCCTCATATATCTCCTTCTTGTTCCCACCCACCCCTTGTTGGTAATTGACTTTATTGTTTTGTTTATTCTTCGTGTGTTTCTTTTTGTAAAAATAAGCAGCTAGATGTATTTCTAAATTTTTGTCTTTCGTATACAGACGTAGAATACATATGCTCCTTTGTTCTTTGCTTCTGGAAATCACTAGAAGTCATTTTTCAGGCACTGTTTACAAACACAGAAACATTTATGTATGTATATAAATCATTTCCTTGGAAAACTTTTTAAAGAAATCCTTAAATCCCAGCATGCATTTCTCTCTTTCTGCTCTCTGGTCTCCAAGACAGAAGCCATCACCCACCACTCCATGTCCTAAGGTTTGACTTTCCTACAGGGACTCGACTTCACCAGGGCTACCATGAATGTGTTAACATCCAGGTAAGATACTTATGACTTCCAGGGACGTTTCCCAGATAAAAATTCAATCTAAAGTGGTGGTCCCAATGGTAGCAACTAAGTAAATATTCACTCATAGGGAATAAAAAAGAAAGATCACTTTGTGAACCTTTAATCCCTGATAGGTATCTGGCAACTCATGTCAAATGGCTATAAAAAGAACCAGGAAAGAAAAAAAAAAACACCAGGTATTAGGATGACTCAACACAAATCAAGCCACTGTTGGGAAACCCACTCCTAGCCCTGCCCTTGGCAAGTCAACTGCAGTTCAAGGCTAATTTTCTCTGACTGGTGTTGCTCACACCCTCCCATCCTTCCCATCATGGAGGAGAGCTGCCAGGAGTTCCTCACACTTTGTCACCCACACCCAAATTCAAAGGCACTGGAGAGAACTTGCACTCCAAACTCTCGACACAGGGACAGGAAGGGGGTGAGTGTGGTGGTACTAGGCTTTTCCAACTTGGCCAAGCTCTCCAATATACAAGGGTCAGGGGACAAAATAATGATCAGAAGTGATTCCCACCATAGTGATTTTAATGAGCATATGGAAATACAAATGGAAGAAAGGTGCAGAGGAATTCAGTATAGTAACATCATAATTAATAGTCCTGGGGGTTGATATTACACAAACGCAATCACTGTCGGGTAAGGTCTGGGTAGATGAGACATCTGAGGGGCTCGGCCTCAGCCCCTGTCCTATCTAGCTGAGTGAAAGTCCTGTCCACAGGATGCCGCTGCCTGGGAACATGGCAGGCTGAGCACAGCGAGCTCCAACAGGCCTGAGGCCCCCCTCCCGTGGCCAGCCCATCTCCTCCTTCACCTTCTCTCTCTCACCTTCCCCAAACTGGAGGGCAAGAGAAGCTAGTGGCTTCCATAAGACACAGCTCATGGGGAATATACATCCTGGAATTTAATCCTGGACCTCCTGCAAAATCCTTTCCCCTTCATGAAACTTCTGACAAGGAAATAAGATCAGACTCTATCCTTCCCTTTGCTCACCGCAATGTTCTCTATTTTAAAAACAAGATTTTAAAGCCCCCAAATTGTTCCTAAAAAAGAGAACTATACCTAACAGAAACAGATATAATTCATGCACCTCAAATTTGTACTCAGTGGATTCTAATTTAATTTTTTGTCTACAATTTAAAAACTGCTTCCGTTCTAGAGAAAGCATTTAAAAGGACCAGAACATCTAACTGGAATAACCTGTCCGAGAATCAGTAATCACTGAGCACTTTTATTACTAAAAGTGGAAGAAGTCATGAAAATATCTTCACCTTCCCAGATGGGTGATTCGCTGAAAAGGATTTGCTTGAAATAAGAGAAAACAGGACTAGTCCAGCTGGCTGAATCATCTGCTTTAAAGAGGGAGAGGGAGAAAGCGAAAGCGCAAGAGAGAAACCAGGAAAACGGTGCTATCTATGCTTCAAGCAATTTTTAGGTTAAAATGCAACGGCTTCTCTGAGGTTCCTGAGATAACACAGAGTAATGGAGCGAGGCCTGCACTCTGGTCCAGCAGGGCCAGCACGGGATCTGTGGCCCTAGGCAGGTCATATCCCCACCTGGGCTCAGACTATCATCTGTAGGTGACGGGTCTCAACCAGATCACTGGTCCTAAAGTGGGATCACACACATCAGAATCCCATGGAATGCTTTTAACAATAACAGATGGCCGAGCCTGAACCCAGACCTGAAACTGGACTGGGCAATGGGAGATGACCATCCTGGGGCTTCTCTAGAAGATGTCTGAGATCCTGTCTGGCACTAAATTTCCATCAGATTAAAAAAATTTTTTTTTCTTATTTAGACTTTAAAAAAAAAAAAGCTTTAGGTTTACAGAAAATTTAGTGGAAAGTACATAGAATTTCTCCTTACACATGGCTCCCCAGCTCTCTCCCTTGTAGCCATTATTACCGTCTTGCATTAGTGCGGTACATTCTTATTAATTGAAGTCCACAGCTTACATCACGGTTCACACTTTGTGTTGTACATGCTATGGGGTTTGACAAATGTACAATGACATATATGTTTTCTAATTTAAACACTACCCTCTTGAATACTTGTCTTACTCTCAAGAGAGGGATACACACACAAAAAAGTGAAAAGGATTAAGAAGTACAAATTTCCAGTTATAAAAATAGTCACAGGGATGTAAAGTGTGGCATAGGGAATATAGTCAATAATATTGTAATAACTATGTGTGGGGTCAGTTAGGTGTCAGACTTATCAGGGTGATTATTTCATAAGGTATACAAATGTCTAATCAGATATACATACTGTATTCCAGAAACTAATATAATATTGAATGTCAACTGAAAAGTAATTGAAAAAATAAATTTTAAAAATTATAAATAAATAAAAAAAGAGTGGACGCACAGGAAAAGGCTGTAGGACAGAGGGAAATTCTGTTTTATGTCCACTGACCCTAAAATTAGGACAAATCAAAGATAGTTAGATTGAACAAAGGTCTATGTAGCCAAATACCATAAACTTTTCCCTTTTTCCTTTTCAGCACTTAGGATCTTGCCTACAATATATCTGTTACTTAAACTACCAAACCCATAAGTGTTCCATGATAAGGTAATGTGCTCCCTAAACATAAGCCACAGGTTCTGTGACTTTATAACCTTAGACAATTTTTAAGAAATCTAAGAAATGGCAACCAGACATTGATAGAGATTTCTTCTCCTGATTCAAAGACAACTGGTACTTGAAGGTCTATGGAATTCATGAGTTAAAATAACGAGAATCTTATAAGCGAAAATGAAGCTCCTTGAACATACATTTTTGTGCAGTAATCCAATTATTTTCTTAGCATAAATTCTAAGGATAGACTAGCTGTTAAAACACTGTTCTCTAAAAATGAAGTTCTCTTTCCACAAATTGTATCAGGAACTAGTAGTAACATTTCAACATTTAAGTTTCCACATGCATTTTTTTCCCCCAAATTCTAACATTTATTTCAACTGAAATAAATTCTACTGATTTTATTTCTTTTAATATAACAACTTATTTTATAACAGGTATGGTTTTAATTAACCAAAGAAATGCATTTAAGAAAGTTAGGAGCTCTTTCTCTGACATTATCCTTAAATTAACTTTTCTCTTTCAAGTACTGTACTCAGTTGTCAAAAAAAGAAAAAAAGAAAAAAAAGAAAATACCCAGAAAATAAGTGTTGGTTGAGGATGTGGAAAAGTTGAAACCACTGTGCATTGCTGGTAGGAATATTTCCACAGCCACTGTGGAAAACAGTATGGTTGGTGACTCCTCAAAAAATTAAAGCGAGAACTATCACATAGTCCATCAATTCCATTTCTGGGTATGTACCCAAAAGGACTGAAGCAGGGATTCAAACAGAAATATGTACACCCATGTCCACAGCAGCATTACTCACAGTAGCCAAGAGGTAAAAACAACCCAAGTATCCATCAATGGATGAATGGATAAACAAACTGTGTATATATACACAGTGTATACATACACACAAAATGGACCATTATTTTGCCTTAAAAAGGAAATTCTAACACAGGCTACAACACAGATGAACCTCAAGGACATTATGCGAAGTGAAATAAGCCAGTCACAAAAGAACAAATACTCTATAATTCCACTGATATGAGGTATCTAGAGTAGTCAAGTTCATAGAGACAGAAAGTAGAACAGTGGTTGTCAGGGGCTGGGGGAGGGGAGAATGGGAGATACTGTTTAATGGGGACGGAGTGTCAGTTTGGGAAGATGGAGAAGTTCTAGAGATGGATGGATGGTGGTGATGGTCACACAACACTATAAATGTATTTAATGCCACTGAACTGTACACTTAAAATGGTAAATTTTATGTTATGTATATTATACCTCAATTTTTAAAAAATGTACTCAGTTGTTCTTTATCTCCTCTGGAGAAAGAAGGAGAGATATAAATTGATCTCAGCTAAAATTTTCCTGACTGGAGAAGCTGCCCAAAGAATAAGTGGAATATGCTGCCTGGAGGTGTTCTTGAGCTTCCACTACTTGGAGCCAGGTAGTATGCCAAAGGCTAGGGATACCATGACAAGTAAAGTCATGCATCCCTGCCTTCATGGGGCTTATGTGGTTCTTAAATTTTAGGTGGCAACAGACTCCCTTAGGGAGCTTGTGAAACACAGATTTCTGGACCCAACCTTCAGACTTTCTGCTTCAGGAGGTCTAGGCTAGGGCCTGAGAACCTGCATTTCTAGCAGGCTCCCAGGTGATGCTGAGGGTCAACCCTGCCAGTCAGGGACCACACTTTGAGAAGCTCTAGTGTAAGAGGAGAGACTTGTAGGTAAATCAGTGATTTTCAATCAAGTGGTGTAGGTACTATGATGGGGGTACATCTAGGGGCACCTATCTGTCCTAAGGAGGATCAAGGAAGCTTTTCCCAGAGGAAGTGCTACAGGGATTGACATCTAATCTGAGACTGACAGGACATGTGGGTAAAGGGAAAGGCAAGGGCGTTCCAGGTAGGAGTCACAATATTTGCAAAGGTCTCGAGGTAAGAACACACACAGCCTGTTCTTGGAATGCAAGCCTGTCCATGTGATGGGAAGACAGAGAGTGACAGGGAAAGTGATGAGCAAGCGAGACGTGAACAGATAATCGAGGGCATAAGGAGCCTAGATCTTACCTGCAGGGCAACAGGCAGCCAAAGTGCTTTCAGCATGAAAGGGTTTATGATCTAAGGTTGGGTCAGCACATCCCAGGGAGAGCTTACATCGAGCAGAGACACTGCCTGAGGAGCTGGGGAGGAGGCAGTGGCACATATCCCATCCCCTCTGACTCTAACCATCCCACCCAATCTCCTACAGAAGCTCTAGCTCCTCAGAAAGCCAAATGCTGCCTGAGGTCCAGGCTCTTTCAGGTCAGAATAGTCCAGGTCTCGTACAAGTAGGCACTAGCCAAGTGAGGCTATTTCAATTTAATTCACTAAAATTAAATTAAAAGCCAGTTCCTTAGTTGCACCAGGCACATTTCAAGTGCTCACGTGGCTAGATATAGAACACTTTTATCACATCACAGAAAAGTTCTACTGGACAGCACTGGTCGGGGAGATATAAGCAGGATTGGATCTAAGGCCCGCCGGACATTTTGGTTTTACTGCATTAAACCTGCACGAAACTAGTTTGGGCCTTCATTCATGAACACACACACACACACACACACACACACACACACAGAGCTCAAAATCAACTTTTTTAAATTACAGAGTAGAAACCTAGACAACTGGCAGTTCCTTACAATATATATTCAAGCAACAAATACCCTAGATATCACTTTATAAGAAGATAGAAGGAATATTTTTTTTTCCAGGCCACTAAGAAGAATCCTAGAATCACACTTATTCTAAATACTCAAAATAACTGGCCAAGGGAATTGAGGGAGGATAATACATCCTAGATTAAAATTCTAAAAGGCCACTGTGACTGCTTATGTTCCGAAAAAGCTAACCTTTTAAGGCTTTTTCTCTATTGTGATTCAGTTCACAGGATTCATACTATTACATTGCTAATACTCACTCTAAGTTCTAAAAATAAAAGGCAAGACATATTGCATGCCAAATGGGTAACAAACCCCAAGCCAAAGACAGAACTGGAAATTGATGTAGGGAGGAAATGAGTTATGCTGTGAAATGAAACACACGCCCAGGAGAAAGGTTTAACCCGTGAGCGGACCGTAACAGCAATTGTTGTTAGCTAGCTAACAAACCCAAGAAGCCAGCGGTGGATGATTTCTGCAAATAAAAATCCAGAGCTGTTTTTATTTTCCCAGCTGCTCAGGAAGTAATTGACCCGACTGAGTAGAGAGGCAACACCCAAGACCCACCCGCAACTCCCGTTGAAGTATCTGGTAGGAGTTCCCAGTGACTAGAAGGTCCTCCCAGGCTGCCTGCTCTTCTGGTCCTAATGCTAAGGCACAGGTGGCTTTGATACCAAGACAGACCACACATACTTCTTTGTTCAACATTCTCGGAGCCCAAGCATGTTAAAGGGAGGGGCACCTCAGAAAGAACAGCCAATGGGGTGGCTTGTTCATGAGGGCAAACATGGAAAGAACAGGAACATAGGGGCCTGCCGATGGCTGCATGTTTCAAGTTCATGGCAATATACCTATAGGTGAAAACATCTGGACATGACCTCATGTTAAAGAGAGAAAGACAGGAAAGGGGACAGTCAGACATGGGTTGGAGTCTCCTCTCTACTAGGGATATGGACTTTAATTTTTTACCAGGAGGCAATTGGGACTTAGCGCTGGTACAACTGATGGGAGAATTAAGATGGTAATTCTTTTTTCACAACTACCTCAAAAAATCAAAATAGAGCTATTTCTGTAGGAGAGAAACTGCCTACTTTCGAGGATATGGTAGTAGTCCTTCGCCCATACAGATGGTTTTATCGCTCACGATATAGTCTACTCCTCGGCACTGGGCTTTACACATCTCATATTTGGAGATAATTCCCTCCTCTGCCTTACTTCTGATCCCTTCGATGCACCTTCTTTATAATTCCTGAATGATCGGAGACTACCAGGTTTCCCTTACTTAAGCTTCCAAAAATCAGGCTGAGGAGTCATTTTTAGGCATCGTCACTTTAAACGTTGATTGCAGCATTTCCTTTCTGATAAGCAATGGGCCTTATGATTCACTCTGGCAACCCACAGAGGCCACGTGCTCTCGGTCCAGCTGGCTCAAGTCTGAATTGAACGGGAATCCCCAATCATGAAAAACTAATGAGCTGATCAGAACACATCCAGTCTCTAACAATCTGAATAGTATCAGACAAGTTAGTTTTCCAGTCCCATCAAGGGGCAAGCTCCGCATTTTTCTTGAAACAACCCGAAAAACCACATTCAGAAGGCAACGCAGCCCAAGGCCCGGAAACTCATGATAAAATACCTGGGAGGAAACATGTAGGCTCTGTCTTTAGTTTTGAGACAAATAAACCAGATGAAAAGCCCCAGGTTCCCACCACAAAAAAACATGCTTCTCTAAGGTCAAACCTGTAATCTTGTTAGTTACATGAGTGCTTTACAAAAGCGTTAAGATTCTTCCTAAGGAACAAGCCTCCTAAAGTGTAAAATTCCATTTATTCTATTAGTCTGAAAACCAATGCAATTAACAAGTTATTAGTTACATATAAAGTATATAAGATAGAGACATACATCTCAATACTCACAAAATATGTAAGTATAGAGATATATAATGATATAAAGCATATGAAGCATATTAAAGTGTATAAAGTGTATAGCAATATATGAAATATGGAACTGTGCAGCAACAGTAGCAAATACACACCCACTATAACTCGGTGTGACAGGTGCTAGGAGAATCCATAGGAGAGAGCAGTCAATTATACCTGATGAGCAGGGACTTTAGAGAAGACCTTTAGAAAGAGGAGGGATGTTATTTGAGTTGGGCCTTGAAGGTCAAGTTGGGCCATCAGCAGGTTGGGAGATGGGAAGTGAGAGGAGAAAGGCATTTCAAGAGAGGAAACCCTGGGGATGAAAGTTCCAAAGCATGAAAGTACACAGGGTTAGCTGAGTGACTGAAGTGCAGGCAGGTGCAGGAAGAAGATGATTGGAAGAGGAGGTTGGAGAGGTGAGGACTGAAGCACGGCTGTGAGAGCCTGGCAGTTTAGAGGCATTTGGAATTCATGCGCTAAGTAAGCAGAGGCCGTTAGAGGCTTCTCATGCTTTGAAAATAAATGTCTCTGGGCTATGGGACAGGTACTCAGTTAGCTGCTGGTGGGCAAGACAAGCTCCTGTCCTGTGGAAGCTTAAATCTGGGGGGAGACAGACAGGAATGTGGCCCACAGAAGTATATACACCGTGATGGGGTAGAGAAGACATCTCAGAAAAATGAGGTCAGCCCTGGGATAGGAAGCATAAGCACCGTGGCAGAAGAGAGGGAACACTGTTCTAAGAGCAGTCAGTGCAAAGAGCCTGGGGCCCATTCAACAGGAACTGGTCTAATCAGATCTGCATTTTAGAAAGGATAACCCTGACCGGGTACTTTAAAGAGAGATGGTATTAATTTGTGGCCAAGATAAGATTGCAGGATGTTCCTATGGTCCTCTGGCCTGTGGATGATAGAGACAGAGGTGAAGGCAGTGGAGGTGGAAGACCGAAACTTTCCGAGGGAGCAGCAACAGCACTTCCCAACGCGTTTGGTTGGGGTAAGGGGTCAGAGAACATCAGGGAAGATACCAGGCTTCCAGCTTGGGTAACTGTTGCTCTTACCCGAGCAGCTAAACACAGGGAATATTCTTAGTTTTACCTTCTCATTGAGAGACAAGTTAGGAACATTTTATGTGGGCGTAGCATTTTGTTAGAGGAAGGTGGCTCCCCTGAGTGTTTCCACATTACCAAAAGAAAGCTAAATTTAGACCTTCAGGTCTACTCAAACTTAACGAATACGGAACCCCTCGTTTTCCCTCTTAAACCCGGTCTTCCTCGTTTCAGTAAAAAGCGACTCCATTCTTCCAGGTGCTCAGGGCAAACACGTGGAGTTGTGCTTGACTCTGGGCTTTCCTCACACACTGTACCTAAGTCATCAGAAACCCTACTGGCTCTGCCTTCCAGAAGTTTCCAGGATCTAAAACTTCTCACCAGCTCCATGTTAGCCGCCTGACTGAGCCGCTGTCTTTTTTCTCACCTGGATTACAGGTAGCCTCCAGACTGCTCTCCTGCTTCTGTCTTTGCTCCCCTTCAACCTAATTTCAGCGCAGAAAGCAGATGGATTCTTTCCAAAGGTAATTCAGACTGCGTGACTTCTCTGCTTAAAACCCTGCTATAGATTCCCGTTTCTCTCAGAACAAAAACCCGGCATCTTCTGCTATTTTACCTCTCAGCCTCACCTCCACCACCCTCACTCCCTCTGCTCCAACCATACTGCTCCCTCCTGGTCCCAGAATGTCTGGGGGCCAAGCAGCCTCTGTTTTCTGTGCCTGGAACACTGTTCCACAGTATCCACAAAGCTCAGCCCCTCTCTCATCCTTGTCAGAGCTCAAATGTCAACTTCTGGGAGGACCTACACAACCACGAGCACATTTAAACTGTGCAGCCCCACCTTCCTGATGCTTCTAATCCTCCCTTACAGTGTCCCATACCACTCACCACCTAACAGACTAAAATGTGCTCACGTACCATCTGTCTCTTCCCACCAACACATACACTCCCTGAAGAAAGGGACTTTTCTTTCTTTTGTGCAGATATACCTCCCAGCACCTAGAACAGAGCCTGACACACAGTAGGTATGTTACAGATACTTGTGGGTTGGATGAAAGGTCACCTTGTTAACGAGGCCTCCCCTAGTCACCCTAGTCACCCATATAAAACAGTATGCCCTCTTTCACCCTTACTCTTTACACCCTTTGTCCCGATTTATTTTTTCCATTGTGTTTATCACCAACCGACATATGACTTGTTAGAGTGCTTATTTTCTGTCTCTTCACATGAGCATGTAATCTCCTTGAAGGCAGGGATTTTGTCTCGTGGGGGTTCAGAACAAGCCACTCCAAAATGTGCCTCTGTGGTTTGCAGATTACTTTGAGCTAAAGGCAGTTTTAGCTTCAGGCTCAAGAGAAACTTCTGCCCCTCCCTTTAACTGCCTAGAAGAATTTGAATTAGGGGCCTTGCCCATAAGGGATTATCAGCAATCACCTTTTTGATCCACTGCATAGCAGGGCAAACTTCTATTTACTAAACCTCTGCTCTTCTCATCATCCTGCAACGACCCTTCGAAGCCCCTGAGGCACCTTACCTCATCCCTAGCTCAGACTGTCTCACATACCCACTTTCCCTTTCTAGCTCTCAACCTCTCAGAGGTAGGGTTACCAGGCAGGAATTCCCACCCGTTCTCAAGAATTTATTTTGCTTTCCCGTTCCCGAATCCCAAGATATTAACTGTTTTCTGTTCTCCACGATGAATCGTTTCCACAAAGTGACTGCTGATACTACCAACCACCTGGGTTCAAGGAGCCGATTTTCCCAATTTCCCGACCAACTTTTCTCGGGATTCAGAAACAGAAAGAGAAGAAAATTCCCGAGAACGGGAGGGAATTCCTGCCCAGAAAATCTAGCGATAAATAGGAAAAATGTCTAAGAGATACATTGTGAGTAGTATGTTTATTTCCCATTGTGGGTATTACTGGGTTCAAGGAGCCAATTTTCCTGATTTCCTGACCAACTTTTCTCGGGATTCGGGAACAGGAAAGTAGAAAAAATTCCTGAGAACAGGTGGGAATTCCCTCCTGGAAACCGTACATGTGGGGTTCCTGACTCTCTCATGTATGCAGGCTTCCTATACAAGTGTATGTATTAAATTTGGTTATTTTCTCTTGCTGATCCGTCTATGTCTCTTTGTTAGATCAGCCAGAAGAACCTTGAGGGTGGAGTAAAGTTTGTTCCTCCCTCACAGTCTCTTGCTCTGCTGTATCCAGAGCATCTAGAACTAGGTGGTTGGTGGGTAGTGAGAAGTTTTAGATTCTCACTAAATGTGAGAATAGAATCTAAATGTTTGGTAAGTGAGTAGAGGGAAGGAAGGAAGGCAGAGGGGACGGAAGGGAGGGAAGGAGAGGGAAAGGGGGAGGGAAAGAGAAAGTAAGGAATCTTCACTCCATATCATCAGGGTCACTGATGAGTGGCCTGAAACAATTGGTTCTTCTACATATGGAAAGAGATTCTTTCAGGGAGCAGTGAAATAAATAAACATTCATTTAAAACCTATCCATTCATATGATCCTTTAGTCAAAATAAAAGGGACTATCTAGTAATGATGCCAAGACAAGAAACAAACAATGCACTGGATTCTAATCAAAGGAATCATGAGTCACTGAATAACAATTATCATCATTATTTGTAGGCTGCTTTCTTCTGTGGTTCTCTGAATAATAAATTCAAAGGATTGGCCAACCTTGTGATTTGGCATAACAAATTGGGTGAGTATACTTTATGACTCAGTTCAATTTAAAGTAAATACTACACATTAAGGAAACAAAACTAACATCTGTGTTCAGCTGAATTCTGCCCAATTACTCTTTCACCTCCATTGCGATTTGTTTGGCACGCCACCTGTAATTGTAAAGGCAATGACTGTAAAAATAATATCACTTTAAATTCATAAGGTGCCTTTCTTCTGCATTTATTAGTCTTCATATACCATGGTAATTAGGCTTCCGCCACTGTTGAAATTTATGGTTTCATCACCCGGTCTAATCACCTTCACCTTGCATAAAGAAAATGGAACAGGTTAAGATGTGTGGCCAAGAACACAGGGCCAGCTGGGAAAGGAGTTAAGTCCTGTTCTGCAGGCCTGGGTCACCACCCACACAGTTAACAACAGTTACCCAGTCTCCACCACTGGGGGAATAGAAAGAAGTAGAAAGGCAGCAAGAGCAAGCCCTCAGTTCCCTCTTCCTTTCTGTTCTCAGGGCTCATTCCATATCTAATCCATGGTCCTCTTAGTTCCCTAAAGTGACCAGAAGCAAATCACACACACACACACACACACACACCCCTAATTTTTCACAGTATGAAGGGTTCTTAAGGAGAATTTGGTTGGAAAATAAGGGGAGAAAAAACTGGAACAAATGTCTAGGGCATTTTCTGATATGGAGAGTTACTTTCACCCCCTTCTCCCCCAAAAGATCAACAAGATACTTCACTGAAAAAAAGCTCATCTGGATGTTTAAATACTATCTTGCCTGAAGGCAAGTGGACAAACCAGACAGTTTCTCTAGGTCCCGCTCCAGCCCTAATATGGTATTTTCCTTTCTCTCAAAGGTTTTCCAATGTTTTCTTCAAGTTAATTTCTTATCTATTAAGTTGCGAGTAGAATCCATTGGCAGAAATTAACGTAAGATTTCAATTTGTTGTGTATCGACCATACTCCTAATTTCAAGTCTAAGTTAAAAGTCAAATTCCACTGCCATTTGGATTTTTTTGGGGGTTGGGGTGGGGAGGAATATGTACGGACATATTTGTAAATGCAAAGATTTTCTGTACTAGGTTAACCTATAAACTGGTAATAGCTGTTGTCTCTGGGAGGAGGTACTGGGGGCAGTTAGATTTACTTTATACTTTACATCCTTCCGTACCTTTTAAACATCATATAACTTGCATGTATTACTTATTCATAAAATTAAACTGAAAAACAAACAAAAACTATGTGGAACAAACTGAAGCTTGGAAACCATTTTTGTTGGAGCTCTTCATCCAAAAATAACATTGATGAGTTCACATCTTGGTTTACCAGCGGTGCTTTACCAACTGTAGAGCTTACGAGATCAGTAGTGAGTTCCCGGAATCAGGGAACACTTTAAATTGTACCTTACATTCTCTGTCCTTGCGTTAGTTATCTATTGCTGCATAACAAATTACTCCCAAATGTAGCAGTTTAAAACAGAAGTATGACCTCAGTTTTGGTGGCTCAGGTTCTTGGGCAGGGCTCAGTCAAGGTGTCAGCCAGGGCTGCCGTCATCTGAAGGTTCACCTGTGAAGGAGCCACTTCCAAGTTCCCTCACAGGACTGTTGGCAGGATTCGGTTGCTCATGGGCAACTGGCTGGAGGTCACCCTGAGTTCTTTGCCACATCCGTCTCTCCACGGGGCAGCTCACAACATGGCAGCTGCCTTCTCTCAGAGCAAGTCAAAGGAGGGTCTTTTTTTACAAGCTAGTCTTGGAAATAACATCCCACCCCTTTTGCCCTATTCTATTCATTAGAATCACATCACCAAGTCCAGCCCGCACTCAAGAAGAGAGGATACCCAGAAACAAAAGAAGCCACAAATTATACTTAATGAGAATCCTGGGACATTTTAGACCCAAATTTGGTCAAGTCATTTGAGACAACCCTTACAGAACAAGCATGAGAGGTCTAGCGGTAATATGAAAACCAGAGAGACATGACTTCACTCTATACAGTACCAGGAAATGGAAAGCATTATAAGCACTGACAGACAGAGCTGGAAGGCTGCCAGAAGAGGCAAAAATGAAATTCAAAATTAACTTAAAATCAAAGTTGGTATCAGCTATGGTCTGATACGCACTCTTTTTTATTTTAGCAACACAAAACATGGTGTTTCTATCTTATTTTTTTGGAATGATTAATTATCAATTCTCGTGTTATGCAATAAAACAGAAATGAAACACTCAGGTATAATATTAAAAGTTCCTTTTACTCTAATACAAGTCTTAGAGTTCAAAAGCTGAATAAATCAATTGACGTTGAAGTCCACATTTCTGATCCTCATCTTTGATCGCTATGAATTTCAAATTCACAAGTTTGTCTGCATATTCACAACTTGTCTTGGAGATGTGAATAAATATAGAGAATTTTATTTTTATGTTTAATCTGTAGTTGGAGAAGGTAAAGCAAACAAGATCTTTTTTATCTTTTACTCATGTAAATCCTTAAAAGGATTAAAAAAATATCCAACTTGTCAATTTATTTTAAAAATCCCTTTAAAATGAAAATGTGTAAGTTCACAATTACTCTGACGGTTACTGAAAGTTTTACAGGATTCACTCTGTAAATGTCTCCCTCTGGCCTGGCTCCCAAGTCATGTGTGCGGCTGTAAGGAACATCCTGTTTTATGTTTACATATATTAACAGCTTTGGGAACTTAACTATTAAAAGCCTCAGATCTTATCATCCTGCTAAGCTATGATAGGCTGGTTTCCTTTCAGCTGGGTTGGTGGGAGACCAAGAAAAAGAAACCTTCTCAAAAAATGGGGGTGGGGGATCACAATTACATCTGAATATGGATTTTCCATAGTTTGCCAGTCCTACTCAAGGCCAGCGAAATTATGTCATTGAAATTCTCAGATATACTCACCTAATCCTTATAGTTTGGAACCCTTAAAAATCTCTTAATTGGCTTTAGCCGAAGGGGTTGCCTGAAATAGAGTGTACACAGTATTTGAAAACAACTCTTCTGTGAATGGTTTTACCCTAAAAGAAGGAAGATGTGGTTTCACATTTCCTTTTCCCTTCCATTTTCTAGCACACCCACCCTAGCTGATTGGGAAACGGTATCTAAGTGGTCAAAAGTCCAGTCTCTGTAGCCACATCCCTGATTCCATCCTGATTGGAACGGAAGACAACTCTTGTCTCAGGAATGCGTGTATGATGTATGCGGTTGACCAATGCTGGATGCTCAAATGGGGCTCTGTTTGTGTAAGCCAGCTGTTTAAAATTCATAAAAACAGACTGAAAGACCATTCCCAGAACAACTGATGGTCAGAGATAAGCAATCTCCAGAACATCAGAAAATGAGACTCAAATGGTCTATTCAAAACCACTTGGGGACTACAGAGAAAGAAAAGGGACAGACATGAGTTTCCACTTTCTCAATCTCTTGAGGTGCATTCGAAGCATAGTAGTAACTGGGTTACTGGTCTAGGCTAAAGTGTAAATAGGAATTTCTGGTCTTGCCAGTAAATGGGTTACTTTGATCATATTCTTCACTCTTTATTCTTGAGACTGTTCCATACGTGTCTGAAGAGCTTTGTTGAGTTTTGATAACACTACCATGTAGAAGAGAACTACCTATGTTAGAGCTGTAAGGGTTGTTAGAGAAAATTTCCAGCTCGTCATTTTTACAAGAACCTGGAGCTAAGAAAGGTTAGGGGAGGTGAGCGCTGGGCCTGTATTTAGTCTGCCTGTGCCTCAGTGCCCCCATCTATAAAGTGGTGATTAAGGTATTCATTAAATCATCAAAGTTATTGAATGCCTGCTAGGTTATGGGTGTTCGGGACGAATAAAATATGATGACCGTCCCCTTAAGGGGAGAGAAACTGTAACAGACTATCACAGTGCCAAGCAGAGGATGGCAGGCCCCAGGTGAGGTGAAGTGCAGGGAAGCAGTGTCTAAACCCAGTCTGGGAGAGGGGCTCCCGGCCAGAATGACTCTGCAGCTGAATCCAAACAATGAAGAACTGTGTTCCCTGGAAAAAGGGCAGAAGGGGCAAAGGTGCCCTGCCCTCTCTTTAGAATTCTTGTGAAAATAAGATACTGCATGTGAAGGTGCTTTGTAATCGGCAAACCACGGCCCAGATGTGAGCTACGAGGTTATTAAGTGACGGGATCAAGGCCCCCCATGGCTGATGCCTGATAGAATCCAGTCTGATGTCTTTGAGTTACTCATTCACTTCCATTGCTTACCCCATATGTTTATATCTGGACATGTCCATGAACCCGAGTGAATTTTGATACACCAAAAGACATCCCATGAAGGGCAGACTCCTGCAGCATCTCCCTTGCAAGCAGTAGCTCTGTGCCTTGACTACGCATTAGAATCACCCCAGATGTGCCCTGGTTGGACACAGAATCTCCAGGTGGGGGCTCAGGCATCAGTATGTTTGATGCTTCCCAGGTATTTCTAACGAGCAGCCAAGTTTGAGAACCCCATTTATTGCAAAGCCAAGAATGGACGGCACACTCCCACATATGGAAAGTTCCTCAGTCACTTCTGGTTTATACATCTTAGAGAAGACTCCAGATAATGTGAGATCCATCTGTAATGTGGTTCTTTTAGGAAAACAGATTTACCCTCTGAACGGTGGCTGGCCTGGATTAATATTAATCTGTCTTTCTGATGATACACAGGCTGATAGGGGAGTGGGGGGTACCCAGAAGTATGACGGGTGGCAGAGAACAAACTGTCCAGACAAAAAGTGCTCCACAGAGAAACCATAAAATAGATAATGTGCAGATTACAGGGGAGAGAGTACACCTGGAGGAATGCAGGCATGGATAAGCCATTTAGGTGGATTTCTGTTTAACAAAAGTACAGATGCGCTTCTTGCAATCCTTTGAAACTGATGGCAGACATGTAACAGGGTAGGCTCAAAACAACTCTTCTTTATGTTTCCAGTTCATTTAATAATATAGGAAGGCCTATGTAAAACAAGAACTTTAAAGATATCCAATATACCTGGTAGATGCTGCCTAAAATGAAGCCATAAAACGCTTCTTTATGTGTTGCTCAAGAAAAAGTCCAAAAGAAAATGAAGAATTGGAGAAAAGACAAAAGCCATCTCCTCTACCACATATCAAAGGGCATGTGATGACAGAGCTGTCGTCCCTTCAACAATGTAGCTGCTCTTCCCCCTCCTCTGTGTCCTTGCTTCTCAAAGTGAGGTGTACAAACGAGCAGCCTTGAGTTTGTGAGAACAGCGAAACATCACCACCCACCAGACCCGGAATCTACATATTAACAAGATCCCCCAGGAGACTCGCCTGCACATTAATGTTTGAGAAGCCACTGGTCAACACCGTGGAAGTAGCCACGCTCTGGACCGCCCATCGCATCCATGTGGGAGCACGATCGGAGACCAGGTTTTCTTTAGGGTCCATTTAATTTCAAGTATTTCCCCCACCCCAGTTGGAACGTCTTATTATTTCCCAGATCTGAGGAACCCCAAATCATCCTTCAAGCTTGCCCTCCAAAGTAACCCCTTCTTGGGAAGCTTCCCAAACACCCCTAAACTGAGTTAGTAATTCCAGTAATTCCCTTCTCTGTGCTCCCACACCCTCATTACTTCAGGTTTGTCTCCATTCATTCACTTGCCCACCCAGGGAGCAACTACTTCCACTTAGATTCCACTAATAGTAATCAGACAATAAGCTTCAGCTCTTCTGTCAGCTCTGGAGCAGTGGTGAGCAGGATAGGCACGGTCCCTCCTCAGGGAGCTTCCAGGCTCACGGAGCAGTACAACCATCTGACAAATAAATGAAGGGTTACACTATCTATAATGAGCACAAGAAAAAGGGCCCAGGGCATACCCCGGGACAGACCTATTTTAATTAGGGTGGTCAGAGAATGCTCTGAGGAAATGACACGTGAGCTGAAAAGCAAAAGATCAGGGGAAGAGCTTTTCAGGCGAGAAAGCAACTGATGTGTAGTCCTAGGACAGGAAATGGCGTGTCACGCTCCAGACACTGAAGCAGGACAAGAATGGAGCTGCAGGGAGGAAGCAGAGGTCAGAGCAGGCTGGGCCTGAAAGGAGGGAAATGTTATAACTGCAATGATGACAGAGTTTGCAGCTGGGTGTGGATGCACTCCAAGATCAGATCGGCTGCTGTGGGTGGAAATGGAGACATCAGTTAGGAGAATCCTGGAGTGGTCCAGGAGAGGGAGGGTGGTGGCCTGAACTAAGGGGACGGCAGGGGAGATGATCAGGTAGATTCAAGATCTTCTGAGGTAGAAGCAACAACAGATCTGGAGATAGACTGGAAATGGAGGGCAAGGTAGTAAAGTTTGGGAGAAAAGGGGATCGCAGTTCAAGGCCAAGTGTCTGGCTTAAGCACCAGCTAGAGAGGAGTCATCTTCTAAACTGGTTGGGGGTTCACTGCTGGATGTGCTGTGTCTGGGGTGCTCTGGAGATACACAAGTGGAGATAACAGGCTGGTAGAAAGAAAAAGCTGGCTACAGTGTGCATTCAGCAGGAATTAGCACGTTGATAGTATTGAAAGCCACAGAGATGGAGGAGATAACCTCAGAAAGTAAGAAGTGGCCTGGGAGTCAGTCCTGAAGAACCGCAGCATTTAAGATGATGCCTGTCTGTAGTTTAGAGCAGCCATTTCTCAGCCTGGGTGCTGCTGACATCTTGGGTGCTGGGGGCGGGGAAGGGCTGTCCTGTGCATTATAGGACGTTTCACAGCATCCCTGGCTTCTACCATCAAACGCTAGCAGCATAGCAGCACCTCCTGAGTTGTGACAACCTAAAATGTCCCCTGGAGGCCAAAATCGTCTCTGGTGGATTAGGTTAGAAATACTTTTGCAAAATCTTTAATAAACGTGGTACCTGTCTTCTGTCTCAAAAAATTTCATAGCCAACCCAGGATAAGAGTCCCACAAATCATTTCAATTTTCTCATGTTCTGGTTTTGTGGACAAGCACCTAAAATTGATTGAATAAAACCAGTCTAATTCGAAGCTTGACTTTGCTCCATCTAAGAGGAAACCATTATTCTAACCCCAAAATACCCTCAAGATCTTGAAAGGTCTTTATCTTTATTGTCCGTTGACAATAACATAAACCCAAACCGGAAGTGAGTAAATATAGGCGTTGGTTGTTTTTCCCTTGTGTACAAATATTTTATAGTTCAGAGTTATAGAATGGTCTGGAAGTTTTCAAGAAAAAGAAAGATCTGTAACCTGGGCTAAGGTATCACAAGAGTCTGCTTTTCCCAAGTACGAGCTAACTAAAAATTATCCCTGGTATTTTGTGGTATTTGCAAAGCACGGCAATATGCACCAAAAGTTGGCGCAAAAATCTTGAAATACCGATTTTCATTTGTGACTATTTTACTAAGTATTAAGTTCCAAGAACTAGGTTATTCTCCTCTGGCATCTTACTGAAGAAATGAAAGCCATAAAGCTTACTTGATCAGGCCATGGTGGGTTCTTTTTATCAGATACAACCAACTTCATGCCTTCTCTCATAGAATATCTTTCAACAATGGCAGTTCAAGCCAGTGACTATATGTGTGAAAAAGGAATGCTTCTGACTCCACTGCTTAATATGTGATTGTAGAACAGCTGCTACAATTTAAGCCCTGTGCTGGAGACCGGGCTACATTAGTGAACCCTGAAAAGGCGCTCTTCTCACCAAGGTGCAGCCTAGTCCAGACTGACAAACACAGTTCAGGAATGGTACACTCCTGGGCCCACATCTGTCCTGCTTCTCACCTGCTTAAGGTGAGGTCACTAAGGAATCCTGAAGCACTCTTCCCCGGGGTGGCTGGACACTATGTTGCAATCCTACTCATCAAAAACCTCTAGGCCAGTGGTTCTCAACCTGGAACAGGCATCAGAGTCGCCTGAAGCTGTGTTCGGACTCAGACTGCTGGGCCCAATCCCTGAGTGTCTGATTCAGTAAGTCTCGGGGGGGAGGAAGGTGCCAAGATGCTGCTGGTCCAGAGACCATACTTTGAAAACCAGTGTCTAGGCCACCACTAGTAAATGAACCAAGTTAGCTCAAGAAATAGAAGCTAGCTACCATCTCTGAGCTGGCACGATCCAAGCTGGCACAGAGAGCCACCAGAACAAGGGAGTGGCCCCCTCGCTCTGACCTAGGACGGAGGGAGGAAGGGTGGTAAGGGTGGAGGATCAGAACATCTCCCAGGAGGAAGTAGCACCTGGTCGGCAGGTACAGGGGGAGGGCAAAGAGCCAATGCAGAGACCCTGAGACAGAGGGAGCGTGCTCTGTCCCAACGGAACTCTAGGTAACAAGGGAAGTGACATTTGATATCAGGCAAAGTTAGCAGAAGCAACTGCACCATTAACCTCAGGAATGAAAACATTCCTTCTACTGAAAGCATTTTAATGATCAAATACGGTCGGCCCTCCGTATCCCTAGGTTTCACACCCGTGAATTCAATAACCAGTGATCAAAAATATTTTTTTTAAACCTCAGAAAGTTCCAAAAAGCAAAACTTGAATTTGCCACATGCCAAGCACTAACGCTGAATCTACCTGAATGAAGTGAATGAAGTGACACCCTGCTGTAGCCTATTTGCAAATACTACACCATTTTATACAGGGGACTTGAGCATCTACAAATGTTGGCATCCACAGGGGGTCCTGGAGCCAATCCCATGTAGATTCCGAAGGTCCACTCTATTTCACTGTCATCCTTTTTCTTTTTGCACTGAATGCTTTCCTCCTCAAACAACAGCCCACACTTTAAAAGAGTGTAGCACAATGCCAGGATTATGAAATAGCAATAACCCTGACATTTTAATATCACTAAGGATATGTGCACACGTTAAAGGTAGTGCCTGCCACAGTCCAGGAAATGAGCCAAGAAAAAAAAAAAAAATCTCAGGATCACCTTTTAAGCTGAAACTGTCTGGGACAGAGGTAGGGAAGGGATGGATCCAGTACATTAAACATAAACAAGGATGTTAGAGCTGGGAATTTTGCTGGTTATCTCCTAAACTAAGCCCCTTCATTTCAATAGTGAAATGTGGCCTTCTAAAGGTTCAGTGAAAACTAGGAATTCCAAAACAGGTTAAAGGAAGTTTTTCAAAAAATCAAGATTTGCTTGAGTACAAAGGACAGGTACTATCATCGTTGTCTAGTAAGAGGGGTTAAAATACAGCCAGATATGGAAGATAACACTGACTTTGAGTATATTGCGACAGAAAAATGATCTGTAACAACGTACGGCTTAGTCAAATTCTGAAGACTCCCAGCACTGCCAACCGGATGTTAAAAGAGAAATATTATTCAAAAGATTTGAAGTATTCAAATATAAAAATTTGAAGACAATAAACGTGATATTAATATTAAGTTCTAAGGGTACTCTGGACTGGAAATCATTGCGCAATGCCTAAGACAACACAGTAAAACAAAATTTTACTAGCAAGTAAAATGTACTTTAGTTCTTGCAACAGTCAGCAACCTTAGTCCCGTGCCAAGTGCAATTAAAGCCATATTACACTTACTGATTTCCTTACGATACATGCAAAGGAACCTATATAAGAAGACATAACTTCATCTGAGAAAAAGTGAGCATAAAATCCCATCTAGAACACTGAAGCTGGGTAGCACAGGGTACACCATGGATTTCCTCTTGTCATTCTGGCTTGGTCCTTGCCATGAGTTGCTTTTTCAATACTGGCTTTTAGTGCCTTATTGACTACACAGCTTTATGGATTTTCAACTGAAAAAAAAAAAGATTCTTGTCATTTAAAAATGCTCTAAATTTCGTCAAACCTCAGTGATCAGTGAAATTATACACAAATGTTGGTATAATTTTATTTTCTAAAGATTTATAATCTCTCAAAATAGAGGGAAGAAAACCTTTAAAGTAAAAAGGCCTCATTTGAAATTTTATAAACTTTCTCAAGGGACATGTAGTATTCATTGTGTAGATGTAAACATACTTTATAAAAGTGAATATGGAATGACCAAAACAGAACCGACTGTACTTATCTGCCCTCAGAAAAGCGTATGTTTCATTGACTTCTTAACCTCTAATGCTTGAAATTATGGATACCAGGTACATTTGAAAGTTGGAATTTTATGGCCAATGAGACCACAGAAAGTCACAGATTGACAGTGGAGAGATAACCTATAAAACATCGGGGCCATGATTGGAAGCATAAGGAAATGGGAACTTGGAAAATGAACCGAAGATCTCTGAACTTAGTTGGGAAGAGTGTCTTAGCCCAGTTCCAGCCATTGATTATGCACCTAAACCCTCGGGTTTCTCATCTGTTCCACGGGGATCATATCTGTCCTAACAACCCTCAAATGAGAAGATTTGAAATGTATGACGTGGTCTCAAAACATCAAGCATTGTTATTACTAACCAAGGTCAAAGAATGGGTGAGTGACTTGGCCAGATCTGGCATTGTCTGAACCCAGGACCTGTGTGCCAATACCAGACTGCTGTTTATTACAAATTATGAATATTCCTTAAAGACCAGGAGAATTAACACAACGGCCATTTTGAGCGACTAGGAAATAAATCAATCCTTTCACTCTCATGCCCCAGTTTTTAAAAATGCATAGACAATCCAGGAGTTGTCAAATGGAACTTAAATATACAGATAGTCCTCACTGCAAACAGGTGTATATTCCAAAAGTTCATTTCCGGGTAGTGCTACCAAATAAAATATAGGACACACAGGTAAATTTGAAGTTTAGATAAACAATAAATAATTTTTAGTATAAGTATGTCCCAAATATTGCACGGGATGTGCTTATGTTAAAAAAAAATTATTTTTTGTTTATCTGAGATTCAGATTTCACTCTGTGCCCTGTATTTTTATTTGCTAACCTATTTATGGATCATTTGTACTGTTTTTCCAAATATCAGCTGCGAGGTCCAGGAAAGAACCCTCATCATGGGAGTCTGGAAACCTGAGTTCAATTTCTGGTTTTGTCCATTACTAGTTCTGAGACCTCAGGCAAGTTATAGTTCCTTTACTTGCAAAAAGAGGCCAGTAAATACATACACCACATGACTGAGTGGATAAATACTACATGTGGAAAGCACAGGATTTTGCCAGCAAAGGCAGCACCATTTTGTCATATTACCCCTATACGTGCTGTTAGAGTGATTTGTTTTTTAGGTGAGGCCACACAAGCCAATTAAAATACCCTATTTTCCATGAGAAATTGCCTGACTTTAGTGAGTTCCCATTACATACAAACTGGCCATTTCCTGCATCTGATAAACATTCTCAGCTGTGTATGGTGGTCCAGTCTATTAGACAATACTAAGTCAGCTTTCCACTGTCCTCCTCCCCCAGAAGGCAGGGCATATGCATTTGCACAAGTGCTTTTTTTTTTTTTTTTTGTGGGGGGGGGTCTCAAATTTAAATGCTTTATTGCTCAACAAAGAGTTAAATGTTTGATTCCACAAAATCTGTCAAAATTTAAAGGTTGACCCTAAGGATAGGAAGCACTTGTTTCCTAAGTGTCCCCCGTGTCCCCGTGGAGCTCTTCAAACCCAAGTTCATACTGCCAGTTCTCAAGGTTTCACTTCCAGTTCTGAAGGTTTCGTGTCTCCAGCCAGGAGTCCTGAATCTGTCAAAGCCTGACCTCTAGCCACTCCTGGGTGTCCCAGAAACTGCAACTTAACATGACCAAAGCTAAATTCTTAATCCTCCAGCCTGGTCCTCTGTCTCTGACACCATGACCTTCGGCCGCTTATGTTAAGAAAGTTGAAAATCACTTGGCACTTAGGAGGTCCTCAAATCCAATGTCTCACCAAGACCAAGATTCCACTTCCAAGTCTAAAATGCAGCTCCTACCCTCCATTTCTTACTCCCACTCATGTCATCCTGGCCAAGCCCCCAGCATCGCTTGCAGCAGCCTCCTGACTGGTCTCCTCCCCAGCATCCCATTCTCCACATCATAGCCTGACTTATCAACTGCAACCAGAAATCAAACCTGGTCACTCCACTGCTTAAAAACACATTAATGCCCTCCTATCAGCTTGGTCTCTGCCTACACCTCATTCCGTACTTCTTGGAGCCACCATCATTCCCTTCTCAGTTTCCGAGACACAGCACTAAGCTCTTAGCACAGAGCCTCTGCAGATGCTGTTCCCATTGGCTCCACCAAGGGCAGGCCTGATGGGTCACCTCTTATCCGGTCCTTCAGGTCACAACTTAAGTATAATTGCCTCCAAGAGACCCTCTTGAGCTCATTTTTATTGTGGTAAAATATGCACAACACAAAATTGACCATTTTAGCCATTTTTAAGTGGACAGTTCAGTGGTATGAAGAACATTCACATTGTTGTACAACCATCACCACCATCCATTTCCAGAAGTTTTTCATCATCCCAATCTGAAACTCTGTACTCATTAAGCAATAACTCCCCATTCCCCCTCCCCTTGGCCCTGGTGACCCCTATTCTACTTCGTCTCTATGATTTTGTCTATTTATTCTAAGTACTCATATAAGTGGAATCGTACAATACTTGTCCTTTTGTATCTCGCCTTCGTCAGGAAGCATAAGGTCCTGGAGGTTCATCCGCATTGTAGCATGTGTCGGTCTTCCTTTTTAAGACTGAATAACACTCCATGTAGGAATACACCACATTTTGTTTATCCAGTCTTCCCTCAAAGGCCATGTAGGGTCCTCTAGGGCCATTTGAAAGTAAGCTCTCGTTATTCTCTTAGTAACGTCTTATTATCTTTTAAGTGCTTATCATAGATTGTAATTCTAATGTCAGCTTGTTTCACATCTCTTTTGTCCAATATTCTGTTTAATATCTACTCCTGCCACCCCAACCCCACCCAGCAACCCTGTATACTCCACACGAGGGGGAGGACCATGTCTGTTTTATTCATTCCTGTATTAATCACTAGTACCTGGCACAGGGCCTGCAGTGTAATACTGTAATTTATTAAATAACTGTTTCATAATTTCATAAATAATTGTTGAATCCCTGAATGAAAGAAAATCATTCGGCCACCAGAAAGCCACCCGTCTTTAGATTCACTGGCAATTTCCATGGACTTTGTACTCAACTGTGAAAAAGAAAACAAATTAATGCGTGCGCGCGTACACACACACATTTAGCTTTCTGGGCACAACCAATTCCCTTTATAATGTGCCAGTCTATTTGTGACTAGCACACCTTTCCATTTCCTGTGTTCTTTTAAAAAATGCATCATGTGTTGGGTGAAAAAGGTGAAGGGATTAAGAAGTACAAATTGGTAGTAACAAAATAGTGACAGGGCTATAAAGTACAGTACAGGGAATATAGACAATAATATTGTAATAACTATGTATACTGGGTATTGAACTGATCAGAGGGAATCATTCTGTAAATTGTAGAGATGTCTAGCCACTATGCCGTACACCTGAAACTAATATAAAATATTGAATGTCAACTGTAATTGAAAAAAAAAAGAACACAGCATGTGCAAAAATAACGTCAGTATTTGGCAATATAGAGAAATTAAGTAGGTGTTGATAAATGCTACCACATGGTTGGTAGAGTACAGTGCTCTTAACAACAGTCTTGCTGGTTCGATCCCCACATGGGCCACTGTGAGCTGCGCCCTCCACAACTAGATTGAAATAATACTTGAGTTGGAGCTGATGGGGCCTGGAAAAACACACTTAAAATAAATAAAATTTTAAAAATAAAAATAAATGCTACCACATGGATGAACCTGAAAAACATTATGCTAAGTAAGTCAATCACAGAAGACCACACATTGTATGATTCCACTTATATAAACTGTCTAGAATAGGCAAATCCAGAGTCAGAACGTAGATTAGAGGTTGCCAGGAGCTGAGGACAGAAGAGAATACGAGCAACAACTAAAGGCTACAGGATATCTTTTTTGGGGTGCTGAAAAGTTTCGCAAATAGACTGTGGTGATGGCTGTACAACTCTAAATATACTAAAAGCCATGGAATTGTACACTTTAAAGGGATGAATTATATGGTATATGAATTACATCTCAATACAGCTGTTTGTAAAAGACAGCATATGTGTATTGAGATGGGGGTGGCCGGCCTGTGTATTGGAGGGTTGGGAAGAGCTTGCCTTCCCAATTAGATACTGCACCGCACAGGGGAGGAAGGGAGCAGAGCCTTGCCAGCACCTTTGGCAGCAGACCTGGAGGGACAGTGTTTTCTCTTGCAGGGGAGGCCTCCTTGCCCCAAGTACCCTGTGGGTTACAGACCATCTTCCTTCCAATACCAGTAAAGGCTTCTGCTTCATGCAAATCCCCTCCTCTTTCTAACACCACCCCTCTCCTCCACCAAAGGAGGAAGACATGATCTGCTGATAAACACAGTTAAAGTTCTCTGAACCAAAACTTATACAAATACACATATTTCTGAAGGGCCTCTTTATAACCTCTTACGAGTGATCTGAACACAGCCCCACTGAATTTACAGCATTTGGAAACTCAGATTTTTGTCAGCCACCCAGGCTCTGCCAAGAAAGTTACCTTTGGCTCTTCTTTCTCTCACACCTCATATCCAAGCTGTCCGGAAATCCTGTTGGCTCTACCTTTAAAATATATCCACAACCTTCTCGCTCTCTCTCAGACATCTCACCTGGGTCCAGGCCTCCTAACTGGTCTCCACACAGCAATCAGAAGAATCCTTTGAAAACTCAAGTCAGATCACAGATCTCGCTTCTCCAATGCTCAACGTCCTGCACCGACATCATCCCCTGGCCATTTTGCACAAAGTCAAAGAGCCAAAGTCCTTCCCAGCCTCAGGAAGCCCCGCACAAGGAGGCTGCCCTACCTGTCTGCTCTCGTCTTCTCCTGCCGCCCCAGCCCAGGTATGATGAACCCTACTACCTGTTCATCAGACTTCAGAGGAGCCAGGCATGCCCACGTTAGGGCCTCTGCACCAAGACGTCTGTCCTCTGCCTGGACACTCTTCCCTCATCAGTCTTGTCTTCAGTGTCATCTCCTCCACTCTACAATTGCATCCTGATGCCTGGGCCCCCAATCCCTTTACCCTGCTCAGATTTCTCTTTTTATACCATGTAGCACTTATCTTCAAACATACCATAGAATCTGTTTATTATCTTCATTCTCTACCGTCTCTCTTCCCTCCTAGAATGTGAGCCCCTTGAGGGCAGGCTCTTTACCTCCTTGATTCACTGACAGGTGTCAAGTGCCTGGCACACAGATATGCTTCATAAGCATCTGTTGACCCTCGGACGGGCTAAGTGAGGCCTCTGTTTGTTTCAGACATTGTAAAGCTAAAGAGGGGGGTATACTCTGTGGAATGACAGGAGACAGGAAGTTCTCGAGGAGTTTACTTCTTTGACCATTCAAGCTAGAACTCAGGAAATGAGACCAATAGTTAACTAAGAGTTCAGGGCCTGTGCAAACTTTCTTCAGTTTTAAAAACAGTGTTGGTCCAAGTAATCGCAAAGACACGTTGGATGTGACTTATGTCACCACTCACACAGTCTGAGGTTCTCAAACTGACTCTAAGAATTTTCACCATGTTTCTCTATGTAAGAGGGAAAGCCTAAGACTGATTAAACAAAAAAATTCTAAATGGTCTCAATCAAGTTGAGCTAGAGGAAGTATCAAACCTCTGAGAGATTAGCCATGTTACAGTCCCCTTTTTCTGGCTGTGACTAGCATTGGGTAGGAAAGTGGAATGATACCCAAGGATGGTGACATTTGGGGCTGGTTTGGAGATTTTTTTCCTTACTTAAAAACAAACAAACAAAAAAAACCCCTGCTAAAAGTAAACATGCAAATCCTTATTTGGGCTAATTTTCAGGGCACAGTATGAACAGCCACTCATATGGGACTATATTGTTGTCTAGAAAATATAGATTAAGATGTCTGTAACATAGACTGACATCAATATAGAAAGTCTTCTGGTTTTTATCCTGCTCCACATACAAACCCACTATTATGACACAGATGCAACATTGGAGTGTTCTGCCACTTTATAGTCTGTAACTTGCCTTAAAGCTCATGTTGAAAACCTTGGTTTCTACCCTAAGGTAAAAAACAATCTGACTTTTAAGTATTCAATTTTTTAAACATTTGAAAATCAGTTTTTCTCACATTTAACCCTTTCTCCATCAAAAACAAAAAAAGTATTTATTCTTATCCAAGTCAATTCTGGAGGAAAGTTAAGGATTTTTTTCTCCACTACAGAAGGTCCTTTCCAGAAGGCAGCTTTGGTCTGCAGAGGTCTCCAGGTCGTGGAGCCAGGTCTCCTGGGTTTTTATGCCGGCCATGGCACAGAGCAGCGTCAGTCACACCACAGGCTGGTTGGGTGATGGAATGCCAAAGGACTACCAGCTTTGTAAGAGCAGCTGCAGGTGAAAAGGAGAAGTGTGTGGCTGCTCTTCACGTGTCTTCACCACAACCATCCTCCCGACAGTGCCCCGAGTTCTTACCTCCAAATTGTTTTGGAGGAAAGTGTGGTTATTAAATACTACATGTCTCTGCCCATCTTAACCACTTTCTATGAAACAGAAATCTCACAAAACTGAATAAGATCTCAAAAACCACAGTGAACAGGTGCTCGTATGCCCATGTTCATAGTAGCACAATTCACAATAGCCAAAGGTGGACACAACCCAAGTGCGCATCGACAGATAAATGGGTAAAGAAAATGTAGTTTATACCTACCCATGGAATATTAGTCATCCTTGCAAAGGAAGTGGAAGGAAATTCTGACACAGGCTATGACATGGATGAATCTGGAGGACATTATGCTGAATAAAATAAGCCAGTCACAAAAGGACAAATATTGTATGATTCCACTTATGTAAGGTACCTTAGAATAGCCAAATTCATAGAGACAAATAGAACAGAGGTTCTCAGAGGGGAAGGAGAAATAGGGAGTTAGCGTTGAATGGGTACAGAGTTTCCGTTTGGAATGATTAAAAAGTTCTGGAGATGGATAGTGGTGATAGTTGTACGATATTGTGAATGTGCTTAATGTCACTGAAGTCACACTTTAAAATGGCTAAAATGGTAAATTTCCTAAACATTTTATCACAATTAAGAAACCCCCATGAAATGAACTTCCGCACTAAGGTGAGATCATGGAGAACCTCCTCTCCTCCCAAAGTTGTTCTGGTGCCAAAACCAAGAGTATATTTTCACTTAATTCTCACAATCTCTGTAGACTGATAAACCCCACACTTAGTTTCACTGTTTTATCAAAAATTCTGAAGACTTAGAGGTCCACAAAAATTCTTAGTGCCTGGATTAGAGGCTCTCACATTTATTTCCAATATGGTGGTTGGGCCAATATTTTCCAGCATGAAATGTACAAAACCTGACCCATCCATCTCCCCACATGAGTGAATATTTAAATCACTCAAGTCAAATGGTTATCTATTTTCTTATAAAGAATATGAAATGTTTTTTTCTGGGTCCACAGATCACATACAGGTTTCAGAGAATGGTCTCAGTAGTTCACTGTGTCCCAAGAAGACAGAGTAAGGATTTGGGTACAAGTCTTCTCACACTTTATAAAATCAGTAACACATCCAACCCACGGACGCTTTCCCAAACAGCAAGGATGGACAGCTAGAGGCTGTGTGTAAGGAGAGTGGATAGTGCTTGGTGCCTGAGGCGTTCCAATGAGGATATTTCAGCTCAACTCAATTTGAGTAAAGGTTAAAAAACTGATTTCAAACACTGCCTGCACAAAAGCAAACAAACCTCAACCCTGGTGGAACAAAAGCCACTCAGTAAAGAAACAAAGCCATAAACGACAGCCCTGTAAATACAGACCAAAGCTACCAGCCAAAGGTCAGGCTACACATGTACTCCATGCAGAAGTGCCAGGTTTCTCAGTCATGCTGTGGGGAGGTGGTTGTCACCATGGAAGGACTGCTGTAGAACAAGAGTGACTTCCATCTTCCCAGGAGTCAGTGGGCTTCCCACCCTGACCCTCCACAGCATCCAGGCTCAGCGCTCCCTTATTAAATGCAAAGTCACTCGACTTGGAGACAGACTGATAATGAAACACACAGCTTCAGGGCTGGAAGTGGCCTGGGCCATCCTCCAGGGTCTAACGCAACAAGCTCTCCTTGCAGAGAGGGACAATGTCCAGGGCAGGGAGAGAGAGAGAACACTTGATCTACTTTCTTACCCAAGAAGAAGAAAAACAAAACAAAAACCCAACAACTCAGGCCCTCTGAAAACCTCACAAGCCTCCATGAAGCAGGGAGGTAATTCCCAGCATAGCACCTGGGGAGAAGATGCTCAAGCCATTTTAGAAATCAATGACTCTCGACTTGGAAAAAAGGCCTGGAAATACACACTATTCCCCAATAAAGTCCTGCTCCCCTCCCCCAATAAAATCTTTTAAAAAAATTAAAAAATCAATGACTGAATGAATGAATGGGATTGTACCAAGGGTCTGTCATTAGCGACACTTACCAGGTGCCACCGCTAAGAAACCACATGGAGAGCACAGATTCTTTAAAGAAGGTTCAAGGTTCAGAAACATCTGAATTTTGAACAGGAAAGAGTAATTTAGAAAAACAAAACAAAACAAAAAAAATAAATCGGGAGTATGGAGGCTGAGGGCGAGGGCAGACAGACAGGAAGTGGGGGTGAAAGGAGACATAGCAGCACTCAGTGTGTCCCAAGGGCTTCCACTGTGCAGCAGGAGAGCACCCATGTGAGTGCAGCCAGGGACCCACATGGCTGTGACTGAGTGGGCATGTCCCTAGGTCACTAGCACCCCAGTTCTTTGTGCCACCCCAGACGCCCATGCTCCAGAATTCAAACCCTGGGTCTAGAGGTTCAGAACCTCACCCCTACCTAGGGGACTTTCTTGCCAGTGCCTGATGCAAATAGGCACCTATGTTTGCTAAATAAATGCTAACATACAAGAGATCCCTGCTTCCTACACAGTCTAGGACACAGGCAATGAATTGCGAGAGGAGTGACAAATATTTACTGAGCGATATCAACAACAACACAACAGTAATGACTACTGTTTGTGGAACTCTGTGCTAAGCCCTTTTAGCTAAATTCTTTCATTTGGAACTCAACAAACAACCCTATGAGGCACTGCTGGTGTTATTCCATTTTACAGTAAGAAAACTGAAGCTATAGGGATTCAGTAACTTCCTCTAGGTTTTACAGCTAGGAAGTGGTGAGGCCTGGATTCCAAGGTAGATCAAAGCAACCCAAAGAGTACGACTAACCTCTTCTTACTGCCTCCTCTGGGCTCAGTCTGCGCAGGGACCAGTTAGCAAACATACTAGTTCCCATTGGGCATGGTTTTCGCAACGATTTATTTTAAAAGGCAATGCATTTAGAAATGTTAGAAACAGTATTCATGTGTTCCAAAATGACCAGATAATAAAAATTTGTTTTCTGAGAATAACAGTGAGAAACAAGACTGTTGTGTTTCTGTGTGTGTGTGTGTGTGTGTGTGCGTGTATGCGATCTCGACTCTTCCTCCATAATGCCAGGTCTTCAGTGACATAGAACTTCAAAAGATCTTAGACTGGGCATTATTTTTATCTGGGCACAGGGATGGCTATTCAGGAGTAACTTGGTTAACAGAAGAAAGAAGAATAAGCCATCTTTTTGTGTGTTATTAAAATTCTTCTTGCAGCAAATTAATTTTTCTTACCTTAATAAGGTAACAAAACACCTACAGACATGAATACAATTAATTTAATTGAATGATGCCAACAACCAGACCTGAAAACTCACAAGATACCTAAAGACATCACAAAGAAAAACTTCCTAAGAAATTAATCTAGACGCAAATATAGAAGCAAATTCTAAAATTAAGTCCTAAGAAACTTCAACATCACTTTTCTTTAGAGATATGGGTCATGAATGGACCCCATAAAACTCATTCTGGTACCTAAAAAGCAAATTCATCTGCATGCATAAGAGCATAGGCTCAGGCCGCGGGGTGGCTCAGTTGGTTAAAGCGCAAGTTCTGAACAACAGGGTTGCTAGTTTGATTCCCACATGGGCCAGTGAGCCCTCCACAACTAGATTGAAGGACAACGACTTGGAGCTGATGGGCCCTGGAGAAACACACTGTTCCCCAATAAAATAAAATAAAGTCTTTAATCCTTAAAAAAAAAAAAAAAAAAAAAAAAAAAAAAAAAAAGAGCATAGGCTTCTTTTACAATGATTGAAACTAAAGAGCAAAGGTAACTAGTAGATTAAAATCTCTCTGGAATGGGTTATAAGGGTCACCAGGATTCCATGAGTGCTGTTTATGATAAACAAAATGGAATTGAGATTAGTAAGGTAATACACTATTTAAAATATACCAACTACCTAGGCATCATACTAATTTTAAAAATGTCAGTTTAATAAAGAAAACATATGGATCAGGCACCTGTTCTCTCATTTAATTCTCTCAACCCAAGCAAGCTAATAATTATATTTTTTCCCCAGCAAATGAGTAAACTGAGGTTCAGAAATTTTAGGAATTCATTTGAGGTTATACAATTTAAAAAGTAAATGAATATAATAAAAATAAATTGTAAAAATGAAATACAATTTAAGTAAAAGAAATGAAATCTGTGGGAATCTAAATCCATGTTCTCCACTGCTCCTTGCTTTCAAAGGAAGACAGAGAAGGAAGGAAAAAAGGAAGGAAGGAAGGAAGGAAGGAAGGAAGGAAGGAAGGAAGGAAGGAAGGAAAGAAGGAAGGAAGAAGGGAATACAGACAGACAGGGAAAGAAACATTTTACAGTCAGATCTGGTCAGTGTCATTAGTGCTAAGATCACAGAAGCTGAAATCCAGATGAAACACGGAACTAGTCCTGAACTTGACTTACACCTGCAGCTTCTTTTGGTTAAGCCATTTGCTTTACCAATTCATTATTTTTAAAGCGTCAGTTATAAAAACTAAAAACAAAACACCTCCCAGTTCTATCATTAACAAGTAGTAAGTAAACACTTGCATGCATTTTCCTTAAAATAAAAACCAGAAGGAAAGCTTGAAGTAGCCAGAGCTGCTCTCACACAGATGGTATTTGTGTTCATTAGCATTAAGCCATATGGGTCTTGTTTGGTCCTCAATAACAGACATGAAAAATCACTAAAAGTTACCAGAGCACCAGCCACTAGAAAATGGCAAGTGAAAAAAGCTGTTAAGGTTTCTTACCTATTATAAAATTAGGAGGCCTTCACTACATAATGAAAACCATTAAGAGAATTCAGAGGGGTAATTGCAGGCAGACTGACTTCTCCCCAGACAGTAATCAGCTAATAACTATTAATCATCTTTTGCACAGTACATGCATTTATAATAGTTTTTCTTTTGTTTTTGTTTGTTTGTTTTAAGGCTTGCAACAATAGGCCCAGAATTAATCAATGGCGTTTTAGGTCTAACACAAAAGTACTCCTGAGACGATGAAAATCAGAACTTCTATTTTCCGTTTTGTGTTGTTTCCTCTTTTTATATGCACTTGTATTTACTAGCACTGCACACTTTTTATCACACATCATTTTTCAGTTTCTGTTCCTAGAAGCAGTTAACCTCGGTCCCTAACCTACTGTTTGGCGGGTAAAGTTCAAGCACTTCGCCTACGTTGTCTCCTTTAATTCTCAAGGAGTGGAGAAAGACATTTGAAGGCAATGCAACGTGGAAGATGGGACGGAATCTCTTCTCAAGCCAACAGGGCGGACGGGTTTCCGGGAGGGGAACTCCGCGGCGTCCGGAGCTACCCAAGCAGGACTTGGAGCCCGCCAGAGGCTGCTCCGGCAGGCCGAAAGGGTCGGGTGAGGTTGAGGGGGAGTCACTGGGCGGAAATGTGGCCCGGGTCCCCCTTACTTGCGCATGTCAACCCCGCTCTCCTGTTCTGCATCCTCGTCCTACCTCTACAGCTGTCACGAATCTATGTTCCGAGGCTCCCCCCGTGGGGACCAGGCGCGCACACCTCCTGGGAGAAGCTGCGCGGACAGTTCTAGCTTTTCTTTCACTTGGGGAGGGATGGGGACGTGAGAGGTTAAAACACTTGCCATTCTCTGCAACACCACCCACGCCCTCCAAGTCGCGATTCCGCACGCATAAACCGAGGTGACAGCCCTGGTCATCAAACCGGGAAGGGACGGAGTTGGGCTGTAGCAGTCAGTACGATGGGAGCTGGCAGATACGACCCTACAATCACCAAAGTAACCCTTTTCCCCACCACCTCCCAACCTGCGTAAAAGCGCACAGATGTCCAGTGGTGCCTGGTCCCGGTGGAGGCGGTCTCACCCTCCATCCTTACCCGCAGGTGCGGTCAGGTACACTTGGCCCTAAGGTCTTTTTCGGACGCGTTGGCATGGGCTCCCAAAGGGGGTTCCGGCAGAGCCTGGCCACGGGAGACTTCCAGAGGGGCAGCAGACACTTTATGGGAGGCCAACGGCCCTTCCCGAGGACCCGCAAGCCCCGCCAGGCTTGACCCTCGGAGCTTAACCCTGGTCAGGTGTGTAAGCAAACGAGCGAAGAACCCAAACACCTCCCTCGAGTTCCGTCTCCTCCCGGCAGGTGGTAAAACCCCATGGACCGCTCCACAGTGCTGCCTGCCGGGTCAGCTGTGCTTCCCCATCCCCGAGGCCGCGAAGGCTCCAGGCACCCCCACCCAAATCCCACCCGTGCGGACTCAGGAGCCCGAGGGCGCGGACAGCTGCTGCCACCGCATCCCGGATCCCCAGAGTTCGCTAACCCAGGGGCTGTCAGAGGACCCTCCGGGCCGATGAGGAGGGGAAGGTCGGGGGACACTGGCGCCGCGCCCCTGCTTACCTGGCGCTCTCTGGGCCCCGGCTGGGGCATCCGCCGGGTGCGCGCCTCTCCGCGCGCTCGCTGCGCACCTGGCCGCCGCCGCCGCCGCCGCCGCCCGCCAGCCAGCCCGCCCGGCCCCAGCTCTGGCCGCGGCGCTAGCGCTTCATGGCTCACGGGGGCTGGCCCCGGGCTCCGGGAAGCTAGTCCAGTTGGCGGCGGCTCCTCGGGTTCTCACAACTCGCCAATGGCTCCTCGCCTTTCCCCGCCCCGCGTCCGCGCGCCCTTCCTCTGCGTCCGCCCTTTTCCCTCCGCTCCTCGGGACCGGCCAAACTGGTTTCTCCGCTCCGGGATCGTGCCTCCAGTTTCCCTTCGGCAGCCGCGGCGCGCAGCAGGGGCTAGGGGCGGGCCCAGCCGTCCGCTCTCCTTTTGTCCCTCCTGGGGGCGGAGAGGGGCTGGACCGCGAGTCACTGGGCGGACAACGCGGCCCAGATCCAGCCTCGTACCCTCTGTGCGCTCCGGCGGCTGCTGGGCCCCCGGCCGTGGCCTCCGCCTCGTCCGTTCCGCGACCTGGCAGCTGTGGCCGCTTTCAGCTCCCCGGGTGCTCCCGCCTCCCAGGGGGCCGCGCTCGCCACCCCGCCCCACCAGACTCGCGTCACTTTCCCGCAGCCCTCGGCCGTCCTGGCCACCACCCGGGGTCGGTGACCGCGCCAGCCCGGAAAGCTGGCGGGCCACGGCTCGCCCGGGACCTGAGCTCCCTCGGTAAGGGGAGCTGTACCCTCTCGATGCCAAGTCACGTTCCCGGATAGGTCACCAAATGCGCGTCGCGGTTCGACGCGCGGAGGGTGGGGAAAGAGACACTGCCAAAAGACTTCGAGAAACTTATCCTGTAATTGCAGCAGCAGGCTTTCTGCTGAGACCGAACTCCCTCACCTTTACAGGTCAATAGGAGTCAGGGTAAGGCATGTGAATGGCACGATGTGGTTGGAAAATTTGGACTCGCATGCAAGGTTGATAGCTGGTGTCTGGGCCTGTGAAACGGATGTCCCTGGCAGGATGTATAGTACAGTACACTCCTTACACCAGAAGAATTTTACTGCTCACTAGCTATGGACAAGCCGCTGGGAATATGAATGAAGGAAAGTCGAAGACGAATCACAGTTTGCTTAGAATGTAGTAGAGGAGATAGGACTTCACCTACCTGCACATCAGAGCGGCGCAGGTCATTGCATTGAGAGCTCAGAGTTGCAAACGGGGGCTTACGGGAGACTTCAGCGAGGAGGCCATGCTTGAGGTGAGATTCAAAGACTCACACGTTTAGGAATCAGAGTTGCATGAAGAAGATATTCAAAAAGTGGTTTACTGGGGCAGCCGGGTGGCTAAATTTGTTAGAGCGGGAGCTCCGAACGACAGGCTTGGCAGGTCCATTCCCACATGGGCCAGTGAGCTGCTCCCTCTACAATTAGATTGAAGGACGATGACTTGGAGCTGATGGGCCCTGGAGAGACACACTGTTCCCCAGTATTCCCCAATAAAAATATAAAAAAATTATTTAGTCTTTAAAAAATAAAAAAGTGGTCCACTGATTTGACCTTCAGGTATATGAACGATTCAACTGATACAGTTAAACCCTAGACTGCCCTGGGTTTCTTTTTCATTAGTCACACTTGATCTTTGACTAGGTAGTGATGGTCAGTCATTTAATCTCTCAGGGCCTCAGTTTCCTCATCTGTAAAATGAGACTGCACCAGATGATCTCAAGTGGTTCCTTTCAGTGCTTATTTTCTGAACCCAACAACAGAGCAAAGTACAAAGGCCTGAAAACACAGTCTGTTTAGTGTCAATGGAGTAGACCAGTTGCCTGGCACTGCAATGGTACTACATAAGGTTAGTGAGGGAATTGGGGCCCGGAAGTCCTGGAATGCTGAGGACTTTGGGCTTGTTCTTGGCAGCGCCGGTCAACCATTGGGAGTTTATGACCACAGCAGTGACCTGCTCAAGGTTGTGTTTTAGGCAAAGTAGTGGGGATAGTTTGGAATGGGGTAAGACTGAACATGGAGGTACCATATGGCAGGCTACTACAGCAACATAAGGTGGGCCTGAAAGAGTTGCCAATGGAAGTGCAAAGGCAGAGGCATGTCCAGGAACATCCCGAGGAGAAATGGCCGAGACTCAGAGTGGCCAGAGCCTGCAAGCAGCCGGCAGATGGAAGCATAGGAGATGAACAAATTCTCCAGGCTGGGTGATGGCATTCGTAGGAACAGCGGAGTCAGAAGGAGGGAGGATCCTGAGGAGGGCTCTGCCCTGCCAGGAGAAATGCCAGTAAACCTAGGAATCAAGAGGCGACCCTTGACTAAAGGAAGGACCTCTTCCTTCTTCCAGATCTATCAGCAAGTGCTCAATCTGTCTAGAAAAACACTGCCTAAAAGAGAGACTATGCTAGGATACATCCAAACCACACCACACCCACACCCCGATTTGATAAATACCATTCCTTCAGCTGCATTTAACACCTGTGAATAGACTCTGAAGACTTCAAGTTAGGTTGCTGCTCTCACAGACCACATAGAGGGGGGAAGTGTGGGCAACGGGACACGATGGGTATTGTTTCAAAGATCCATTTATTTAAGAAATATTTGTCGAGTACCTACTATGTGCTAGGCACTGTTCTGGTTACTTAGATAAATCAGTGAACCAATCAGGCAAATTGTTCTATGCTTTGGAAAAAATAGAACAGGACTGGTTGGCAGGAGGCCACTAAAGGAGCCGTCTAGGGCGCTGTAAGAGTTCCATACCTTGATCTGGGTGGTGGTTAGATGAGTGTATGCAGAGATAAGAGTCCATTGACCTGTACACTTAAGATGTGTCCATTTAAAAAATCATAAAAATAGAGCAGGGTAAAGAGATTAGGAGTGGGAGAGTGAGTTGCAATTTTAAATAATGTGGTCAGGGTAGGCTTCATAAAGAACTGCATTTGAAAAAGACTTGCAAGGTGACGGGGTTTCTTTCTCAGTGAAAGAAATTCTTTGAAGGCCCATCTTGCCTGGAACTCACCAGAAAAGGGCAGGCTCAAGCCTTGTCCTGGTGAGTTTCCCTCACCTAAGCCTTCCGAGCCTTCCTGGTCATTGGGAAGGAACTCTTCAGAACATGTCAGCTGCTGTGCTGTTGCTGATAACGGAAGTGGCTCACCTGGAAATCCTGACCCTTGTTCTCTCTAAAAGAACTGTGCCAGATTTCAGGGTGCCTTGTCAGGTCAATCATTGAAAGCGTCTCACGCACGCAACAAAGAAACAGTCATTTCTAAAAGGGTGACAATGCTTTTCAGCTTTTGTAGTTCGTAATTTCCTCCAACTGTGTGTGTGTGTGTGTGTGTGTGTTTCTTTTCTTGGCAACACTCCCGTGTATTTCCATGATGTGGGTTGAAAAGTTGGGGAGGTTGCCAAGAGAACTAGCTCACTTTTACTGAAAATGCATTTCCTAGAATATTTTTCTACAAGATAAGAGCTAAGGGATAAAAGATATGTTTAAAGGGAGGTGATACTGCCTGTATTCAGTTCTTTGCTAAACTCAGTGGTCATTTAAGCTAAAGCATTTAATGCCAATGGAAAGGTAGTCGTGGCCCACTAGGTGTTACTGTAACCCATGCTTGGCAGTCAAGATTAACTCAGTTGGAAGATGAATTCTTCACAGCCATTGTCTAGACCAGCTCCAGAATTTTAAACATGATACGAAGGTACCTCTTATACGAATCTGACTTTTTAATAAGTAAAATTAGCAGCTTCAACTAGTCTGCTTACTTTCTTTTAAGTGGTATTTAAAATAGATACAGATGATATATTCTATCTCTGCCAAATAATTTTCCAAATTCCTTACATGCTTTTCATTTCCTTTACTATTTAATGACTTCTTTTTTCTGACCAACATTTTAAATTAAAAAATTGGATTGATTGCAAGAGTAACAGTAAATGTCAGGTAATTGTGTCTGTTATTTTGGCTTAATATTTCTGAGAGGTTAGGAGAAGTATTGTTTGTGGGCACATTACTAAAATTCACTTCTCTTTCTTTCATAATCATGATATGTAAATGTATAGGATTAATCTACGTTTTTCTTTTCTACAGGATACATTAATAACCTACTATCTATCTACATAGAATGAAATGAACATTACATTGAACTTATGTTGATAATATAACACGAGTTGAACTTAATTTACATAATTAATTTAATGAATAAATGTCCCAAATATCCTGTGATCATTGTTAGTATGTGTAGCCATGTTTTCATGCAGCTGTAAGAAGTGCGTATGTATTACCTTATGCTCTATTTTCACAATTGACCATTGTGTTATGAAAACATGTCTACCTTTCTAACTTTATCCCTCATCCCCCATGACTGGCATGCTAAGCTCCCCCCATCCCAATCTGTTTGCAATTCACTGAATTCTGAATAGCATTTGATACTCCCTCTGCTTGAAAAGTTGTTCTCTTCTCCCTGATCTCCAGCTCCAAAGTGACTTCCTCTGGTTAATCTTTGCCCTACTCTCCCCCAGACAGTAGCTTCCATAGCATTTTGCACCTTACTTCTGGGGAAGCCTTTATTTCATTGTATTTTAACTGTTTATCTGTCTCCTACCCAATGCACTGTGAGCCCCGTGAGACCCAAGATGGAGTCTTCTTCTTCTTGGTCTCACTTGGCATAGAACATCTCCACGTGCCTATTAATTCTTGTAGAATGAGTGAATGGTCTGCATCGTCACCGTCTCTGTGTGTGTGCTGATAGCTGTATAGTATTGTCTTCTACTGATGACTTCATCATTTGCTATTGTGGAACATTTATGCATTTTCCATATTGGTTTCCAGAAATAGCTGACCAATCACAACCCACCACTATTTTAAGGGCTTCTAAACATCTTCTTTCTCTCTGGTTCCTATTATTTTGTGGGTTGAGATTTGATCTTCTTTACGTCATTCTAGAAACAGTATGCCTCCGGTACAGGAAAAGGTTTTGGTTTATTAGAATTAGGACACGTGTAAGCCTTTGTTGCTGTCACTGGAGCAATAGAAAGAATGGTATTCAAGTTCTTCCATAAAGTTATAGCATTCTATGCTGTGGATGAATACTGCCTTCTTTAGTTTCCTAAATTGTCTAAAGAGTATGTGTATATAAACAAAACATATGTGTGTGATGTTTATAGGTTGTCTCTATTTGTATAACATATAAACAATATATGTGTGTATGTTAAAATATTTATATTTTTATACATTATAGATAGACAGATAGCCTTCCCATGACCTCACTGAGGCAGACAAATTGAACGCAAAAAAAAAAAAAAAAAAGAGAAACAAATTGTTACTTATCACATTATCAAAGAAGAAAATTCTGGAACTATTATGCACTGGCAATGATTATGAGGAAACAGACATTCATATGCTGTCGGTAGATGTGCAAATTGTATAACTTCTTCAGAAGAAAATTCAGAAACATAGCAAAATTTTAAACATACATGCCTGGTGCTCCAAAAATTCATGTCTAGGAATTTATCCTAGAGATGTATTTGAACATTTACACAAAGGTGAATGTGCATAGATATTCATTGCAGCCTGTTTTTTACTGCAAAAGACCAGAGGTGGCCTCAATGTCCATTAATGGAGGTCACATCCATACAATGGAATAATAATCAGCCATTTAAAAAAAAAAATTTTAAGGAGATCTAGTTATGCTGTTGTTTGGAACATCTCCAAGACATATTAGCATATAGAAATGCAAAGTACAGAAGAGTATATGTGTGTAAATAAATTATGTGTGGGATTTTTATAGGTTGTCTCCACTTGTGTAACATTTAAATAATATGTATGTGTGTGTTATATTTATATGAGATGAATATATAAACTGGAAAGAGGCACAAGAAATAAGTAAAAATCCTTATCTCTAGGGAAGGCGACTAATTTTTCACAAATGTCTTCACATGGTTGAAATTTTTTTACTAGGTTCTGCTTAATTTTTTAAATTTAATTTCTTATTTTGGTCAAAGTCATAACGCATATATAGTTTAAAACCTCAAGTAGCACTACAAAATTTCTAATGAAAGACAACAATTCCTCACCCACCACTTCTCACGCTGTTTCCCAGAGACAATCATTTTTAACTTTTAGTTGGTTCTTACATTCACTTTCATATTATTAGTAACATGCTTTTATTGCCATTTTGTGATGTTTGGCTCTTAGACATTATCTATTGACTTCCTGTGATGGGTGAAGATGATTTAAAACTCCCTTACGTATCCCACTCCCAGCACATCCTCTGTGCACAAACACTCACACTCCCTCCATTTGCCCGTCATAATTAAATGTCCACTTACAATTAAGTCATATTCAGTGGGCACGTTATTATGAGTATGGAAATACTGTTTACGGCTAAGCCATGTATACTATGATTTCATTTTCTTTCTCAGAAGATGTTTGAAGGGAATAATTGCCTTTTTCCCCCATGGACTTTTCCCCCATGTTCCTACCGTTAATTCAGTCCCCAATCTTCTCACATAACCATAAACCTTCTCACAGGATAGTCAAACAACTCATGTGTCAGTTTCCCTTTTCTCCCCCTTGAGACATTCTGGGCTGTTGTCTCTTGTCCCGTTGTTTCAGTATGGCTAGATGGCTGCCATGCAGGACTTCCTTTCACCGTCACCCTGAGAATGCCTGTTGTCCTGCTCCTGGGAGTTACCAGAAATTGCTTAGTGAAAGGCACTTTGGCAGTAGTGCTGTCTCCTGATTAGTACAGGATTAACGCTTTTTGAGGAGCAGTGTTTCCATCCATGAGTCATTTTAACAGGGTTTGACTACTTCTGTAGGATTTGAATCTGAGGTGACAGCAAAAAAATCATCTCTCTGATGTTTTCCTTGGTCTGCCCCTCACCTCCTAGCTCAGAGTTCCACAAATTCCTCAAATACGTCAGTCAGGCGGTCCCCAGAGGCCAGCTTAGTAGAGAGGGCTCAGAGACAGAGGTGCCTGAGGACCAGAAGCAAGCACCTTGCATTCCTTTCCTGCTGCCACCAGTGGCTCTAAATATGTTGCATCCACAAAGAATTATTGTCTTCTATCAGGCACTGCCATCCCCAGGTCCTTGGAGCTTCAGAGCAAGGAAAGCTGTCCTGGGGCTATGGGAGAAGGAGAAATGTAGTTACCGGGTGGGGGAGGAGCGGGGGGGGGGGGGGAAGAGTCTTGTTATATTTACAGTAGGGTCAAGATCACTGACATGTGGACTCCAGTACCTCACAGCATTTTTAGACCCCAAGAATGATCCAGAAGAACAAGGGGTAGAGCTAACTAACAAAACCCATGCTACACTCAGGACAGCTTTGTCCTCTAGATTAGCAAGGACCTGCTAGTACATAAAACTTGTTGCTTCAATACCGCTCTTTCCTTAGATGAGGATGTTTCTCACATTTTCATACTTTGAGAATTCTAGCTGACTCTTCTTCCCCTCACCACTAACGGAAATAAATGCCAGTATTTAAAACTCACACCCAAAAATCTTTGGCTTTTTAAGGTATGCTTCATCTGAAAGCAATTTCTAAATCTACATGTATCAAAACTAAACAATCTGTGACATCTGATTGTAGGGCCCCGATCAGGAATTACTCAAATTCCATCCCGTGTGTTAAAGGTTACTGTGCTTCCCTGAGTCCCAGCACTTAAGTCTTGTATAAGCGTGTATGTCCTATGACTCACTTAAAATCATTTAATGTCTTTAAAACGTTGACAATCACACGCTGACAGGTGATTATGTCTGCTGTGCTGGCTGGTCCTAAGCAATGCTGCGTGACAGCACGTGCAGAGCAGTCATTTTCAAACCTTTTTGCCAAGTTTTTTTTGTTTTTTTTTGTTTGTTTGGTTGTTGTTGTTTTTAAACTATTAATATAATATCTTTAAAGCACGTGTATCATGTGTGAAACAGAAGTAGGAGGGGCTGACCTGTTTACATCAATGGTGGGACCCCAGTGGCAGGTTGACAGGAAGTTGATGAAGTTTAACTTCAGGGAGACTTCAGGGATGCTTGTAGTGTTTTTGTTTGCTTGTGTTTGTTTTTAAAGAGCCTACCCGTCCACCAATTGTATAAACTTCAGGCTCCGTGAAACCTGGTTCCACCTGTGGCAGAGCCCCAGCGCCTCTCCCCTCCCCCTCTCCTCTTTAGCCCTTCTCCATGGAACCCAATACTCTATGAAACCAAATAAAAAACAAGTTGTGAGGTGGTACAATCATGGACTAGGAATCATGAGATTGGCTCTAAGGCCTGTGCCAGCGACCAGCCTCAGTGAGGTCATTTGAGCGTTCTCAGACTTGGTTTTATTATCTCTGAAATGGGATCACCAAGGTCCCTTTCAAAAGTAAAAGTCTTGGATCCAAAGTCCCCTGGAGCCACTTCCTATATCCTCTCACAAGAGCTTGCATTCCCAGGCTTGTTCTTCCTCCCTGCTGGAAAACTTCATGCCACTCCTTTGTCATCTGGGGCCCTGCCCAGGCTCCACTTGGCCCACCTTCTCTAAGCAAGGACTTCAGTGATTGTGACGGGATGGCTCTCTCTTCTCCCCATGATTCAATATCTCCTCTCCCACTAGATATCTGTTGAAAGAGAGAAACAACAGGTTATAGCTATATGTTAACCTTTCCAAGGGTATCTTCATTTTAAAGAGAATTAATGTTTTATTTCAATGGCATAAGTCTTTAGGGGTGAAATTTTAGGCAGTGGCTGCTGTCACGTCTGAGGAAAAGAGATCCTCGTGTAGCTCTTGAAGCAGGCATTCTTTCAGAACCCATCAAGTCACCAGGGGCCACTGCCCATTATTTTGGAAGCAATAGATCAACCCAGGTTGAAGGATACAAGAGTCCTGTCAACGTGGGCACGAGGGGAACTTCATCTCACTTGGAATGTCACTTGCACTAACATGATTAGTAGGTAAAACAGTAGTGTGGTGGAGACTTCAGTTGGCCAGCCCCACATCCATTCTCTATTTCTTCCCTCGTCACAGACCCTGACATTATTTGGGGCAGCAATGTGCCCAGTGAAAGGACCACATATCCCAGGCTCCCTTCAGCTAGATGTGGCTATGTGACTATGTTCTGGACAATGACGTAGGGTGTCAGATGGGATGTCCAGGAAGGCTCTAAAGGTCAGTAAAACATGCCCTTTTCCTTAGTCTTCTTACCTACTAGGTGGTCATGATGGCTGCTGAAGTGATCGCCATCTAGGATCTGAGGGGACTTTGAAAATAGAAGCCATTTGCTGAAGAGGGTGGACCAGAAAGATACAAGGAGTGTGGGTCCCTGAAGACATCACAATGCCACTCCACCAGCTGAGACCGCCTCTCTCTGAACTTATTTTATGGGGGAAAAATAAGGTTTTGTGTGTTTAAGCCACTGTTCTTCAGTTAACTCTCTCATAGCTGAATACAGTTCCTCACTGTGGTAAGGTAAGACCATACGGTAAAACTCTGCCTTTTTAAGAAAGAAGTCAGCGAGTAAAAATATAATATATCCTATGAGATAGAAACAACTTTGAAACTCTCAACCAACCACCCATTTTATACAGAGAAAACCGAGGCTCCAGGGGAGGGTGTGGCAGAGCCAAGCGAACTTAACAGTTTCAATGGCCCCCTGTCACATTCCACTTTCCCCTTTGAATTGTTCCAATTAAATGTAAATGCTTTTTAGCTATTAATACAGCAGAAGGACACTTTTTTTTCAGAAATGGTGGGCATTTTTGAACATTTGTAGCTTTAAAGAAACCAAAATAGGGAAGTATATATCCATTTTCCTAGACAATGTTCTGTTGGGACTCACTCAAGGAGACATTTATTTAAACCCCAAATCCCAGAAAGTTAGACTGTATATTCCAAGGAAAAAGGGGGAAAAAATGGAAACACCTTCCTATTAGCATTAGTGGATTATTGTTCTTCCCCCACAAGGTAGAAGACAAGTGGGTCAGTCACATGTCACCTGTGTTACAATCTGGAGTTGTTTTGGAAGGAAGTGAGCTTCCCAATGCTTGAGCAATGCGAACATTATCCCCGCTTTGGGGAGCATACGCTAACTCACATTCTCTTTGCTCCCGAAGGATCTGTCTCCCTTGCACCTCCCTCAGACCAATCTGTTGCGGCTGCTGTGGCTACAAAATCTTTCCTGGTGTAAGACGTCGTGAGCCATCTTTGGGAAGCAGGGATTTCGTCTTTGTGGAGGGATTCAAGGCTGTGTTTGTTTCATTTCTGCACGTCCTGTGCACAAGCCCCTATAGTAGAGCTGGGAGTACAACAGCAGTCACCACCTGGATGGGAAGTACACCTGAGAGGGAAGGCAGGTAGGAAGAGAGGAGGGGCCCCTGATTCATTCTTAGAAGTCACAGGAAGCTTCTTGAAGAAGGTGACATCTTAAATAAAGACCTGGAGATTCTTCCTCCACTTAGTCACTGTTCAGTGGTAGCTACTGTCATGTGACCGTTGTTCACTCCTGTTCCATAGACTGAGGTAGGTAGCAATGAGGTGGTTCGAAAAATAAAATGCCCTCTCTCTTCCATCCCTTGAAGTCTGCAGACGGTTCTATCTCATTTGCTCCGGAAGGGGTCAGAAGTCAGGGTCAAGGGCCAGAGATGCTTTCCTCCCCTGAGGACACAGTGTCAGGAAATGCCAACCTTGGCACCTTGGAGGTCAGGCCCAAGGGAGTATTCTGGCAATGGGCAGCAGTGTTTATGGCCGTGGTATATACATATATGCATATATAACTCTGAGATACAATTTAAAAACCATATAATTTACCCATTAAAAGTGTACAATTTAATGGGTTTTAGTATATTCATAGAGTTGTTCAACCATCTCTACATTCAAGTTTTGAACATTTCATCGCCTCAAGAAGCCCATCGCCTTTAGCTGCCACTCCTTAATTCCCCTATGTCCCTCAGCCCCTGGCACCCCCCATCTACTTTGTCTCTATAGCTTTTTCCTATTCTTAACATTTCATATAAATGGAATCATATAATATGTTGTCTTTTGTGACCGGCTTCTCTATTTGACATATGTTTTCAAGATTCATCTGTGTTATAGGGTGAGCTTCCTTCCTTTTTTATAGCAAATTATACACATAGATCATTTTTCGTGTACTTCAGGTTGACATCCGGGCCAGTATCTGACAATAAATAATGCCAATGACTTATGTTCTACAAATATGAATAAAGCAAATGCCACTTGATGCCTAGGGTTTTATGTCCCCCAAAGCTTTCCAATTCATCTCCATAGCTCTCTCTCTGCCACCCCCATCCCAGTCTACCATCCTCTGCCTCCTGCTCCAGGGAACATTCCTAAAACGTGAAGTTAGGCTTCAACAGTGACCTTCCCACCCTCCTTTGGTCTCGAATAAAGATAGAACTCCTGGGTGTTCTATCAGCACTGCCCCACACTGGGCCTCCCCATCCACTGTCTCAGCTTCTCTCTTTTGGCTCCAACTGTCCTAGTCTTCTTGCAAGCCCTCTTACTTGCCATGGTCCCTGCCCTCTCCACTGGAGGCCTCTGCCTGGAACAATCTTCCATCTCTTTCTTCCCTTGACTAATGCCTGTTTGTCTTTCAGCCCCAGGCCAGCCATCTCTTCCAAGAGAAACCGTTCCTGACAGTCACATCCAAACCCCTCATAATTCTCATAGCATTCTGTAGCCTTCCTTTGTCACAGAGCTTAACCCAGGTTCAACTGGACATTTGTGAGTGTTTGATTAAGGTCTGCCTCCCCTCTAGACTGAAGCTCTTTGAGGGTGGGCCATTGCCTGGTTTTGCTCATAATTGGATCCCTTGGATTATAAATACAGAAAGCAAGTAGGTACCAACATTTATAGAGTGCCCCTTTAACCAGACACTTACATACACTAACTAGCTCATGCGATCCTTGCAATAATCCTGTGCAGGAGATACTGTTAGCTTCATTTTACCATGAGATCAATGAAGCTGAGATAATATAAGCAAATAACCTGCCCGAGCTGATAAGAGGAAGAGGAGGATTCTATCCTGGGCCTATTGAATCTCAGTTCTAAGAGCTTTCCACTAATATCAGGCTGTTTCTGGATTAAAGAGCATGTATCTATTCCGTTCAAGAGTTATTAGATAAGCCTCTGTTCACAAATGCCAATTAAACACAGAAAAAAGAGCAACAGGACAAAAGTCTCTGCTCCAAGGACAGCATAAACCAAGAGCTGCCGTGATGCCAGAGAGAGTGTCCTGATACCTGAGACTCCTAAGAACCTCCCCACCCTTGGTCAGTTTCATTCTTATTGGCTTGCTTATCCACATATCCAAGTGGAGACAGATTATTTCCTTTGGAATTTTCTTATATTGTCTTATTTTTGGGTGTCACCCTTTTTATTTCAAAGAGCACACTGTTATTTCCTTTGGGAATTCCCCCCCCCCCCTTTTTTAAGGAGGCAATGCCTCCACCAGGAAAAACTGGTTACCAGAGCCGTCAGCAGAGGTTGGCTGCTTTTGCATAGTTGTCACTGAGGCGTTTCCACTTAAAGCTTCTCCCGTCACTTTGAGGTGGCCTCAGAGCACATGAGTCGAGGCTCATCAGTGATCTCATCCTGGACCTGGTCCAGCAGTGGCATGCTTTGTCATCACAGGGCTCGTAGCTGACTTCTTGTTAATGTAGTTAAGTCATTAACAATTCTTTTCCAACCAGGAATTTCCCAATTAATGCTACATGGGGAAAGGATGGTCAGTCAGGCCCCTGGTGGTAGGTCATGTTCATATTACAGTGACAGCCCGTTTAGGGGAGTGGCTTTTGCCCAACCTAATGGATTCCTTTTGCTCTGAAGCATTCTGGGTATGCTCTTCAGTAATCAAAACTGCTGGGCCCCGTCTGTTTCCTACAGAGATAAATATACTAAAAAAGAGTGTCTCTATGCAGACAATAGAATATTATTCCTGCTGCAGGGAGAGGTTCTGGGGGTGAGGCTGTAGTTCTCACGGCCGGTACTGGTTGGGTCTGCTGATTTCCCTCAGCCTCAGTCCCCTGGTGGTCCTGGGCCAGGACCCCAGCAGCAAAAAAGGGAAGACGGCCCCCGTTCCTCCAAGAGGAGTGGGAGGCTCTAGACCCCCAAGCCCTTTCCCCAGGAAAGAAAAAAAAAGCCATCCTGTATGATATCATTTATACAACATTCTTGAAATAACACAATTATAGATGTGGAGAAGAGGTGAGTGATCGCGGGGCTTACGATGGGAGTTGGGGGGATATAAAAGGGTGACATGAGGCAGCCTTGTGATGGGGGGACACTTCTCCATCTTCGTTGTTTTGGTGGGTACACAAAGCTACACATGTGATAAAGTTGCGTGGAAACACAGTCACAAGCTTGTAAAATCGATGAAATGTGGGTAAGTTCTGTGGATTGTGGATGATGACAACGTAAATTTCCCAGTTTTGATATTGTCCTGTAGGTGCTACAACGGAGGGAGGCTGGACAGAGAGTATACTGGACTTCCCTGCACACTTGTTTTTCTCCTGCAACTTCTTGTGGATCTATCGTTACTGCCAAATAAAAATTTTTTTAAATTGCAGTTGGGTATAAAAAAATTTTTAAAATTTAAAAGCACCGTAGGATATTCATGTACATTTATAGAAGTAATATTTTATAACTAAGACTAATTTGTGTGGATAAGAGTATCTATCTACTCATAAATCCCTCCCGCCAATTCAGTTTCCTGTGTTCTCTTCTGCTAAATATAGTGTTAAACAACATTTTTGGTACGATAGTCTTGGACTATTGTATTATTTTCTAGATTTTTGCTAGCAGAATCTAGCTATGATATGTGGGCAGTAACTGGGTCAACTCGTTTGAACACTGTGGTTACTTTTGTAAACATCTCATGGTAAATCTTGTTGGAGAGCTTCTGTGGTTCCCCATGGTGGTGGTTAATTTGCTCATCCTTGGGGCATTTGGAGAGTTATCAGTGTTTTTCATGACTGTCACTTCCTGAGCTTGGATCTTTATTGCACTTTCCATATTTGCTAATACATCTGATACCTTTGAGGTATATCTTTAAAATAATGTGACTTTTTAAAAGCACACAATACCTACTGACCTCCTATTAGGCACCAATTGTTTTGCCCATGTTATTGTATATACCATGTTTCCCCGAAAATAAGACCTAGCCAGCCCATCAGCTCTAATGAGTCTTTTGGAGCAAAAATTAATATAAGACCCAGTATTGTATTATATTATATTATATTATATATTATATTATATTATATTATATTATATTATATTATATTATATTATATTATTATATTATATTAGACCTGGTCTTATAGTAAAACAAGACTGGGTCTTATATTAATTTTTGCTCCAAAAGACACATTAGAGCTGATTGTCCGGCTAGGTCTTATTTTCGGGGAAATAGGGTAGGATTCACACTAATCCAATGCAAATGAGTACTTCCTTTCTTAAAATACAAATATGTGAAATTATTTATCTGAATGAATGATCCTTGAACGTTGTTATCTTAGCAATGCTGTTATTGTTCACAACATTGTTGAAATTCTCCTTTTGGGCTTGTTTTCTGACTCTGGCATATTCTTTTGACTGCTCTCAGTTGTAGAAAAGTTTTTACCTTTTAAAGTTTAGAATTTACCTACCTACCTCTCTCTCTACCTATCTACCTATCTATCTATCTACCTGCTTATCTACGTACCTACCTACCTACCTAACCTACCTACCTATCCATATATCTACCCATCCATCCACTCACCTATGTCTCTCTGTCATCAACAGTAATTCAGCACGAATTAAAACAATGAGGTAGTATTTTCCACTTGCCGGGTTGTAGAAAGTCATCACCAGTACCAGCAAGGATACTGAGAAATAGGAACTGTATGCATTGCCGGAAATAGTTTGAATTGCTACATCTTTTTGGAAAGCAATTTGGCAATATTTATGTCCAAAACCTTTAAAAATGTTCGTACCTTTTAATGACTCATTCTGCTTCTGGGCACATATCCTATATTTTAAAAAGTTTATCCAAAGTGTCATCCACTGCAGCAAATATCTAATGGACAGAAATGGAAACCAAATTCATTGCCTACAGAATACATTCCAACCCCCAATTTACTGTAATGTTTTACTTCTGTTATGATTTCTTGCATGTACTTCCTTGGGTCATAAAGTTTATATTTATATTGATATCTTCCAAAGCACCTAGCATATAGCAAATGTTCTGAATAAATTTTATCTACACATTTTATAACTTACTTAACCCTTATATAGCGCTTATCATGAACCAGCACTGTTGAGATATTAACTTACTTCAGAATCCCAAAACAACCCTATGAAATACGTTCTTCTTCCTCTTTTATACATTTTATAAGTGGGGAAACGTGAGTCACAGTGAGGATAAGTAATTCTCCCAAGGTCACACATCTAGGAAGGAATAAAGTGAGGTAGAAAGGTAGGCAGCTTTACGTCCAACTCTAGACTCTTAACTGCTTCTCCAGCATGAGCAAACACTCACAGAGTGTTTATACATGTTAATTAAATAAATAAGAATCCAGGAATAAATTCACAAACCACCATTGAGTAACCACGGTACATTTTCTTGATGAAACATTATATAAGAATTGAAATCACGTTTTCAAAAATTACACATCAGTCTGGATGGATGCTTATAACACTAAGCAAAAATCGGGAAGCAAAATAGTACGTGGTTATGCGTACTATCTTGTGCAGAGCGAAACGACTGGAAGAAAATACATCAAAATTACGATGGTGGCTGCAAATCAGAGGTGGATTTTTCCTTGGCTTTTTTTTTGTTTTCTTTTTGTGGGCAGGGTTGGTTCTTTCAGGAGGCTCTGAGGCAGAATCTATTCCATGTCTTTTTCCCAGTTTGTGGTGGCTACAGGCCATACTTGGTCTTGCTTGGCTTGTGGCTGTATTACGCAGTCTGTGCCTCGGTCCCACATGCCCTTCTAAGCATATTAGTCATTGGATTTGAGCCCACCTGTCACATAGGACTTGAGTCCTGCTCCCCGCATAAGAACGCAGGATATAGCGAGGCCAAAAAGGAACACCCATGGAGATATAGATAGGGGAGTCATACCACTATATTCTCGCTGGCGGCTGGGTTGGAGACACAGGAAGCAAACATCCACCAATACCCCAATAAGGGCTCTTCCTGCACCTCAGTCTCCCTGGCGGCTGGGCGAGAATATAGTGGTATGACTCCTCTATCTATGGCTCCATTGGTGTTCCTTTTTGGCCTCACCATGTCCTGCATTCTTGTGCGGGGAGCGGGAGCTGAGACCCCGCATGAAACCACCCTCACCTAGTAGAGCTCATCTTAACTTCTTACATCTCCAAAGACCCTTTCTGAGGTTCTGGGTGAATATGAATTTGGGAAGGGGGGCACACTATTTAACCCAGTAAAATGAGTAGTTTTTTTTCTATTATTTTACATTAGCAAAATAGAAGTATTAAGAAAACAGAAGGGGTAGCGGATTAGCTCAGTTGGTGAGAGCATGGTGCTAATAACACCAAGATTTCTGGTTCGTCCCCACATGGGCCACTGTGAGCTGCACCCTCCTTAAAAACAGAAAAAAGAAAAGAAAAAAGAAGCCTGCGCCAAGTCTATTAAGTTAGGTAGATGATTAAGTCAGATCAAAATAGTTGTGACTGAGAGTAATATGGTTAAAAGACATGTTTCAAAACGTTTCAGACAAAGCAGCATGACCTTGTCATAAGGGGCAGTAGATCTGGGGTCTTGGGCCTGGGTTAGAATACTGCCTCCCCACCTGCTTCCTTTGGGTGACTGGCCTAAATGTTCTAACCATTAGCATGCACACCCACACAGGAAGAAAATGATTGTTATTTAAGTCCTCAGTGGAACCTAGACACGCAACTGTGCCTTCTAAGAGGCTGGGCATAATTCGTTTTGGGGTGGTGGTGAGGGGATTCTAGAACTCTGCTAGTCTCCTTTCTCACTGAGACTTAAGGGTTCTCAGAGAGGAGAGATGGAGGTTTCACAGCTTTGTCTGTTCCCTCATGAAGCTCATGGTCCAAGACCAGCCCATGAATGAGACTCTGGTTGAGATGTGACTTCAAGTGTTTTGCACAGTGAAGCAAGGCCAATTGAGTTGAGATTCACAAAATGGGGCCCAGAAATGAGGGATGAAGGAGATGGGAATTGAGGGTGGGGAGTAGGAGGTAAGAGTAATGTGATGGAAGGCTTGCAGACTTTAGAGAAAAGTCCACCTGGGGGTGAAGATGGCCATGAGATTTTCAGGACCTAAGGCGAGGGCCGTCCATTGCTCAGTGCTGGGCTGTGTCACCTGTGGTGCTGTAATATACCCACAACATGAGGGGCACTGCTCTCTCATTTCCTCAACTTTCAGTAACAGTTATGACACACAAGTGTCTTATATATTATTGATGGGGGTGGGGTGGGAGAATGCAGGAAAGAATGAGGTGTTCTCACTTGGGAAGTCACAGTGGGGCCATCAAAGGAACCCATTAAGCCCTGCTGCAGAGAGCAGGGAGAGCGAGGCACCTGGGACAGCTGCATAGTCACAGCCACCCCCTAGCAGGTAGGCTAGAGTTCCAGCTAATTTCATTTGCATCTCAAAGTACCAGGTATTTCAGCGATTTATGCTTTGCATGTATAAAGAGCCCACCACAGCACCTGCAGCAAGAGTCAATACATCCTGATTTCCAGCATGTGTATCATAGAGACAGGCCTCTCAGCACTTCTATTTTGATATAAAGAGTTATTTAAATGTGTGTGCTCACATGCTCGTTTGCAAATCAATCTTATTCAAAGACGTTTCTTCAATGCCATTGTTACTTTTGGCCTGTCCTTCTCATCTCTCCCCTGGTTTGCTTGCTTACATAGTCTAGCAATTTTACCATTCTCTTCCATCCTGCCCTCAAATTCAGCCTCCTATTTCTAAGGCTTGAAAGGTGTTTGTAAATTCTTTCAATATGGGTTACAAATTAATCCTTATACACACTTTAAAGGGACCTACCTTAGTTCCCCCAAAATAAGACCTAGCCAGACAATAAGCTCTAATGTGCCATTTGGAGCAAAAATTCATATAAGACCCAGTATTATATTATATTATATTATGTTATATTATATTATACCTGGTCTTATATTATATTCAAATAAGACTGGGTCTTATATTAATTTTTGCTCCAAAAGATGCATTAGAGCTGATGGTCTGGCTAGGCCTTATTTTCTGGGAAACAGGGTAGCAATACCTTTAACAGTCGCCATTCACCTGTACCTGCTTATTGTCCCCGTACAATGTCCAGCCTAGTTCCTTTCTTGTTAAGTAGGTAAAATCATTGCAACTGTGGGGGTTCAGAACGAGTCACCGCAAGATATGCATCTGTGGTATACAGACTGTTTTGTTTGTTTATTTTAAGGAGAGCGCAGCTCAGAGTGACCCATGTGGGGATCGAACCAGCAACCTTGGTGTTATTAGCACAATGCTCTAACCAACTGAGCTAACCGGTCACCCCAAGACCAGACAGTTTTGAGGTAAAGTCACCTTTAGCCCCAGGCTCAAGAGGAACTTCTGCCCCTCCCTTAACCGCCTAGAACTGCCCCATAAGGGATTATCAGCAATCACCTTTTTGATCCACTGCATAGCAGGGCAAAGTTCTATCTACTAAGTATCTGCTCTTCTCATCATCCTGCAATGACCTTTTTAAGCCCCCAAGGCACCTTACCTCATCCCTAGCTCAGACTGTCTCATATACCCACTTTCCCTTTCTATCCCTGAACCTCTCGTGCATGTGGGCTCTCTGACTCTCTCAAGTATATGGGGTTCCCATACATGTGTATGTATTAAAGTTGGTTATTTTCTCTTGGTAATCTGTCTCATGTCTGTTTGATTATTACTAGCCCAGCCAGAAGCACCTTGATGGTGGAGCGAAAGTTTCTTCCTCCCCCACGCTCCCCATACACAATCCCTTCTTAGAAATTCTTCTCTTACCACAGGCCAGAGGGAGATACCAGGACTGGGGTGAATGAGCTAGGTTGTGGCAAATGGAACCTTTCCCAGGAATTGAGAATTGGGACAGGAAGAACCTCTCTTTGGAATTTGGACATGGGGATGGAGTAAATTGTGAAGGACTAGACCAGAAGGCCAACAAGATTTGGGGACAGTAGCAAAAATTAAATGTTACACGGATGGTGTGGAGGGGGAATAAGGAGAGGAAGAGGGAGAGGGAGAGGGAGAGGGAGAGGGGGACAGGGGGACATGGCACCTTGAGCTGAGCTGCCTCCCTGATGGCTCAGTTGGTTGGAGCGCATCCTCTCAACCACAAGGTTGCCGGTTTGACTCCCGCAAGGATAGTGGGCTGTGTCCCCTGCAACTAGCAATGGCAACTGGACCTGGAACTGAGCTGCGCCCTCCACAACTAAGACTGAAAGGACAACAACTTGACTTGGAAAAAAGTCCTAGAAGTACACACTGTTCCCCAATAAAGTCCTGTTCCCCTTCTCCAATAAAATCTTTAAAAAAAAAAAAAAAAAAAAAAAGCCTACAGTAAACACCATAATTAATAATTAAGTATGGAAACAAATTTTTTTTTTTTTATATTTTGGCAATAAGGCAAGTGTGTTCATTAATCGCTGAAAAGCAGATACCAAGATGGGTCTAGAAGTGTAATATATTTATTGGAGGCAATACTTGTGAAAGATAAGAGAGAGAGCAGGACTGGGCAGAGAAAGCCACAGGCCTCAATGCAGATGTGACACCTAGGAAAGGAGATGGGAAGGAAAGAACAGGAGAGGGAAAGCATTAGACTGCAGTGCAGCTCTGAGAATACCTTCACCAGCCCTATGGGGTGCTGCGGCTCAAAGATTTCCCCTAGAGGAGTCCCGTGCTGGCCAATAAGGTGAATCCTACCACTGCCATGCTCACTCATTGGCTGGAGGCTGCTTTGGAAGTGCATGGCCTCAATTCAAATCTGAAGGAGATCCTGAAGATACCTGCAGTCAGAAGCTGTGAGCTAACTACAGTTTCCAAGTCCAGTTCTGTTTCCAAGGGGGATCTGAGAGGCACACCTCCATGACTGCCACAGGATATCCATATAACCAATTCTGTGTAACATTGAACTTTATCCTAGTCAGGACATAAAGAATAGGAAAACATGAGAACATGTTTTAGAAAAGAAACAATACTGACATTGAGAATGATATGAAAATGTACGTACAAAATACCAAAGGAATGTAGAAATAAATATTTAGAATAAGTGAGTAAAGTAAGTTTGTTACATACAATATCCATTTAAAAATTTAATTGCAGGGTTGGCTCGATTGGTTAGAGCACTGTGTTCACAGCACCTACATCGCCGGTTCAATTCCCACATGGCCAGTGAGCTGAGCCCTTCACAACTAGATTGAAAACAACGACTTGACTTAGAGCTGAGCTGCGTCCTCCACACTAGATCAAAACGAAACAAAACAAAAACAACTTGACTTGGAGCTAATGGGTCCTGGAAAAACACACTGTTCCCCAGTTAAAAAAACAATAAAAAGTTAATTGCATTCCTACATACCAATAACATAAAAAATCAAGTATGTAGGAATACTATTAACAAATGATATGCAAATTAACAAATGATGTTCTGTTCATACAGAGAAGTATAATACATTATTGAAAGAAATACACACATTCTTGCGAGCACACAAAAAGATCGAACATATGGAGAGACAGACCATGTTCATAGATTGGCAGAATAAATATTGTAAAAATGTCCCTTCTCTCCAAAAACTAAGTTTTTTCTTTTATTTTTATGGAAATTAACAAACTAATTCTAAATTTTATATAGAAATGCAAAGGACAAAGAATAGCCAAAATATTATTGAAGAATAAGGTGGGCAGACATACTTACAAGACTTTGCTGTCAAGACTTATTATGGAAACTATGTTAATTAGGCAGTGTAATATTGGTGCAATGTCGATAATGAAACTAATGGAAGAGATTGGAGACTCCAGAAATAGGTCCTGCATATATAGACACGTGATTTATGACAAGTATGGCTCATCAGAGAAGCAGGGGGAAATCTTTTCAATAAATACTGCTGGGCAATTGGACATTCATGTAAGGAAAATAAAACTTGACCCTACCTCACACCTAAAGTTAATAACAGGCTGATCAGAGATTAAATGCTTAAGACAAAATAACTTAATTTGTAGAGGGTAATATAGACAATACCCTCATGTTCTTGGAAGAGGGAAAGATTAATTAAACAGGACACATAATGCATTAAACATAAAGAAAAAGATTAATAAGACAGTGAAACACAAATCACAAGCGGAAGAAAATATTTGTAACACGTAATGAGAAAGGTTTATACTTGGAATATACAGAGAAATTCTATAACTCGATAGAAAAAAGACAATAAAGGGAAAAATGAACAAGCGATTGGAACATACTTTATAAAAAAGTTATATCTAAATTGCTAAGAAACATGAAAATGAGTAGTACAATCTCATTAATCATAAGAGAAATGTCAATTAAAACAACAACGTGAAATGACGATACACGTACCAGAAAACTAAAATTAAAACCACTAAAAAGAATACAGCATCACTTACATACTAGTCCTCTCATTTTTGCACAACCTGAACTTAATCATGAACAAACATTAGATAATCATAAATTGGGAGACATCCTACAAAATAACTGTATCCTTCAAAAATGCCAACATCATGAAAGATGAACACAAGCCAAGGAAAAACCAACCATTTTAAAGAAAACTAATCAGACAGATAAATGCATTGAATAACCCTGGATTGGATTCCATACTACAAAAATAAAAATTGCTACAATAGAGGACATTTTTGAGACAATTGGTGAAATTTTAATAAGATACAGAAACAAGATAATAGTATTGTTTCAACGTTAAAATTTTGATTTTGGTAGTTGTACTTTGATTCCATAAATGAATGCTCTTGCTCTTAGGAAATAAATACACAATATTTTAGGATTTTAGGATTAAAGGGTCTGATGTCTGCAACTTAGTTTTAAATGTTCAGGAAAGTAGATATATATAATATAGTATAATAAAGATAGATACATAGTAAAACAAATGAGGCAAATGCTTTCCACAGACTAGATTGATCAAAGATACTGGACAAGCCTTTGAAAATGTAATCTATAAATTATTATTGATTTATGCAGAACAGTTCTGCGAAATCCTCTTCAGTTGCACTAGTGTCCTCAGATATATTGAGAGAATGGGTAGATGGCCATCACTTCCTTAGCAGATTCCCATAGACCTCTTCTATGGCTGGTTACCAATTGTTTTTTTAGACATTTTAGAAGACTAGAGATCTCCCAACTCAGTTGTCTCCCTCTGGATGGTAGACAGCACATTACCAAGGTTCAGTCATCTTTGGCTAATGGTTGTGACATTTCCAAGCAATAAAAGAAGGTTGGTTGATGGAGTTCATTGAAGAGATTATAGCTGATAGCAGAGACTTGCTTTGCAAACCCAGTTTCATAGTTTTGAGCCACAATTTAAGGCTGTTCATTTATCATCATAGGAAGATTAGAAGATGCCATAGTCCACCCGAAGGTAAATATTAATATTCGTTTATGCCTGGCAGCTTCCACTTTTCAGCACAGACACGTCCATGCTCCCATTTAACCTTCAGTCACAGATGCATAATCTCCTTCTCAGCTGAAGCACAAAGAATTACAGTTCAGAGTGATATTTTAAACTAATAGCACATCTATTTATGCATACACCTAGCCCAGTACTGATCAGTAGCCTGGGTTGTCTCTACTATTGTTAGAAATTAAAACCATATAAGGCCCTGTATGACAATTTTTCTCACACCCAAAAGGAAAAAATCCTGGAAGAAGATTACTTCCACAATATATGGTGTTTTTAAAATCATCCGCAGTTTACAATATACCCGAGGTCATACACACTTGTATTTAACTAAAGAAATTCTGGAAGAATGTACCTGAAAACGATAAAAGTCATAAGGGACTTGTGAAGGTTCACAGATGAGAGACCCCAAATTTTTTCACTGTAAAGCATTTCATATTTTAAAATTCAGGAACTGTGTGAGTTACCTATTATTGAGGAAGAAAAGAAAAATCCACAGCTATCTGGGTGGACTCAACAAAAATGCAAACTTGACTTGAGAATGGTGTAACTACAGTTTTCTGCCTCTGAATGCCTCTTTTGTTGTCCCCAGTCCATCAAGCAGGTGCTGTTAACAGGTGGCAAAGAATAAGTTGAAGTTTATGAGGTTAAGTGAAAATAAAGGACACCTGCCCCTACCCGTTCTTTGGCAATCTTCTATCCAAAGATAAACTTAGTACATCACAAATGAAGTTTGTGGCATTGTTCCGAAGAGTCAGGATCCAATGAAATCTTCTCAGTGCCAAAGGGAATGATTTCTTTTATTTATTTATGATTAAACTTTTTAAAATTAAATTTATTGGGGTGACATTGGTTAGCAGGTTTCAAGTGTTCATTTCTATAACACATCATCTGCCTATTGATTGCATTGTGTGTTCACCACCAAAATCAAATTCTCCTTCCGTCACCATATATTTGACCCCTTGACCCTTTTCTACCACCCCTCTCACTTATATGTGGAACCAAAACTAAACAAAAAAACTGAGCTCGTAGATACAGAGAACAGACTGCCAGAGGAAGGGACAGGGTAGGGGAGTGAGCAAAGTGAAGGGGGGGTGTGTGTCAAAAGATACAAATTTCTTGTTATAAAATAAATAAGTTCTGGAGACATAATGTACAACAGGGTGACTATAGTTAATTATACTGTATTGCATATTTGAAAGTTGCTAAGAGTCGATCTGAAAAGTTCTCATGACAAGAAAAAAATTTGTAACTATGTATGATGACATGTGTTAACTAGACTTATTGTGGGGATCCTTTCACAATATATACAAATATTGAATCATATATCGTATACCTGAAACACATATAATGTCATATATCAATTATACCTCAATTTTTAAAAAATCTTGTGTGCAGAGAACATAGTAGTTCCTTTTGCTTTTTTCTTGAGGTTCTCTGAACCTTCTGGGGCTGGCGTGGTCTGAGTCGACCCTCCTCTCAACAATGAACATAAAATCAACAACATGACCACCAACAAAAATAATTAACAGGCAACAACAAGAACAAAAACGACCACTACTACTTACAGCTCACTTACTCGGTTCCAGGTACCACGTTTAAAAGGCACCTCCCCATGACTTGGGGAATCATGGGAAAGCTCCCTGGTGGAAGCAGCTTCCATCACGAGCTTTGAAAGACATGTAGAATTTCACTGATTTGTCCATTTAATTTTTCTATGGTTAGCAAGGACCTTTTAAGTCCAAGGCATTATGCTAAAGCAAAGAATATAACAACGACAGAGAAAGATGTAACCTTGCCCTCATGGGGCTTACGATGTATTGGGGAGACAAACACGAAACGGATAATTATCCCCAGAGTGGGTGTGGGAGAGGAGCGTGCTCCACTTAGAGGACGAGCAGAGGCAGGGGCCCCGGGGCTAGAAAGCGTGTCTGCTGGAAGGTTCTGACGAGGGGTGGTAGAAGCGACAGGATGAGATCACCAACCTGGTAAGTCATGGTGTGGAGTCTGGGGTTTATTCTGGGCCGGTGGATTCCCTGCAGGCAGTGATCAGATCAGCATTCTAGAAAGTTCATGGGGCTGCTCTGTGGGTGCTGGATTGGAGGTGGAAAGCCTAGAGGCGGGGAGTCCGCTTCTTACCTGGAGGCTGTTGCTGCAGGCCAGGTAAGAAGCCATGGTGGTCTGGACTAGGGCAGGGTGTGCCATAGAGAAGGGGAGATGGGAGCTGTATTCAGGGTCTAGTGGAGAATGACGGCCCCCTCTCCATTTTTCTGTAAGAAGGGGTTCTTCCTCTTCTTTCCCTTGCTCTTTCTCTGCCCCCTACCCATAGCATTCAAGTAAAATGTTCCACTTCTGGAAAGCAAAAGACTTTGTCTCTTCCTCCTGAGCCAGGGACAGATAGACTCCTGTCTCCCTCTCTCTGGCAATGAGAAGAGATTCTTTTTTCCCTTTAATTCCCCTTTTCCCTGTAAAAGCTCCAAGCCAGGAGAGGGGCAGGAGCAAGTCTTCATGTAACCCACCCCAACCCCGGAAGCAAATGTGTGCGTCTGGAGAGGAGGGGCGGGGGAGCTCTGGGTTGGGAGTTGAGAGATGGTGGTGAGGGGGATGTTTATTCCCAATGCTACCCCCTCCTAGGTCTCCTTGAGCAGGTCCCAACAACTTTTCTATGGCTTAGTTTTTCCTTCATGGTAAAGCCAGAGGCCAGGTTAAAATCCTGTAACTTGTAAACTAGATTTCAGAAAAGCACTGGCAGAAAAGAAAGTCATTTCAGAAGCTGTGTTTACTTTGGTGGTTGATAAAAGAACATAAAAGGCTCTGATTGGCGCTATTTAAATATTTGATCCAAGACTGATATTTGCATTTAGGGTGAAATGAATTGATGCACATTATTTATGATTAACTCTGAAGCTCAGGGGAAGAATAATAATATACTGAGAAGGAAGATAAATTATCCTGATCACGAGTAAAGTAAAGCCCGTGCTATCAGCTCTTCCTCCTACTCACTAACTCCAAGTCCAAGTTGCTTGTACATTTTCATATGGCCTTAAAAATCTATTCTCAGGCGGACCCGGTGGCTCCAGTGGTTGGAGCTCAATGCTCCTAACACTGAGATCACAGGTTCAATTCCCACATGAGCCAGTGAGCTGCACCCTCTACAGCTAAGATTGTGAATAACAGCTCTCCCTGGAGTGGGGTGGCTGTGAGCAGCTGGAGTTTGGTGTGAGTTGCTGATGCTGCCATGGGCTACCGTGTGCTGCCATGGGCTGGGCTGCTGTGTGCTGCTGTGAGTGGCCAGCAGCCAGTGTGGGTGGCTGACAGCTATCGTGAGCTGCCATGAGCTGCTGTGACTGGCAACCGACTGCCTCAGCCGTGGGGGAGCTCAAGGCTCATAATACCAGCATGGGCCAGGGAGCTGTGTCCTACACAACTAGACTGAGAAACAACGGCTTGAACCAGAGTGTGGGGGGAAGGGGGAGACGGAAGACGGGGGAAAAAATCTATTCTCAATGCTTTCAAAGGTTTACAGGGTATGGGGAAAAATGCATGCAGTTGAACTAGACACTAAACAGTAAATACCAACTGCCTCCCAATGAAAAGCTAATGGTCTTCGAGAATAATCTATAACAGATCCAATTTAGCAGCCAATATTCTCCTGCTAATGGTCAATTCACTTTCAGCAATAAGGATCAAGGCAAATGACCTAAAGTTTTTTGAAGAACAGAGTACAATGAAAGGATTGCAAATTGTTCCTTTATCTTTAAGCATTACTCTCAGGAGGAAAATTTCAAATTGCTAACTGCCACAATATCGGACAAGTAGGGATTTTCCTACTAAGGGAGCAGAGAAAGTGACAAAAGAGGGCGGGAAACTGGGAAAATCAAATCCTTGGATCTGTGGCAAGATTGGAGCTGTGAAAATAGGATCAGACAGTTGTCTAGCCTTCTCTTGCGTTAGCCTGCAAAGGAGCCTTCTGAATGCTTGTTGCTTGTTTTAATGGTATATTCACACCAGAATCAGATACACCACTGCAACAAAAAATCCTGGATACATTTAACAAAATCCACCCATCTTCCAGGGAAATACATAAAAATCACCTTTTTTTTTTCCACTTTGATCTTATAAGTACTTCTGAAATGTCACCTGATTCATGATGGTAAATAGCCAAAACGAATTTAATGACATATGAATTGATTAAATCCTACATCAAAAGGAATCCTTTAAGAAGGAATAACTGCAATGGGACAATCAAAGTATCATGGAAACATTTTGGAGCTAGAAACAACTGTGAGATCCTTTTCTGAACAAAGGAGCTGAAACCCAGGCTTTAATCTGCAATTCCCTCCTTTTTTTCTCCTGAATTTTTTTGATCCTAGGTTTAAAAAAAAAAAAAAAAATTATCCCTTTCCCTCACACCCTACTCCACCCATTTCATTTTTCTGTTCTCCTTTACATCAAAACTTTTCTAAAAACCCATGGAAGTTCAGAACAAGCCACCCCAAAATGTGCCTCTGTGGTATGTAGATTACTTTGAGCTAAAGGCAATTTTAGCTTTAGGCTCAAGAGAAACTTCTGCCCCTCCCTGTAACTGCCTAGAAGAACTTACCCACAATAAATGATCTTCAATGATAATCTTTTTGACCCACCTATATGCAGGACAAACTTCTGCTTCCTAAACACCTGTTTTATCGTCCTGCAATAACCCTTTGAAGCTCCCAAGGTGCATTTCGTCATCACTAGCTCAGAATGTCTTGTATACCTCAATCCCCATTTCTAACTCTGAACCTCTCATGTATGTGGGGTCTGTCTCAGGTATATGGGGTGCCCCTGTGCATGAGATTAAATTTGATTTTCTCTTGTCAATCTGTTTCCTATTGATTTGATTATTCAGCCAGCCAAAAGAACCAGAGTAGGGAAAGGGGATTCTTCCACTTCCCCACACCCGTCATACTTCCTCTCTTGACTCAACTGTCTTCCTATTCTCTCTTGCACCTACTCCACTTAGGTGTTTGACTCCACCACTTTCCCCAAACTGCTCTCATCCAATCCTCACCTTAGTGACAAATCAGGAGCATTTCAACTCCTTGATCATTGTCTCTGTCCTGCATTTGGCAATCATGATACTTTGATGTAGTCGAAGTTCAGTAAGGGTCAGCTCATGTACAACCTTATCGACCATAAGAAAAAATTCCAGGCTTTATTTTATCAATGACGAAAAACCACTGGAGAGTTTTTCACAGGAAGTCGACATGATCTGACTTATGATTTCAGAAGATGACCGTGGTGGCTTTCAGGAGAATAGGATACTGAGGAGGATGTGAGCAGGGAGATGAGTAAGGAGACGCTTGCAGAGGTCCAGGAGAAAGCTAATGGTTGAGAGAAGGATGCAAGGAGGGAAGGAATGTGTACAGGAGGGTAAGGGGACAGGGTTCGCTCAATGTGTTCATCATTAGCTGACATTTAAAAATTGCACATTATTTTCTTAATAGTTATGTTCTGCTTCAAGAAGCCCAGTAGAGCAGACACACAAAAGCAATTCTAAGAAAAATGCTGATGAGCAACTGAAGACTTGATGTCAGCACTTGACTTCTTAGAAAAAGGAAATTGTAGCCATTGCTATTTCTATCATTGGGCAAAAACAGAATGACGATGTCGCTGGGTTTTGCACACAAGGCCAATAAGAATATGATAAACCTCTGGACTGTGTTGGAATGATTTCAGATTATTTCCTTAGGATAGGATCCCAGAAATGGCATTATTGGGTCATTGTGTATAGACATTGCTAAGGTATTTTGCCAATTTTTTTCGTTGCAAGAATAGAATGACTACTAGATTTTAATATTTATAAGATGGCTGGTTGTGACTTATTTGAAGAGATGAAAATTGCTTCCATATTGGGCCTTTTGAAGTCAAGCATCCTCTCCCGTGTCTCCTCTAACAAGTTTAGAAAAGAGATATTCATTTATTGGCTTATGAATTCTTTGAGCACCTACTGAATTGGGGGCTAAGAATACAAAGATAGAAAAAGCACAGATTCTGTCTCAAGGGACCAACAGCCTAGAAACAGGCGATTAGACAAGACGATAGGTAATTACACGATGATGTCAAGTGTTATGTTACAGGTGAGCATAGGCTGTTGTGGGGCCAAGGAGGGGCCCCTGACCAGGCTGAAGTACTAAGGGAAGGTTTCTCAGAAATAATATCACCAGAGCTTAGTCTTGAAAACGGGACAGGAATTTTGGAGGGGAAGTGGGGCAGCTGAGAGCACTCCCACCAAAAACCCAGAAGGGAGCAGGAAAATGGAGTGGATCAGCAAGTTTGAAGAGTAGGGTATGAGTTTCAGAAAAGAAGCTGGTTGTTGGAAGGGCTTAGGTCACATCCAGCAGGCATATCATGGAAAGGTTGGAATTTATCTAGAAGGTCGTACTGAGCCAATGGAAAATGTAACTAAGAGTTTATTATATAATTCCTGTTAGCCAAGCAATGGTTATTAAATAAACTTGAAAAAAAAACCTTGAAGATAAAAATTAATTCCCTATATCCCTGCCACCCAAGTCAACCACGTTTATGTATTTCTTACTTTTAAACATGCTTTCATTATGGAGTTGTATTTGTTTTACATGGTTGCTGCCATGTGTTATTTTCACATTTCTATCCTGCTTTTTTTTTACTTAGCACAACTGGAGGAATTTTGCACATGATTTCAAACTCTTCATTGATATTCTTTTAAATGGTTACATAATATTTCATTGAGTTGATTTGTCGTAGTTTACTTAACCATTACCCAATTACTTAATCATTCTTTTCTTGACCTCTTCTGTGTTTTTCTCTATTACTAGGAGTAGTGGTGTAATAAACATCTTTGTTCATAAAGGATTTCTTTTCAAAAATATTTTAGAATGTTAGATTATTTCCTTAGGATAGTCATACAGGCCAGTGAGTAGTCACGCACCCCCGCCACGCCCCGAAAAACTTTTAAGTTTTCTTTCCTATAGAAATTTTAAGTTTCCTTTTCCTTAAGTTTCCTCCCCCCCCCCCCCGTTTTTTAGTTCCTACCCCTGCTTTAGATAATTACCCTAAAACTTTTGATTCATACTTGTTAAATGTAATCACGGAAGCCTAATGTTCTCTCCTACCCATCCTGGGCCTAACTCCTGAACAATTAGTGACACCTGAATGACAGGTTGAATGGCCACAGACTCTATAGAGCTAATGGATTTATTAATTAAAATCTATTTTTCCTCATTCAGGGGCCTTGGGGATACAGAGGACACCCCAGCAAGATTGCCAGTCGCAACCAAAGAAGCCAATGCACTCTTCCAGGCAGATCTCGGGACCCTTTCCTCTCATCTGAGATCAGATGAAGTGAGAGTTCCATGAATCCCCAAATAGGTAGGGACAGCTCTACACTTTGTCCAGCAGGAAGCAGACACAAAAGAAAAGACCTCCTGTCCCTCAACTTCCCATAGAGATTTTATGGGGATCATGACTCTCCAGGGGAAAACAAGGCAGGCAGTTAGACAGGCATCGGGTCTCTGCATTCCTGCACAGAATGCAACCGCCCAAAAGACCTCCCCTCTCTGACCAAAACTTCCTCTTTTCATTGTAATTATCTACCCCTATGAGGAATAAATGGGTACAAAATACCCAACTAGATTAAACTGGACACTCACACCTGCAGCAGTAAAGGCCACAACGACCTTCACTTCACCTGGGCCTCATTATACAATCATTATAATATCATACATATGCCAGGAAGTCCGTTATAACACACTGAATTCTGGGAAGGAACATGCGCACTCTAAAAAAATGAGGTAACAGCTTCTTGTCAATCAAATGGTCCCACACCCAGAAAGGAACAGCCCATTCTAGAGAAAAGAAGGATAAAAACTCCAAGTCCTCGCCAGTCCGAGCCCTTTGAGCCTTTGGAGACTTGCTTTTGCTCAGGGACCAGTTCCAAACCCTGTGGAGTGTACATTTTCTTTTAATAATGAGCCCCTGAGCCATTCTCTGCTGCTTGAGTCCACTCCTATTTCTTTGGAGTGTACTATCTCTTCTAATAAACTATTCTTTCATCACTTTATTTCTGTGTCTCGCTCAATTCTTTGCTCAAGGTGCCAAGAACCTGGACACCGCGCCAAGAACACACCACTCTCTGGTAACAATAGGATCCCAGAAATGGAATTATCTGATCAAAGTACAGAGATATTTCTAAGACAATTGTTTCATTGAAGGGGTGAAATGATTAGATTTCAATAGTTATAAGATGGCCATTAGTGACTTATTTGAGGAGGTGTAAACTGCTTCCAAAACAACCATTGGCCATGGTTAACCTAGAAGGAAAGAGATCTTTTTTTCAATGAGGGGAATTATTTTTAGAAGCTCTTAAGTTCCCTGTCATTGGAAATATTTCAACTCTCTCTCCATCTTCGTGGGCTCCTGACTGCCTAAGTGATTTCCATCTTAGGTGGAAGAATGGTCCATATCAGTGTTTTCCAAAGCAGCCTGCCCATCAGAACCATGTAAAGAGCTTTTAAAAGTTAGATTCTAGATTCTGGGGCTCCACCCCAGAGCTGCCTACTTAGATCTGTACACTGGTTCTTACCATTCAAGATGATAAAGGAACATGAAGCTATGAAAAGTCTTTGTGTTGGGCAATACAAGTGGGTGAAAACAATTTAAATTACTTAACTGTTGTTCTAAAAGTTGTTTTAAAAATAAACATTTAAACAAATTAAAATGGTTTAGATGGATAATACTAAAGTAGGAGTTTGTTCTTCCCCCCCCCCCCCAAATACACAGTGTATGAGGAAAAAGACTGAGTAGTATACATTCCTGTTACTTATTAACTATGATTGGAGCCCAATATCATCAATGTCATTTAAGAAAAGAGTTTTATGAAACACACAGATGTCTATTACTATTCACTCTCTGTTTTTTTGTTTTTTTTTTAGCTGCTGCAGCCAATTTTTTTTTTTTTTTAATTGGGGAAGGGGAACAGGACTTTATTGGGGAACAGTATGTACTTCCAGGACATTTTCCCAAGTCAAGTTGTTGTCCTTTCAGTCTTAGTTGTGGAGGGCGCAGCTCAGCTCCAGGTCCAGTTGCCGTTGCTAGTTGCAGGGGGCGCAGCCCACCATCTCTTGCAGGAGTTGAACTGGCAACCTTGTGGTTGAGAGGACGCGCTCCAACCAACTGAGCTATCCGGGAGCTCAGCGGCAACTCAGTTCAAGGTGCCATGTTCAATTTTAGTTGCAGGGGGTGCTGCCCACCATCCCTTGTGGGACTCGAGGAATCAAACTGGCAACCTTGTGGTTGGTAGCCCACTGGCCCATGTGGGAATCGAACCGGCAGCCTTCGGAGTTAGGAGCATGGAGCACCAACCACCTGAGCCACCGGGCCGGCCCCCTACTCTCTGTTTTTTTAAAACTGAATTTTGCTTATTACAGGGCCTCTTTTCCAATATTATCTCTATTAATATTCTTAAAAAACTGTCAAATAAAATTTGTATTGATTGTAGAATGAAGATAGATGCTCTTAAAATGCAGAATTAAGATTTTTATTGGTAGAGTCAAGGATTTATCCATGTTCATTTGGGAAGAGTTTGGATCCTTTCCATTCTCCTCAGGATGCCTAATTTTGAAAAAAACTGGGGATATTTTGTTATAGGCTAGTAATAAAGCAGGAAGATAACTTGTCCATGAGATTACTTGATACATTTTTGTGTTTTTAGAATTAAGAAAATGGCGTAGTAAACATTCGTTGAATAAATGAGTGACTATATGAGAGGTTCAGAATGACTCACTTGAAGACGTGCCTCTGGTATACTGATTATTTTGAGCTAAAGGCAACTTTAGCTGCAGACTCAAGAGAAACTTCGGCCCCTCCTTTAACCATGTAGAAGAACTTGAATTAGGGGCTTTGCCCACAAGCAATTATCAGAGATAACCTCTTTTGACCTTTCTATAGGGCAGGACAAGCTTCTATTTACAAAGCATTTGCTCTTCTCATCATCCTGCAAAGACCCTTTGAAGCCCCCAAGGCACCTCACCTCCTCCCTAGCTCAGAATGTCTCATATACCCACTTTCCCTTTCTAGCTCTCAACCACTTGTGCATGCGGGGTCTCTGACGCTCATGTATGTGGCGTTCCCGTACATATGTATGTATTAAATTTGGTTATTTTCTCTTGCTGATCTGTCTCATGTCGATTTGATTATTTAGACCAGCCAGAAGAAACTTGAGGGTGGAGAAAATTTTGTTCCTCCCCCACAAATGAATGCATGGAATACGCACATGAATGTGCATGATGAATATATGGAAATATATGGAAAGCTTCTATGGAAATGTACTTATCCCGTGTCGGACAGATCCTCACAAGCTTTGTGGTCATTAGCAAAATACGCAGTTTTTCCTAATCTCACTTTTCACCTGTAATATGGAGACGATGGAACATAGCACAGAGGATAGTTACATAGTTTAAATCAGAGGATGCAGTGCCTGGTGTAGTGAGTGACATGTGAGCTATGACTAGAGGAGCTAAAAAAAAACCAACATTCTTTTCCTTCCCATTCAAAATTTAAAACTATATATTTTTATCAGAGAGGGGGATCTCAGCTTCTATTTATTCCCAACCAACTCTGTCACATCAACTTCTATAGATAATGACGTTGTTGACATTTCGGTAGGAATTTTTAAAAAATTCTATAATTAGTGCAAATCTCATAGTAATGCAAAATCTGTCTTTCTTAAGAGCTTGATATATGCTAAAAACTTGAGTATCTCGAGTCATGGGAGGATAGATTGCTCCAGGATTGTGTCAAGCTTTCTGTATTGAATCAAAATTTGGGGGGATTGGGAGGAGAAGCCTCCATTTTTGTCCATAGCTCTCCAGGGGATTGAGAGGTATAGCCATGTTTGGACTCTCCTGGTCCAATTTTCAGTGTCACAGATGAAGACCTGAAAGACTCATCCACAGATGGCCCCGTTTGAGAGTGGTTTCTTACTGACTTTTGGTTTTTACCAGACTCACTAGATCATTGATCCTACTTATCATTTCAATGCAAATTTTAACCCTGTCTTTTGTACTTTATGATTTTGGCCCCAATGCTGTTGTTGAGAGTCGGTACCAGGGAGGACAGACCATCCTCCTAGCTTTGAGGGCCACCAGTGGCATTGGCTTGGGGCTGGTCTCTGGGCTATGTAAACTTGGCTGATGGCTCCAGGCCAGTAGTTAAATTCTATGAAAACAAAGCCACATCTGCACACTGGTAGAGGAAGTTGGGCAAGGGCCCTCCCTCTGCCTATTCAAACTGGTGACTGGAACTCCTAAGCCTTAGATCAGCCACAAGGCATTGTGGGAGCTGCTGGAGACAAGGCAGCGCAACGCAGTGGTTGAAGCATTTGGGCTCTGCAGCCACATGCTGAGTTCCTGTTCCAGACCCCACTGACTCTCTGCGACACCTCAGGCAAGTTTCCTTCTTTATAAATGAGGATAATAATATTACCCACCTCTTAGCGTTGTTATGAGGTTAAATGGGCTAATATTTATAATGAACTTAGAACAGTGCCTGGCATTTAGTGAGTATGAGGTAAAGGCCAGGTAAGTGCTTTCTTAAATGCTTTTCAAAGCACTTTCAGCCTGTCTTATTTAATAAGGAGTCCCAGATGCCTCTTAGAAGGACAGGGGATTGGATCCTCTCAAAACACATGCTGTTTTGAAACATGACTTTCTTTACTGGGTCACTAAATAGTCTGCTGCTCTTCTACCCACTGAAACGCCCCGACCAACTGGCTGGTCTTCCTCTAGTGAGACAAGATGGAACCCAGCTTTCTTCGAGGACCCCCAGACTGTTATATTAGATCACACCCACCATTTTCTGCAGTCAGCATATACCAAACTCTGCCAAGGCTTGGAGAAACGTGAACCTTATTATCTCCTTTGACAGAGGACCTTCGTATCTCACCATCCGGGTCAAGATGACAAGAGGTGGCCATGAAGTTCACACAGTCAGAGTCAGTGTCACTGAGTAAAGTCCTTTCATCCACAGAAAAAAGGATCTAATTCAGGCTCCACCTCTGGAGCTAGATTAATGTTTTATCAGACTAACACATCATCAGTTATTACATCCGACCTTCCCTAAAGTGTCATAAAACAATGAGGACAATTGGCATGGGGAAAGGGAAATATTAAATTGCATTTGCTTTTTACCACTTCATTACTTTAAAATATAGTAACCACTATTCTGAATTTTGTGCTAAGCATTCTCTTGCTTTTCATTGTAGCTTATCATATATGATATACCCTAAAATATATTTTTTAGTTTGTGTCATGCAGGGTCTCAGCTCCCTGCACAAGAATGCAGAATATGGTGAGGCCAAAAAGGAACAACAACGGAGCCATAGATAGGGGAGTCATACCACTATATTCTCACTGGTGGCTGCGTTGGAGACACAGGAAGCAGGAGCCACATGATCTGCAACCTGCCGTCCACTTCTCTGCCAACCAACCCCTTGCTAGCTGCAATCCACACTTGCTAGCTCAGCCACAACAGTTATATCAGTGGCTAGTGGCTAACCGGTAATAGCTGATGGCCAACTAGTCACAGCTGATGGCCATCTACTACCCAAGCCAGCACCTTTCCACGTGAGGCCAAGAGCCTGGAAACTGCGCTCTGGGGCTCTGTCCCCACAGTTTGTTACATGTTTTTGAACTTTCTATAAATGGAATCATACTATATGCACTCTTTTGTGCCTGGCTTCTTTAGCTTGGCATTTTCTTAGATTTATTAGCGTGGCTGAGTGTAGTAGTGCGTTCATTTCATTGTGTAGCATTCCATTGTGTGACTACGTCACTCTAGCTACTCTGCTGTTGACAGACATTTTGATTGTTTCCACTGTTAGATTGCTGTTACAAATCATGGTGCATTCCTACAGATTTTGCCTGCTGCCCTTGTGTAAATGTAATAACCTTAATTTTTTGAAGACCATAGAATCTAACAAGTGACTGCACTTACGTTTCTTCATTTGGACCTCAAAATACCTCTGTGGGATGGTTCTTCTGCTACAAAGGATGTTGAAAGCTGGAAAGAGCATTGCTCTCACCCTGATAATAAGAGAAAGCTGGGTGCATGACAACATCTTAATTTCTTGCGCAGTTCACACAGCTGATGTTGCAAGGCAATCAAGTAGCTGGAATTCCAAGGAGGAAAAAGACCTACCAAGTAAAGATGGGATGCATGTTAGACCTGCAAGTGGCAATATCAGATAGATAGAGTGAGTCTGGTGCTTGAGAGAGGGGGCTATGAGTTGGACAACAATCAACTTAGTTTATGGATTTGTATATATAAAGCCCCAGGACTAGAAAAGACTGCTTAGAAAGGGAGTATAGATACAGAGAAGGAAAGGGATGAAGACAAAAGTCCATATAACATGGATACTTAGAAAGGGGAGGAGGAACCAGTACAGGAAGAGAGGCCAGGGCAGAGGGAGGAGACTCACAGAGCCTAAAAGTATTTTGAGGACAAAGAAGTCAACTGTGTCAATTACCTGAAAGATCTAGTCAGGTGAAGATTAAACACTGACTATTGCCTTTGACCATGTGACGTTATGATGACCTTGAGAATGGCAGTCACTGGGAAAGTCCAACTGGGGCAGGTTCAAGAGCTAGTAATAGGTGGGAAAGGGAGCAGGCTCTCCCAGTCTTACCCAACTCCCTCCCTACTTTTTTCTCACACAAGCACTTCCCTGTTAAAGTCCTTAGTTTTTAATACATTTGTCATGCGGGAGACCCTGCGGGGTCTCTGCTCCCGCTCCCCATACAAGAACGCAGGATATGGTGAGGCCAAAAAGGAACACCCACGGAGCCATAGATGGGGGAGTCATACCACTATATTCTCTCTGGCGGCACTATACTCTCACTGGAGGCTGGATCCACACTGTCCACAAACCGCCATCCACACTTGCCAGCCCAGCCGCCATCTTCTTGCTAGCCCCCATTCTTCTCTTCTCTCCCTCTGCTAGCATAGCCACAGCAGTTATATTGTGGCCAATGGCTCACTGGTTACAGCTAACAGCCAACTAGCCACAGCTGATGGCCATGCAATCACAGTTGGCCATTTACTACCTGAGGCAGCACCTGTCTATGTGAGGCCGAGAGCCTGGAAACTACTTTCTGGGGCTCTGCCCCCACAACATTTATTCCCATCTTGGCGTCTACTTCTCAGAGGACTTAGATGAACACAGAAGACGATGGCTCTTGAGTAGAGTTTGAACCTGAGATGATACGTCAGGCATTGTGCTATACGTGGAGACTAAGAAGTAGATAACATGGTGCCTGCCCTGTAGGAGAACCAGTGGGAGATAAAATGCATAACTGACCACTGCAAGACAGCATAGGAAGGGCCGTCAGAGACGCCCCGGCAGTCCCAGCCGCCCTGGAGTTGACTGGGGCATCCTTCACAGTGGTGGGAAGATAACACTTTGGGTAGGCTGGGTATGCCACCAGCTGAAAACACACCTGCTCATTTAGTGACAGGCCTGGGTCATGCAGGGTCTCTAGTCCTGCTCCCCGCACAAGAACGCAGGCTATGGCGAGGCCAAAAAGGAACACCCACGGAGCCACAGATAGGGGAGTCAGACCACTATATTCTCAATGGCGGCTGATAGAGACACAAAAGCAAACATCCCCAACACGGTGTCTTCCTGCACCCCCGCCTCATTGGCAGCCGGGTGAGACACAGGAAGTAGGATCAACACGATTCGCAATCCACCGTTCACTTCTCTGCCAACCCACCCACTTGCCAGTGTAGCCATGGCAGTTATATCAGTGGCCAATGGCTAACTGGTTACAGCTGATGGCCAACTAGTCACAGCTGATGACCATCTACTACCCGAGCCAGCACCTTTCGACGTGAGATCGAGAGCCTGGAAACTGCTCTCTGGGACTCTGTCCCCGCAGCCTGTTGTTCAGTTGCTGGCCTCTAAGGTGTCCCCATGAACACCTGAGTGGGTGTAGCTCAACTACTCCACTGAACGAGCACGACCTCCGTGGATATCACCTCCCCATGGCGTATAAGACAATCCCTCCCCTGTTTCCTTTCACTGTGGCCATCAGCAGATAGCATCAAGGGTATGGAGAAGAGGCGCCAATATTTTAGAAAGATTTGGTTAGGATAAGGACAAAGTCCCTGTTTTCCATCTGCATTTTCCTGATACTTCCCTTGGTGGCTGTCACCTTGTATTGAGAGCTTTTGCTTCTACTGACCTCAGCAGGTGGTTGTGAGAGATCATGAGATAGTGCTTGGGAGCCACTCTGACAACGGCGAGCTGCTCTACCATGCAATGCTTGTTACAACTCTGTCTTACTTTGTCTACGTACAGCTGAGGCAAGGCCTGAGCTCCCCTCCCAGCGGCCTCTGCACTCCCAGACTGAAGAGAATGTCGGCCCCTTTTGGACTCTTAACCTGGAATCCAGGGTCCATGAATGGGCTTGAGGGAGACTGAGGCTCCTGGAGTCATGTGTGCACTTTTGCGTGTGTGTGTGTGTGTGTGTGTGTGTGTGTGTGAGTGTGTGTGTTTGACGGGCATAGAAGGAGGGTGGGTCTATAGCTTTCATTATTTCTCAAGAGTTTGTCATCTCAAAAATACTAAGAGTGAGCAACTTCTTTTTAAGAGAAAAATATTCAAACCAATCTGTAGAGGATACGAGTCTGGGTTGTGAAAATTTTGCCTTTAAATAAAGCAAAGTTTTTGCAATTCTCCACTTTTAGATTAAAAGGAAGACCCCTTTAGTTTGTGGTAGTTAATATAAGAAATATTATGGAACTCTGTGGGATAATAAGAAAGGGGGCTGGTTTATGGAACAAGTAGGAATTGATTTTGCTTCTTACTAAATTCTATGTCATAAGAGGATTTTTACCACCATTGAACACTGTCTTGGGAAACAGAACTAAAAAAAAAAGCATTATAGTTTTTCTTTTTTCTTTCTTTGTAGACGGTTAATTTAAGTAGACTTGGATGTTTTCATGTCAACACGTGAAATGTTACAGGTACAACAGATGGCTGTTGGAAATTCCATGACAAACTTAACTGGTACAAAAATGCCAAAGGAGAAAAGTTGTCAAAGCCTGTTTGTCGGCCCTTTCCCCCTTCAAACACTAGAGGGAGCCACACACCACAGAGACGGCTCCCTTCGTTACCCGAACCCGCTATTGTAACGCGAGACTCCCTTGCGGTGTATTGCATTATAGGCACAGAGATAAGCAAAAACACGGAAGAGGAGTACCTTGTTCCATTTGTATACTTGTCGTGAAGGGCCCGGCAGTCCTTTCCGGTGTCTGTCCAACTCTGGAGGCTCTCAGCAACCCCAGAGGGAGCTTCTCAGAGAGCAGCTGATTGCCTTCCTTCAGAGTGAAAAGCCAACCTCAGTTCCTTCCTTGACAGGTCACTGAGCTGGTAGATTAATAGATACACCAAAAAATTAGTGAACATGCGAAGGCATGTATGACCTTTATTATGACCTAGTGGATGAGGAAAATGATGATATCAATGGGAGATTGACGTCAGGTTCATTCACTTATTTTTTATTCACAAATTTCTGTCACCTGTCCATGCTACAGACTGCTTATATTCGAAGTGTACTGACTCAAGCACTGATGACAGTTGGAGGGAGGTCTTTAGAGGCTGGCCTTCAGGCTGGTTTTTTTTTGTTTTTCACTTGTAGTAAAACGTAAGTAACAAAAATTACCATTTGTAACTATTTTTTAAGTGCACAGTTTAGTGTATGAAGCACCTGTGCGTTTGTCATGCGGCGTCTCTGGTCCCGCTCCCGCTCTTGGCGGGTGGACACAGAGTACGATGAGGCCAAAAAGAAACACCCACAGAGCCGTAGATAGGGGAGTCATAGCACTATAGTCTCGCTGGCGGCTGGGCTGGAGACGGAAGCAGAAGCCACATGATCCCCAATCTGCCATCTGCTTCTCTGCCAACCAACCAACCAACCAACATAGCCATGGCAGTTATATCAGTGGCTAATGGCTAACCAGTTACAGCTGATGGCCAACTAGTCACAGCTGATGGCCATCTACTACCCGAGCCAGCACCTTTCCACGTGAGGCTGAGAGCCTGGAAACTGCTCTCTGGGACTCTGTCCCCATAATGTTATTGTGCAACCATCACCACCATTGAGCTCCAGAATTTTCTTATCCTCCCAAACTGAAATTCTGTATCTGTTAAACAAGAACGCCCATTCCCCACTTCCCGTAGGCCTTGGTAACCCCCATCCTACTTCCTGTCTTTTTTAATTTACCTATTCTGTGTAAGTACCTCACGTAAGTGGAATCATACAATATTTGTCCTTTTGTGCCTGGCTTATTTCACTTAGCATAATGTCTTCAAGTTTCATCCATGTAGCATGTGAGACTTTCCTTCCTTTCCAAGCCTGAATAATATTCCATTGTATGTATATGCAACCTTTTGCTTACCCACTTAATCCATTGATGGACACTTGGGTTGTTTCCATGTTTTAGCTATTGTGATTAATCTAGCTATGAACACGGGTGTAAAAATATCTGCTTGAGTGCCTGCTTTCAATTCCTTTCTTTTTATATCTAGAAGTGGAATTGCTGGGTCACATTGTAGGTAATTCTGTGTTTAACTTTTTTGAGGAAGTGCCATACTGTTTTTCTTTTTTGTTAATTTTTTTTTTTATTATTGGGGAATATTGGGGAACAGTGTGTTTTTCCAGGACCCATCGGCTCCAAATCAAGTCATTGTTTTTCAATGTAGTTGTGGAGGGCGCAGCACACTGGCCCACGTGGGAATCGAACAAATGACCTGGGTGTTATGAGCTCCATGCTCTAACTAACTGAGCCATCCGACTGCCCTCCCATACTGCTTTTTACTGCAGGAGCACCATTTTACACTCCCACGAGCAATGCACAAGGCTTCCATTCCACATCCTCACCAACACTTGTTGTCTGTTTCTTGATAATACCCATCCTAATGAGTGTGAGGCGGTAGCTCATTGTGGTTTTGACAGGCTCTGACTTGGACTAGTCTTGTTCACAGTTTTACCGGTGATTTAGATGGAAGCAATGAAAGGGTACTTATTGGACTTATTAATTAACAGAAGGTGGAAAGCAAAGCTGATGTGTTACATGACAGAATTGGAAACCAAAATAAAATTAATCACTTATATTAGGGGTTGGCAAACAACATTCCGAAGGCCAATCTGGCCCGCTGCCTGTTTTTGTAAATAAAGTTCAATTAAAACATAGCCATGTCCATTATTTGCATATTGTCTACGGCTGCTTTCGGCCTACAATGGCAGCATTGATTAGTTGTAACAGAGACTGTATGAACTGCAAAGCCTAAAATACTTACTATCTGGTCCTTTCAGAAACATGTGCTGCCTTTTAGGTTATATAAAAGAGACATTTCATCTGTATCAAATATTCGTACTTGATGTATAAGAAAATCAAGTACATAATAAAGAATTGGGGATCCATGGTTTCATAAAAAAAATGTGATTATTTTTTCTTACCAGTCGATTTCTATGACTCAACATTGTGATGAAGGAGGCTAGAAAAATTGGTTGTGATATTAGACCATGATAATGGGAAGAAGTATCTAGAATAGTGCTTCTCAATCTCGGCTGCACATGGGAATTACCTAGAAGCTCTACAAAGATATTGATGTCAGATTTGGGGGGAATTTGGTGTAAGTGTTCTGGGGGGTGGCCTGGGCATCAGGATTTTTTAAAGCTTCCCGGGTGATGGCCATGTGCAGCCCAGGTTGAGACCCTGAGACATTCCTGTTCTGCTGGGCTAGGGCCCAGTCACACCTACGGTTCTTTCCATGTGCCCCACTTAAGGGAAATAAAGACAAGCTGGTTCCTATTCAAGGAGGAGTCAGAATTGTGAAAGGACAAGAATCCATTTTTATAAAAGGAACAATTGAGAACATCCAAACATGAAGACTCTGGAATGACAGTAGGAAGTTTGTACCTGGCATTCAGTCTTTGAGGGCTGTCTCATGGAAGACACTTCTTCTTGTGGCAGGCTCAAAAAGAGAAGCTGGGAACAAGAAGTAGAATGTATTAGCTATTCTTATTAGTTTTTATAACATCAAAATTTAAAGACAGCACGGTCCAAAGAGGGAAGCAGTGAGTCCTCTTTTGAGGGACATACCGAGGGGTCCCATCCACCAGATCAGTAGCAAGGATGTCACAATACAGATCTGGGAGCGGATGGGTGAAAGTAACAGTCAAAATAACCCAGTCCCAGTAGAGGACACTGACCGGTGCTTTCTGATACCAGGCATTGTGCTAGGATACTGCATTCTCTTATTTGCGAGTTCACACCATTCCCACGGGCAGGGGACTAATATTTTTCCAGTTCATGTTTGAAAAAGTGGAGGCTCTGAGGCTTGTCCAGTGTCACACGTGACCCACAGCACCTTGATGGATGCTCTTTCAGCCTGGGCTTCTCTGATTCTAGAACATACAGGGTTCTAGTAAATAACCAAAAATACAAGGTCGAATGTTAGCAATAATGAGGCTGTATTTAAACAAACCTTTGGAACTGATCTATGCAGAGAAGAGGTGGTATGTGAAAGCGTTAGCTTAGAATCCCACATGTCAGAGCTTCAAGGAAGGCGAGAGGTGATTTAATCCACTCTCTCCCTCCTCAGTTTACAGATGAGCAAACAGCCCAGAGAGAGTCCTGAGTTTTATCCTGGTTACACATTTAATATTCAGATTTGCTGACTCTAGGAGCCGCTTTCTTGCCCCTGCCGCCTTAATCAAACAGTTCTACCCTTGCCTGAAACACTCTGGAAGCTCAGCTCCTCTCAGGGAATTGCTTTCAGAGCCAATCCAGCCGGTACACAGGAGAATCAATCTCTTCACTTTATTGATACATTTTGACTTTGATTCAAAATAGCATGACTGAGGTTCTGCTTTGTGCTCTAGACTTGAGTCTGAATGACTCATGACTAATTTGCAAGAATTAAATCAGCTCTCAAAGAATGCATATTGCCACTATTGAGAGAGCTTTGATTTCCAAATTGCTTTAAAAGTAACATCCAAGGAAGAGTTGCCAAAGACCCACTGAGTAGGGTCAGCGTCATGGGGCAAGCCTGCCTGGGGAAACTCGAGTGGGAGAGTGTGGCAGTCCCCGTTGGACACAGTCTGGTGTGTTTGCCACAGATCACCCAAACTAGTTGCCACCCAAGAGAGAGGCTGCCTTCTGGGAAGAGGCTGCCAAGCTAGGGTGTCATATCTCAGTTCCCCACCTCTATCCACTCACGCCAGACATGAGTGTCACTTCTGGGCAAAGGTGACAAGGAGAAAGGTGTGCCTTTCCTACTCTGGCTCATTTCCCAGCAGGCAGCTGAGTGTGAATCCCTCCCACACCCCAGGGGAGGGTGGAGACACAGGAGGGAAAGAACCTGGATCAAAACCAGTTTTACCCTTTATTGGAACACGAAGTGCACTTTAATTTGTTAAGCGTTAAAATATGGAGATTTATGTTATAGCAGCTAACCTAGCCCTAATACAGCTACCAAAATCTGATTTCACTAAAATGTAAACATAAACACAGAACCTGTCACAGTGCCTGGCACACCATGGCCTGCAATAAATGTACCCCGTTTCCCCCAAAATAAGACCTAGCCGGACAATCAGCTCTAATGCATCTTTTGGAGCAAAAATTAATATAAGATCGGATCTTCTAGTATATTACGTAAGACCCAGTCTTATACTATAGTAAAATAATACGGGGTCTTATGTTAATTTTTGCTCCAAAAGACGCATTAGAGCTGATTGTCTGGCTAGGTCTTATTTTTTGGGAAACACCGAGAGGTGCCAGGAAGTTCTTATACAAGATTCTCAGAACATACAGCCTGGAAAACCAAAAAGTTGTTGTAGAATAAAGTATATGGGTGGATATTTGGCAAACATGGAGTAATTTATTAAAGGAATGGAGAATTCAGGTCTTATTCATGTCTCAGGAATGCTCTAAAGAGAGTATAAGTCCACTATTGTTCTTCAGTGTATAAAGGAAAGGAAAATGTAATGAGAATAAAATCAATCCTAAATGAGAGAGAGAATATAATATAAAAAGCAGCCCAGGAAATGAACATGGTCAAATATTCCTCGTCTTTGGTTTTAATGGTAAGATTCAGAAGACACTGACTGTTAATGGATTTAATATTGCAAAGGAGTTTATCAGGCTTTGGAAACCATAGAATGCCTGGCGTTTGTAGAACTGCCTAAAATCAGTTAGTGCTTCCTTGAACAAAGCACATACCGTATATCTCCCATCAAGGTCCCCTGGCCCACCCTTCATTCCAGAGTGGAATTCCTTAAAACATCCACAGCAGATGGTTGTCAACTTCTGCTTGGAGGCTCAGCGCTGGGATCCTTGGGGAGCCACAAGGCCGCCCACTCGTTACCAGGCAGCTTTAACTGTTACAGAATTCTTCCCTAGACTGGGCCAACAATCTGCCTCCCTGGAATGTTGGCCCATTGTTCCTACATTCATCTTCTGGTGTGAAACATAAATCACTTTGCTTTCTCCCTCTTGATGGTGATAGATTAGAGTTAGACCTTCCTGGGTAGAATACTGGCCTGGACATTAACTTAGCTATTGGACCTCAAATGAGTTGTTTAAGCTCTCATTGCCTTGATTTTCTTTCTTGTGAAGGTTAAAGTTGGTGAGTACTATGTGCATAACGCATGGAGGCTACAGCCTGGAGCCAAGTATTTACCTAATAGTTGGCAGTCCTGAGTATCATTATTACAGGCTTCACTTCTTCCTTCTGCCCTGCCTTCATTGGGCCTTGTCCTGTAGAGACGAGGCACTCAAGCAAGAAGGGGTGCACTGGCTCCTGGGGTAGGAGTGCAAGGAGTATAATTTGGGGGCTGGGTCATTCTTGTTGGGAGGAGGCCTTTGGGATGCCCCAGGAGGAAGTCAGGGTCAAGGCTTGGAGCCCAGAGGTCACTGCTCCAGGGTCGTGGTGTTTGGAGGGAGAGAGCTAACGGGGAGAGATTCAAGCTTTTCTCTCCGAATGTCCAAGCCTTCTTCAACAAGGAAGAAGCCAGCCAGGGTTCAATGGAGACATTCTGTTCACAAATAAGAGACTGTCACACTGGAAGGCACTCCCTTTTCTTGTGTCCCGTGGGATTCCGAGCTCAGTAAATGGGGTACAAGATGGAACCTCTTGCTAAATGGGGTCTTTTTGCTCCCCTGGATCTGGGCACTACCGTGTCATGAAAACAGCCTAAATTTGTGTCCCCCCTTTTGCAGCCACACCTAGTGATGATGTTACTCATTGACTGAGCTTGTGGTCAACTAAACCTTTAGCTTGTCTCCGGAACCACTGTTAAATACATTTTCCTTTTCCTGAACATGTATAGCTGATTTTGGAAATCAAATGGGGAAATTATAAGAAACTAGTACTGCTTCTATCCACTTGTAAGCACTTAAACACATGACAGTATTTTATTAGTAATATTAGTGTTATCCTTGTTAGGTTTAGTTTTCCTGATTTCAGCAAGCCAGCTTGTTGGGACTGAGTACTAGTTCTGTCATATCTATATCTATCTGTCCATCTCTCTATTATCTTTCATCTATCTATCTATCTATCTATCTATCTATCTATCTATCATCTATCTATCTACCACCTATCTCAATCTACCTACCTATGTAGCTTTAGCCTCCCAGCTTCAAATGAGGCACATGTTTGACCAGTGTGCTTTCTGAGTCTTTCCCAGATATTAATGTAACAAAATTATCTGATAGAGCCTGGTAGAAGGAATTCCACTGGAAGAAATCCTGCTGTTCCACTTTCCTCTTCCCTTCTCAGAAATATATTGCTCACCAATGTTCACAATTTTACAAGGAGAAAAATTTTTTTACTGATGTTAGCATTGTCCTCACTATTATTCAAATTTAAACTGCAAATATCTGTGAAGGAAACATATATTAATCCCCTAAAAATCCTAGACTGAGCGAGTCAGTGAGCATGAAGATCCTGGGCTGTGGAGAGAAGGCAGAAACAGAAGGAGGCGAAGAGGAGACAAACCAGTGAAGAAAGGCGCCAACAAGTAGAGCACAAACTCAATTTCCATTCCACACTTGTCCTGGGAAGACGTGACACAGAGAGTGTGGTGGGTTGAACAGTGGCCCACATAGGATATAGCCACATCCTAATCACTGGAAGTGTGAAAAAAGGGTCTTTGTAGATATACGGAAGGATCCTGACTGAGATGAGATCATTCTGGATTATCCAGGTGGGGCCTTAAATCCAGCGACAAGCATCATTTTAAGAGATGGGCAGAGGGGGATTTGCAGCATGAGAGGCAAAGGCCATGTGAAGACCAAGGCAGAGATTGGAGTGACAAGGAATGCCAGGAACCACCAGAAGCTGGAAGAGGCAAGGCAGGATTCTCTCCTAGAACTTTCAGAGGACATGTAGCCCAGAGGACACCTTGATTTCAACTTTATGGCCTATAGAACTGTGAGAGAATACACTTCTTTTGTTTCCAGCCATCAAGTGTGTGATAATTTGTTACAGCAGCCACAGGAAATTAATACAGAGGGTATTTCCCTTCCCACAATGAACTCCTTTTAGCATCTGGAGGACCTCCTATGGAGAAGTAAACTGCCTCTTCTTTCTCTGACAGTCTCATAACCATGAGGAAATAGGATGTGAGACTTAATATTAAGTGAAAACACTCAAGCAGGTGATTAAGGAATTAATGTGTTACAAATCAGATGATAATATCTCAGTGAGCAAGAGGCATCCAGCCAGAGTTCATAGACATCTAGGAGGCCTGACAGGCTCTGGGGAGTCACTGGCAGGTCTGGCCTGAGGGGAAGAAACGCTGCCTGGGTGACTGGTGTGGCCATCTTGGATCCCAGTGAGGCAGGAAGGTGGCTAGGCCAGCTGGAATGTGCACGTGACAGGGAGTCATCCAAGGCCGGGACTTTCCTGTCTGCTGGAAAGAAGCATTTATCTTCTCTGGCCCTCAGCTTTCTAAAACGGAAAAAAAAAAAAAGATATTCTAGCTCTAAGAATACTGCTGTAGGCTAATTTATTCATGGCTGTGACACATGTAACTTTTAAAAAAAAAAAATAAAGTCCCTGGTGTGGGTTTTAATAGGGCTATAAATATGCATAGACAATTCAAAGAAGCTGTCATTTGGAGTCTGCATGAGACTGTTCCTTTGTACCAGGCGGGATAGTCTGGCTTATGCTATGGTAACAGCCAACCCCCAAATTTCAGTAGCTTAAAATAATCAAGATTGTTACATGCTGGATATGACCCTCTTCTCAAAAAATTTCATATATTAAAGTCCTAACTCCCAATGCCTCAAAATGTGCCCATATTTGGAAAGAGGGTTTTCAAGAGGTAATTTAATTAAAATGAGGTTATTAGGATGGGCTGTAATCCAACGTGACTGGTGTTCTAATAAGAAAAGAAAATTTGGAGACAGAGACAGAGGGTAGACGATATGAAGATAAAGAGAGAAGATGGTCATCTATAAGCCAGAGAGAGAGGCTTGAAACAGATTCTTCCCTCACAGCCCTCAGAAAGAACCAGAGCTGCTATACTTTGCTCTCAGGCTAACCTCTACAACTGTGAGAAAATAATTTGTTGGTTAAGCCATCCAATCTGTGGTACTTTGTTAAGATAGTCCTAGCAAACAAATACAAAGGTTTTTTTTATTTCTTGTTCATACTAAGTACATTGGGGACTGGCAAGAAGGCTTTGTTATTAATGGTCACTCAGGACCCCGAGCTCATGGGGCAGCCACCATCTTGAATGTCACCGGTTGTTGTGCTAGAAACAAAGAGAGCTCAGGAGGGTCTTGCACTGATAATTAAATGCTCTGTCTCAGAAAGGCACACCTCACTCCCTGGCCAGAATGAGTCACACGGCCCCATTCAACCCCATTAGGGTAGAAAATGCAGTCCTATGTGTGTTGGGGAGGTGGTATTACAGATCCTGGTCCAAATGTGGAAACATGCCTGCTGCGTATGAAAAGCTACTCAGGACCTCAGAGCTGGTAAGTGCACTCAGTTTACACATTCCTCCAAAGAAAAAGGAATGCCTTGCTGTGCTCTGCCTTTCAAAGTCATTAAAATACTCTAAGCCTGCATTTCTCATAAAGAACTTCGGAAATGTTTCTCAAATTGGCATCCAAGTCCCCTGAGTTTTCTATGAGAAATTGTGTTCTCAGTTTGATGATAGTTCCTAAAAAATAATACAAACGTGATTTATTTTATCTGGATTATGAGCCATCAAACTTTCTGTGTAAAGGGCCAGATAGTAAATATTTCAGGCTTTTTTGCAGGCCATATGGTTTCTATTGCAACTACATAACTCAACCCCCTAGTGCAAAAGCAGCCATAGACAATACATAAATGACGTAAATGAATGGGTGTGGCTGTGTCCATAATTAATCTTTAGCTACAAAATCAGGCAGCAGGCAGGATTTGGTCTATGGGTCATACTTTGTCGATCCGTGAGCTATGCAATTTTATCTCCCAAATGCAACAGCATTCTTAATCTATTTTAGCCCATTGGAGGCCAAATGATATAAAGCTTTGCTGGGTAAATGAACGTTTGTCAATAGTTCCAAGACAGAACATTGGTGAAGGAATGGAGTCATGACAGGGCACCCAGTACAATCCTTGAGCTACAGGATAAACAACCTACATGTGGCAGATGGCACCCCCTTCAATGGCGGCATCATGGAGGGACTTGGACAGGAGCATCTGGAGCCAGATTTGCCTGAGTTCAAATCCCAGCTCTGTCACTTACTCTGTGTCTCACCTCAGGCGAGTTACATAACCTTTCTGTGTCTCAGCTTCCCCTCATTTGTAAGGTGAGACTGGAAGCAGTACCTGGTTGGAAAGGTTGTCAGAGGCTTGGCTGCGTTGATCCCCATGAAGCATTTACAACAGCTCCTGGGACTTATTAAGTGCTAACAACTGTCTAACTGCAGGTGAAGATGCTTTCACTTCTCTATGCATACCAATTGTTACAACAATTCTTTAGGAATAACTGGGGTAGGAACTAGGCAAAGAAAACATGTTTTCTGTTCTTAGTACCAGCAATATATGGAGAAGCTACCCATTCAATGCTGAGTTTAATAATGCAAACTGGCTAGCCTTATATTCGATTGAACAGGATAGTTTTACAGAATAATCAGATGGCCCATGACTAAAACTGGCATCTGGATTCCGCTTGCAAGAAGACTTGGTATAACTATGAGGTCTTGTATCCTAAACTAGCAAAGTCGTGAACGTATTTATGCAATTCTTTGTAACACACTTAAATCATTAATATTATTGAGGATAAAACACAGGACGAGATTAAATATAGAACCAGACTCCAAGCTATAGCTTTCTAAACCCAATGAAAGCAATTACATTTGCCACATGAAATTGTGTTGTTAATTTGAAAATTTGACCAATTTTACAGCTTTTCAAAAATCTGTAAATGCATTTAGGTTTTATAGTTTTATAGCTCCTATATAGTTTATATAAGAGCTAAAAGCCAAAGGAGATAAAGGAGCTCACATATAGATAGGTGCTTATACCTATCCAAGTTTACTCATCCTCAACTAGAATGGGAGCTAGAGATTTTTGTCTGTTTTGGCCATTGCCTTCTCCCAGATTCCTAGAACAAAATTATATTCTAGATGTTTAATAGGTGCTTAAGAAGCATTTGCTAAATTATGTTGAATTAACATTAGAATAAAAACAGAGGTCAACTTTAGATATCTATGAGATATTAATCTGTTCAAAATAATATTGTCGTGCAGGGTGGCATGCAGCGTGTCTGGTCCTGGTGCCCACATAAGAACGCAGGACATGGTGAGGCCAAAAAGGAACACCCATAGAGCCATAGATAGGGGAGTCATACCACTATATTCCTGCTGGTGGCTGGGTTGGAGACACAGGAAGCAGGAGCCACACGATCTGCAACCTGCCGTCCTCTTTTCTGCCAACCAACCAACTTTACTTGCTAACTGCAATCCGCTCTTGCAGGCTCAGCCACCATCTTCTTGCTAGCCCCCATTTTCTGCATGAGTGGCCAATGGCTCACTGGTTACAGCTGATGGTCAACTAGCCACAGCTGATGGCCATCCAATAACAGTTGATGGCCATTTACTACCGGAGCCAGCACCTTTCCATGTGAGGCTGAGAGCCTGGAAACTGCACTCCTGGCTCTGTCCCCACAAATATCTTCACATAATTTCTCTGAAATAATAATTACTGAAATGGGAGAGACTGCTAAATTATATCGCCGAGTCTTTGGTATAATTGCCTGGAGTTGTGTGTGTCTTGGCCTTGACTCTTGCCCTATAGTAGCTAATCTATGCTCATCTGGACTTTTTGAGATATTAAGTAACAAAAACCTAACTGAATCCAATTTAAAGAAAAGAAAGATTTTATTTTTTAAGGAATTGAACAACCAAGTCATAGTAAGGGTCTGGATGGGGGGGTGGGGGGGTGGTCCTTCTGGCCCTCAGAAACACCTAGAACAAGGGATTTAAATAACACCAGGAAAAACTCAAAACTCTCTCCATCTCCTCTCTCTCTCTCTCTCTCTCTCTCTCTCTCTCTCTCTCCTCTTCTTCACAACAACTTGCCTCTTTTCTACATTCTCCTACTGCAGACTGTCTTCCTCCACAGGGCTGGGGCGTGGCTATTGGATCCTTCCTTAGCTCCAATTTGAAAACCCTGGAGAAACATGCTGATTGATCCACCTTGGGATGGGCCCTTCCTCTGGCCCAATCAACTGTGGCCAGAAGACCAACTATACTAACCCAGCTTAGGTGTTTGCTTGTCTCTGTTCACTGTAGTTCTCTTAGCTGTGGTCAGAGGAACAGAGTTGTATAGCACAAGCATGGACGCTGGCCACCCTCTTCTCAGTATTTGTTGAAAGGGAAACTAGAAACCCACCACCACTTATGTTCACACACAGACGTTGACTTAGCCTGCTGTCTCAGCTTGATAGTTGATTTCTTGATTGCCCATCACAGCCTACTCTCAGTAATTAGTCTTGATCTGCCTGCTGCTCATCCCTGTCGAGAAATCTCCTAAACTCCCAGAAATGCCCCATCCTAATACAAAGCCCGTGCACACCACAGGCTATACAGCATCTAGGATGCTGGAGCACAGCCCCAGGCTGGCACTCAGTCGGCCTCATATACAGTATTTAATAAAAGGGTCAGAGCTGTGGGGTGTGCCCGTGGGCAACAATGTTCCCGGGGCTCTGATCTCTTCAGGTGGGACCTGAGGTCTGAGGTCAGCCCCTTTGTGTCAGCCCCTTGCTGGATTTCACTCTTTCCCTTGGGTGCACTTATCCTGGTTGAATTCTACTGATTGCGAGGTGGTTGTGTGTCCGTGCCCCCATTTCCTCTCCACTCGTGCCCTAAACTCCATTAGGGCAGGCATTCTTCTTTTCGCACTGCAGGCCCAGCACCTAGCACATTGCCTGGCATATATTAGGGACTCAGATAGCTGCATGGGGTGATGGGTAACAAGGGCTTGGGGCGGGGGAGGAATGAAGCAGGAGACTCAACACGAGACTCGGGGTCAGGAAAGACATCCCTGAAGGAATGACCGAAGGCTGGGATCTGACGCTCAGGTGAGAATAGTCTGGGAGAAAGGTGAGGCACAAAGCTCCGGAGAGAACAGGTAGGGTGAGTCCCATGGGCAGAGAAGTCACATAGTGAATTACTACCAGAGCCAGGCCTAGAATTTGACTCTGCACTCCCTGTGACAGTCGAGAGAGCCTCTGGTTTGGTTCTGTTCTAGAAGGATTGTAGGAGGTCACTCTTTTTTCAGCTCTAACATAATTAAAATAGTTACCCAAGCACTCAATCCCAATCAGAAAACTCTTAATATTTAATATTCTGTTGACTGTCAAGAGGAATCTGTAATTTCCTGTTAGCCATATTGTAGCTCGCACCAAATTATGAGGGACAGACAGGACAGCAGTGTGTGTGTGTGTGTGTGTGTGTGTGTGTGTGTGTGAGAGAGAGAGAGAGAGAGTTGCGGGGGGGGGACTGGATAATAAGAAAATGCAAAATGGCTTAGAAGGGTTGAGAAAATAAATAAGTAAAAAGATTAGTAAAGAAGAAAAGCACTGAGTCATTTATTTGAATTATCTGATCGACTTAGAATGGACTAAACACCACAAATGGATAGAGATGATGCTCTTAAAACCCCAGAGAAAGTCCTTTCTCCACCATGCATGTTGGTTTATAAGAGTTCTGTGCTAATCCAAACACAACGGGAAGCTGCCTGAAATAGTTACAGGGCTCTTAGCACAGCAAATGTCAGGACTGAATCAAAACAACCCACCATCTACTCAGACTTAAAAATGTTTCATGTGGCTGAAACCTTTGTTTCCCAAGTGGAAACACCAGTGCATTAACAAATGTTTAATGGGGACTTACCACGTGTAGGGTATTCACAGAGATTTCCAAAAATAGCAACCCATTTTTGTGGTTGTCCTGGGAGATCTCTTTACATCCAGTGATTGCACCTTGGATCCATTTGTCAATTAAAAGCACTGCATTTATGGAGGTTCTCCATCAAGTATTTGCATCCTATCTCTCTTGCTATTTGGCTTTCTTCTCCAACAGCATCTGAAAATGGAGCATGAGCTCACATTCCCCTCTGCTTCTCCTGGTTCCCTCTTCCCTCTTCTCACCACCCTTTAGGGGGCTGGGTTTAAGAGACATGGCGACAGACTGTCCAGCTCAGCTGAGTCCTTCAAGAGTTGTCTTGTGGCCTACAAAAATCGTCCTTCCTCTGTATGTAAGTAGAACCTCCCCGAGAACACCAGGAATCCCTTGCCTTTATAAAATGACATACCGGGCATACAGCAGTATTTGGTGAATGAGTTCCCCTCTCTCCCCTTGTAGACCCACATCATTCCTTCTCCATTCCTTTTGCCATGGTTTGACCCTTCACAGTGATAGAGTTAAGACTGGACTGATCACGAGTTTGTAGTGTTGGGGTTCAGGATACACTACTCCAGCATGTGGCCCCTTGGCATATTGATATTACAGGCTGACGGAATTTGAGAAATGACAGGTGCAGGAAGGACTTGCTGACCTTCCCGTGAAGCAGGTCATAAGAACTTCATGTGAGAGGTGCCCTCCCTACACCTGGAGGAAAGGAGCATCCTTATCTCCAAGACAGAGGGACGCTGAGAGGAATCAGAACACACAGGCCTTGCCAAGTTTCCCCAGTTCACGACACTTACCTCATACCCTTGGCTCTTTCATGTTCCTCCACCATTGTCTACTTTACATCAAACGTAGCATAAAAACACTCAGGTTTGGGCGCTCAGATGGCTCAGTTGGTTAGAGCGTGAGCTCTGAACAACAGTGTTGCTGGTTCGATTCCTTCATGGGATGGTGGGCTGTGCTCCCCACAACTAGATTGAAAACAGCAACTGGACTTGGAGCTAAGCTGCACCCTCCACAACTAGATTGAAGGACAACGACTTGACTTGGAGCTGATGGGTCCTGGAAAAAATACACTATTACCCAATAAACAATTTTAAAAAGAAAAAAGAAACATTAAAAAACACACCACTCAGGTTTAACCATTTCTTTGGGTCTCCATTTCCTTATAAAGGCCCTTGGGTCACGTAAGACTTACATTAAATAGATTTATATGTGTTTCTCCTGTTAATCTGTCTTTGTCAGTTTAATTTTCAGACCCAGCCAGGGACTCTGAGAGCATCAACGACATCTTTTCCTCCCCTATAGTAGTGTCTTCATTAGAGGAGGCCAATGTTGACATTTCAAATTGTCCTTTTGTTTGGCACCTGGGACGTTTTTTAATACCCCTGGGGCAATTGTCCATAGTAATATTCTAGGTAGGTCAGTGGTATCTATTTGGTACAATGGGAGAGGGGCGATTAGAAATGGGCAGATGGGGAGGGTCTCCTTGTATGTACCATGGGACAGCCTTCTCTAGACATAGTCTGGACATCCCAGAAGGCCTGTGTCCATTTGGGTCTTTCAAGAGGCAGAGGCCAAGATGGAATGAGACTTGCAGGGGATTTTTGGGGGGACTTGTCCGTGAATGGTAGAGAGGACAGGGAAAGGAGAAGGTGGGGATAGCCTTCAGAGCAGGACTCTGATGTGATACCTGTGAAAGGAGAAAGGGAAGGAAGGAATATTATACTATTTGTGCCTTATAAGAGAGTCAGAAATAAGCTTTAGTAATCTCTCTATCTGATTTTAAAGTCTTAAACTAGAGTTAAATTTGTGGGAAAGAGAGACAGAAGCAAAGGGTCAACACCAACTCACAGTAGAAATGTTACCTTGTGATAATGCTGTTGCACATTTTTTCTCAAAAAACATGCATTGCTGATTCCTCATAACTAATGGTCGCAACAACCCTTCGATTGTAGAACTAAGTTGATGGCATGTATTATTGAAAACTTAAAAATGAGGCATCTAAAGCCCAGAGTGGTTAAGTGGCCTACCCAAGGTCACACAGCGAGCAACCATAATACTAGAACAACAACGTTTGCCTTTGGACTTCTAGATCTGATATCTGTGCCGAAGAGGAAACCCAAGTTTCAAGTCTGGAAGTTGAAGAAGGAAGCAGTGTTTGGAGCAGATTGTGCCCTCTACAGCTCACGATGAAATTCTGTTCTAGGAAGAGGTTCTAATACAAGGAAGTGTTTACAAGTCAGTGACCCCCAATGAAGGTTTATTGTCGGCCATAATACCAGATTCTGGTCCAAGTGTTTAATCTTTTCATCATATGTTCTAGACTACATTAGTCAAAAGAAAAACTCCAACAGAGCGTATCTGAAGACTCAAATATCCCAAACAGCCAAAGACATAGGTAAAGTAAAGCGCTGAAGGTGGACATGGTTGTCAAGTGCTACGGGGAGGAAGATGATGGATTCACACAGGGCACTGATGCTCAAGACCTCTGAAGATGTCACTTCGCCTTTGGAGCCATGGTTCTTAAGCCTGGTTGCGTTTTGGAAGCACCTGGGAGGCTTCTAAAAATCCCGGGTCCAAGTCATACTCAGGACCAGTTATGTGAGAATCTTCTAGAGGTGGGAGCCACAGCACTGGGAGTTTTGAAAGCTGTCCTCAGCATCAGCCCAGGTTGAGAACCACTGTGCTACAGTGCCTAACACATAACCACTTAATAAATATGCATTGAAGGGATAGATGGGTGAATGAAGATCGGCAACAGAACTGAAAAAGGAGAAACAAATGAAGAAGCCAAACATGGTTTTTATCCAGATGGAAATCCTGAGATCCTCACTCGAATTTCAAAACAATCCTGCTAAGCTTAGATGTCAGGGTTGTAAGCTGGGAAGGTATGCTCTCACTAGCAGATTCACCGACAGCAGCAAGAAGGAAAGATGTGACACCCTGAAAGCAGAGTAAGAAATATATAAACCCTCCAAAGCAGGAGACAGAACACCAAGGAGAGTGGCGTGGGGCCATTTAATACCAGGGCAAGCTGACCTGCCCCCTCCGGTTTCCCTGAAGGCATCGTTGTATTAGAACAAAGTCATAATTGATGGTCATTGTGATGCTGAATCATCCCTCAAAGGTGGTCTGTTCCATGGAGGCTAAAGCTGCTCCAGGAGCAGAGGGGTACCGGGAAGAGGGCTGCGCTGGTACCACACCCTGACCAGAACGGCGGTCTGTTTTTGGAAAGCTTGATGGACTTAGTAGTTTTAAGCCTAGAAGTGGTGTCTACTTCTTCGGAGGTGAATATTAAATGTCTCTTCCTGTGAGGCAGGCTGTCCCTTTGTCGGAGGAAGCCCCTCGCTGAGGGTACAGCAGACGTAGAGCTAGTGATGCAGAGACCTGTGGTGGGGAAACCGGGTCTGGTCCAAATACAGATTTCTCAGACTGAGAATTTGGTTTTGCAAACTGTCTTTTTTTCTGTTTTTAAAGGAGATTTGGTATTTTCTTAGAGGAGATTTTATTTTTCTCAGCAGGGAGTAGCTTGTTCTGTCTGTAAGATAATTGCCCGTTCTTGGGAGTTGTGTATATTCTTGAACAAGCAGGAGATCCAGATCTGAGTTTCTGTGGGAACAGAAGGGTTCTGCAGACTTAAATTTGACCTCCCACGAAAGGAAAGACTATGCAAAAGAAGTGGATATATCTTGGATGCAGGGTCATTTAGGTCTGAACACCCCAGAACATAAGGATGTTGGGGTTATCACTTTCCAGTGTAATTTCTTTTGTCTCACTTAGGGCCACAGTGCAAGCTATTGGGAGGGAAGAGGGACCTCACTGAGGTGAGTGGCCGTTCCCGCTGTCAATCCAAATAGCTCAACACTAGGTCAGGAAACGAGAATCTGAAAGGTGAACTTTAGACAAAGGGAACAGGAAAGGTCCCTTTCTTTCTCTGCACTTTCATGTTGGTGTTTCTGGGCCTCATGTACAGCAATGCAGGAGCTGGCACTTATGTTTGGAAGCAGACTGAGAGCCAAATGGTTAGGAACTCTGAGGGTGGGTCCAGGCTGGGAGCCGAGCATATAGCCACATCTACTTGAAGTTATCAGTTGTTCTTTGAGTTGCATTTTCTTTTCTTCTGTCCGCTGAACAACACTGCAGTAAAGCTTGGTTGAAAGTGACCACCTCGCCCCTGAGAAGCTTTGGGGAGAATAAGGAAGGTGGGTCCCACCTTGGAATGAAGCAGCAAAGGCGGCCAGAGAGGGGCGATGATCAGGCGTCACCAGCAGAGGGCAGAGGTGCGCAATGGAGCAGTGAGCTCTCCATGGTGGTGAGCAGCAAAGGGAGGAGTGGGTGACATCCTGACAGGCAGAGTGGCGCTTAGCAGGGACCTGCACCTAGGCAAGCGGGAAGCAGCCCCACGACGTTCACAGAACTCTCTGGGAGGGGGGACACATCAAGGGTTGCTAGTTCCTGACAACTAGCAAGACAGGATTGGAGCCAATGTAATGTGAGTATGTGGTGGAAACAATCTCTAATTATAAACCGTTGGTGTGGGGACAGAATCCCAAAGAGCAGTTTCCAGGCTCTCGACCTCACGTGGAAAGGTCGTGGCTCGGGTAGTAGATGGCTATCGGCTGTGATCAGATGGCCATCAGCTGTAACCAGTGAGCCATTAGCCACTAATATAACTGCCGTGGCTGTGCTGGCAGGAAAATGGGGGCTAGCAAGAAGATGGTGGCTGAGCTAGCAAGCGCGGATTGCAGTTAGCAGGGCGAATTGCAGCTAGCAAGTAAGGTTGGTTGGCAAAGAAGTGGACGGCAGTTTGTGGATAGTGTGGATCCTGCCTCCTGTGTCTCCAACCAGCCACCAGCGATACTATAGTGGTGTGACTCCCCTACGTATGGCTCCGTGGGTGTTCCTTTTGGGCCTCACCACATCCTGCATTCTTATGTGGGGAGTGGAACCAGAGACCCCACATAACAGTTCGACTTAAACATTTGGGAGATGCTTGGAATCAGAGACCTATGTTCAAAAACATATCCGCCACTTCTAGCTCTGTGACGTCAGACAACCCACCCAAAGCCACCCAGTCTGAGTTTCCTCACATGGTAAGAGGAGCAGCTAATATTTATCCTCCAGACCTCTTAAGGTTGTTTCAAGGAACAAAAGAAGTGAAGCTCAAATATATTTTCTAAATGGCAAAATACTATACAGACTTAAAGTGTTATTTCATCTTTGAAAGTTTTCCAACTAAAATGATGAAACGTTAAAACATTTTTGCTTTTACAGATAATCTTGGTCATTAACAAGAACTTTAGGGTATTCTATCCCACAGTTTTGGGAAACTCAGGAGGCGTCTGTCCTTGGTTATTCATACCACTGTCTCCCAACTCTGGGACTGTTCATAGGAGGCAGCACATGGAGGGACAGAGAGGCAGAGTGGGGTGGCATGTTCATTGGTGACTTACAGGAAAAAAATAGAAGCTGCCTCGAAAGCAAATAAATAAAACGCAGAAAAAAGCAGCTCAGCATATACCCAAGATAACCAGGCAGAGAAAGACATATTTTTCAAGTCATGAAATGACAGTTTAAAGAATTGTAACATGCTGAGTTAAAATTCATGAGGTGATTGGTTAATCAACAATTTCTTATTCAATTAACTTTAGTTTGATAAGCAGCCCTTGTGGGCAGGGCACCGTGGAAGTTACAATGTTAAATCAATGTCCACCTTGCCTTTCAGGAGTTGAAATCTCAAGAAGAAAATACATATGTGCAGAAACAGTGGCAGGCCAGCCAGGCATGAGCAGTGAGGTCTCCCACCTCCCAGGCCACAGAGAGGTGCTGTATGTGTAAAATACACATGGATTGTCAAAGCTTGGTACCAAAAAACAAAACAAAACAACAAAAACACACAACCCAAGCAAACAAAAAAACGCAAGATGTTAAGATATTTCATTAGTGAATTCATACTGATTACATGTTGGAATGATATTTTGGGTATATTGGGTTAAATACAATATATTAAATTTTTGAAAACTTGCTTTTAAATAGATGAGACTTAGTTATCTGATTAATGTATTCATGTGGGAGCCCTCACACCTGAATGATGAGGTTTAATTAGATGTCACTGTGCCTCTGGGAGCACCATTCTCAAGAGTCTCCACCTTCTTAGCACGTCTCTTCCTCTTCCACTAGCACTGCCGTCCTTAAAATGTAGTTAGAAGGCAGAGTCTATGTCCACCTAAATTTAATCTCAATCTGATTCCAATCGAGAGCCAAATAAAATGCTTGTTCTGTAAGTAGTTTCCCAGACTCAAGGGAGCAACACAAAACACATAACGAACAACAGCAGATTCCTAATACTTCCAACGCCTGGGGCCAGACGTGCTTCTGTGGCCATTCAGTTTCCTGCACAGTGGGAAGAATTCTGTCTCCTGAGCTACCTGGTGTGGATGGTTGACTAGATGAAACACAGCCCGTTTAAAATCTTTTAAGCTTCCAGATAATGTGTGCCACGCACTAGTACCTTTACCAGGCTGATAATGGCACCTGACACTCAATGGGTACTTGTAAGTAGTTGCATTGATGAATTATAAACGTCATTCTTTAGGCAAGCTAAAATCCAGTCAAATGGAAGAAGCACGAAGGCTCCAATGTTTTTTGTTTTTAAGTGGTTAGTGATGGAACTTTAGCCCTTTGGAGATTTTGATTTTATTCTGCTTTTAAAAGCTGCACCAAATCTGAACTTCACGTATACAGGGCAGCACTCAGGCCAGTGTTGATGAAGGGTCTATACACTTGTCACCACTTTCCCTCCCTCCTGGGCTGACCGGCTCTCCCTCAGCGTACTTGTCACCCACTTCTTTTCCCCTGCGTGGCGTGAGCCTGCGAGCTCTCTTGAGATTTTCCCTTTTGCAGGACTGAGCCACACAAAAAAGTGTTCTCGCAGCTGCTGGCATGTTCACCTCAGCAATTCTAGAAAATGCTTTGTAATGACTAAGTAGAAAACATGTCGTCTAAGGGGATTGGAGGACTAAGTTTTCAAATACAAAATCCACTTCCATGTAGCCTTGTATACCAAGTGTTTCTAGTGTAATTGGGGGAATGAGAAGAGCTTTGAATGACTGACCAGATGAATTTCATACGAGAAATTTAAAATGTTGGGTGACTAAAGAGTTTGAACACCTTTTTTTATGTGTGACTGTATTGGCCATTCATGCACCTTTTGTGAGGGATCTTTCAAAGTCTTCTGCCATTTTTAATGACGTTGTCTTTTTATTGCTGATTTGTAAGCATGGCTTATATTGGTTAGATACAAGTTCTTTGTCAGGTATATATGTGTTGTATTTTTTCCAAGTCTGTGGTTTGTCTATTCATTTTCTTAACGGTTATCTTTTCATAGCTGAAATTTTACGTTTTGATGACATGAGTTTTTTTCAGTGATTAGTGCTTTCTGTATTCTGTCCAAGGACTCTTTGCCCATCCCAAGGTCATGAAGTTATTAGGCTTCCTTGTAGCCCCTTCATGCCTGTGGGTGTTACATTTAGGTCTATGACCCATTTTGGATTCGCTGTTGTATATGGAGTGAGAGCAAAACCAAGGTTCAGTTTTGTGCCACACGTATGTCCGGCTGTTCCAGCAATGTTGTTAACAAGACTTTCCTTTCTCCATTGAATTAGAGCCAATGTCCAACAATCCAAACGTCCATCGACAGATACATGGATAAACAAGTCGTAGCATATTCATACAACGGAACACAGCTCAGGAATTTTAAAAAAAGAGCAAACTGTGGAAATATGCAACAACCTGAAGGAGTTATTAAAAAACATTATCTTGAATGAAAGAAGCTAAACAGGAAAAAGTTCTTACTTATATGACGTTCTAGAACAGACAAAACGAATTCTACAGTGACAGAAAGCAAATCCGGGGTTGCCTGGCTGGGGATAGGGATGGAAACTTTCTGGCGTGATGAAAATGTTCTCTATGTTGTTTTGGATGTTGGTTATGTATAGGTAACAGCTGTCAAAATTCACCCATCTAAACATCTGAGGGCTGTGGATTTCATTATATGTTAATTACACCTCAATTTAAAATATGTTGAAAAAGAAAGAATTAGGATATAAACCTCTCTGGCTTATGCCCAAGCAATAGCAAATGCCCTCCCTCTCTGCAGATGGCTTGCTGGTGAGACCTGGGGAAGGGAGGGAACCGTGAAGCACACTTTACCTCTCCCTGGTCCTGAGACTGTGGGAGAGATTTTTCAAAACACTGGTTAGGGCACTTGCCTTGAAAACCAGCTGAGTAAATAATGGGACTTTGGTGAGCTGTTTTTTTTTCTCCTCCGTGTTTGGAAATTTGAGCCTGGTATATCTTTCTCAAGCACATTTCATTCAGAAGATAATTTACATTTGCACAAAATCATGGCTTCAGCCCATCTGCTCAACAATTATGTAAGATCCAACACTCATTAGAAAGTGACATGCATTGATCTTAGTGAGCGTAAGAACTTGAGTGCTTGGGATTCAAGTTCTTCTAAAATAATCCCCAGCTTTGTCCAGTTACCAAAGCCTGTCATTTCTAACGTGTGTTTTTTTTTTTTGTTTTTTTTTTAGCATCACAGTTACTGTCCATTTCAGGGCAACTGAATCATTGGGGGGCTTTAAATTCTCAATGGCTACCCCAGAATTTCTACTATGATTAAGCAGGACTATGTTGCCGGTAGTGGAGGGGTGTGGGCTAGAAGGAGAGTTGTTTGGTTATTTATACCTGATGGTTTTATCACCAAAGATGATTTGTAACAACGAAACAGCTGGAACAGTAACATGATTCATATTAATGTATGCATGGAATTGGGTTAGGAATGGAATTAACATAAATTCTGTGCTTTGGTTTGCCCTCAAAAGTTGAGACTCCTGGTTTATTTACAGTCTGCCGTTTGCACAGCCAGGCAGTTATGTTGCTGCACAGATGGCGGGGAAGGGAAGGCCGTGTGCTATGGATCAATGGGTGAATGTCAAGGTTACAGAGTATGGGTGCAGCTCTTCAAAGAGACCAGAGCCCTGAGGAGAAGGCAGATGACAACAAAGGCTCCTTTTGTCTTCCAGAGTTCTTAATCCTTCCATTCAGTCCCTTTGCTCTTGTTTCTTCTGCCAGAACTTTAGAGAGGCGGGGAGTTGAGAGCACAGTGAGTTGCCAGCAGCAGGGTGATCAAGGCAGAAACTTGTGGGAGGCCGGAGCCAGGATAGGAGCTGGAGCCACCAGACTCAAGGGCATTAGCAGGAAGCTGGGGCTGTGAACCAACGGGAAGGTGGCCTCGGAGATACTGGAACTGAAGGACAGGCCAGAGGAATGGTCCACAGACCTGACAGAATCGGAAAGCTGGCATGGTGGTGGGGAGCAGGGGCAGGAAGCACCCTGCTCTTGGGGCAGCAATGAGGCCAGGGAGACAGGAAATGCCACTGATACTGAGGGGAAGTCATAGTCCACTGGGGAAAGAACTGAATTCAGTCTCAGCACTGAGAGGTCTCTGGACGGAAGGTAAGTGCCCAGCCAGAAAGTAGGCCGGGGAGGTTGCCATTAGGTCGTCTTCTGTATTTATCCCTCTCAGCCTTCCATTACAATTCATTTCCTCCTCAGGCCAAGTTCACTCCCACAGCTGAGGAAGTAAACCCCACTGCTACACAAGGGAAAAAGCTTCCATCTCCCAGCTCAACTCTTTCTCCTCTGTCTCCCAATTATGTCTCTGTGTGTGTGTGTGTGTGTGTGTGTGTGTGTGTGTGTGTGTGCGTGTGTGTCCATCCCAGGGAAGAGTGAGAAAGATACCAGAAGTCAGAAGTGTTACACTTATGGTTGTCTCTACAGGGAAGGAAAAAGTTTTCCCTGACCGTCTTAGGCTGGCTCTGAATATTTAACTGACAAAGACAGATTAACAGGAGAAACGCATACACATTTATTGAACGTAAGTTTTACATAACTTATAACCTTCATAAAGAAATGGGGACAAAAAGAAATAGTTAAACCTGAGTACACTTATGCTAGGTTTGATGTAGTGTGGACAGTGGTGGAGGCACATGAAAGAGCCAAGGGTATGAGGTAAGTGTCGTGAACTGGGGAAACTTGGCAAGGCCTGTGTGTTCTGATTCCTCTCAGCGTCCCTCTGTCTTGGAGATAAGGATGCTCCTTTCCTCCAGGTGTAGGGAGGGCACCTCTCACATGAAGGTCTTATGACCTGCTTCACGGGAAGGTCAGCAAGTCCTTCCTGCACCTGTCATTTCTCAAATTCCATCAGCTTGTAATATCAATACGCCAAGGGGCCACATTTTGGGTTAGCATGTCCTGAACCCCATCACCTCCCACAGGAAACATGAAGCAAAGGGGCAAGTTGTATTGACCCCATCCACTACTTGGTTCTCAATATATATATATTTGAATACGTGCATGAATAATTCAGAAGTACTTCGTAGTAGGTTTTTATTCTTCCAAAGGCCATCTTTGTAACTATATGGTTTCAAATATTCATAGTCCTCTGTTTCGTGGGATAGAATCCATTGAGTCTTCCCTCTGAGCCATCATGAAATACACAGGCATTAACTTCCTTCACAGAATCTTGCAAAAGTAAAAAACTGTTTTTATTCTCTAATGAAGTTAAGTGAATTAGAAACTGTAGGGTCTTGAAAACAGGATGGTTCTTCCAACCAGCTGAAGATGTGAGAACAGAGGCACTGACTTGATTCTGAGTCTAAAAAAGATAGACTGTGCAAGAAGCTTTGCACTCAGCATAGCCAGCCATCTTCAAAGATGGCCTCAGCATCACCTGGGGTATCCTGTCCTCTCTCCTGGCCGCCAAGCTCTGTTAGGGGTGGCTGGCCTAACCATTCCCAAGGTCCCTGCCTCCGGCACTGACCAAGCACACTTACGCACGTAGCTGTTCTTTTATCAAAGTGTCTCAGTATCACCCATGTGCTCCTATGACAGCTTCCATTTACTGCGTACCTAGTACCCTGTTTCCCCCAAATAAGACCTAACTGGACAATCAGCTCTAGTGAGTCTTTTGGAGCAAAAATTAATATAAGACCAGGTATTATATTATATTATATTATATTTTATATTATAGACCCAATCTTATAGTAAAATAAGACTGGGTCTTATATTAAGTTTTGCTCCAAAAGACTCATTGGAGCTGATGGTCCAGCTAGGTCTTATTTTTGGGGAAACAGGGTAGGTGCTGGCCAGAGTGGTGTGGGCTTTACACATATGACCCTGTTCAGTACTCACGCTGACCCTAGAAGTAAACATTATCCCCATTTTCGGATGCAGAAACTGAGACTCAGAAAGTAAGACATTTGCTGGAAATCAGAGTTGAAATTCATATTCAAGACCTCCCTATTGCAAAGCCTGTTCTTTTTCCTCTACACTATTCAGATTTCTGTATCCTAAAAGCTTTTTAGTTCTCAGTGGTTTTCTATTGAAATTAAATATCTGGAACAGTTTGAAACCCTAAAGAGCTAATGTCTCCGCTATGCCAATTGAAATACAGCAAATGCAGATTCAATGTAGACAATCGTCAGGGGGCAGCTGAGGGGCAAGGAAGTAATAATTGAGAGAAAGGAGAGAAATTGTGATTGTTTTGTTCTAGTCTGCAGAAGTTCAGGAAAAGCCACAAAATAAATAGGATGCTGTAGGTGTCCTTTGTAATTCTTTTCTGGCGGTTTAACTTCTGACCCATCTTGTGATCGAGGTTCCTCACTTATGAGTTTGGTGGCCTAATTTCCATCGTGTAAGATATTGATATTCACTTTGCTAGCCTGCCTTGCAGCTGGGCATAAGAACATAGCCTAGAACCTTCTGACCAGACACATCACCCTAGACTTTGATTTGGGAACACTCTGGAGTGGCAGCAAGTTTGACTTCCTGGGCCAAAGGTGGCAGTGTACTCAAGGCACTGTGACTTTAAGCCTCCAGGTCATGGTGGCCTGCAGCACATTCTAGGGCACCGTTCCTAACTCTTTCACCTTCAATATTGTTCTTCAGCCCCTCCAATTATTCTGTGAACCATCCAATTTCTCTCTCTTAAAAATAACAGCTACATTGAATTAAACTTTATATATCATAACATTCATTCTTTTAAGATATACAATTTGGTGATTTGTAGTATATTCTCAGAGTTGTGAACCATCAAAACTATAGAAGATTTTAATAATATTCCCCCCACAAATCCATACCCATTAGCAGTTACTTTCCATCTCCTCTTCCCACAGCCCTTGACAACCACTAATCTACTTTTTATCTCCATGGATTTACCTATTCTGGACATTTCATATAAATGGAATCATAATATGTAGCCTTTTGTGTCTGCTTCTTTCAGTTAGAATGATATTTTCAATGTTTATGCCTGTGGTAATATGGAAATAGCACAATTTGTTTATCCATTCATCCATTGATGGACATTTAGGTTATGTTCACTTTTTGGCTATTATAAATAATGCTACTATGAATGTTTGTGTGCAAATTTTTGTGTGGACATACATTTTCAATTCTGTTAGGTATATACTTAAGAGTGGAATTGCAGAATCATATGGTAGCTTTTTGAGGAACTGCCAAACTGTTTTCCATGGTGGCTGCACCATTTTACTTTCCCACCCGCAATGAATGAGTTCCATTTTCTTCACATCCTCACCAACACTTTTTATTTTCTGTCTTTTTTATTTTAGCCACCTTACTGAATGTGAAATTGTGGGTCTGGTTTGCGTTTCCCTAATGACTAATGATGCTGAGCCTTTTGTCATGTACTAGCACATCTTGTTTGGAGAAATATCTTTTTTAATACTTTGCCCATTTTTAATTTTTTAAAATGTTGAGTTGTGAAGTTTTATTAAATTTTTATTGTTGAGTTGTGATATTTCTTTGTATAGTCTCAATACAAGTCCCTTATCAGACAGATTTGCAAATATTTACTCCTGTTTTGCAGGTTGTCTTTTTACTTTCTTGATAGTATCCCTTTTATTTTTTATTTTTTAAAGTAATTGCAGTTTTACAATTATTTTTAACCTTTTAAACCACAATTACATTTAAAAAAAAAAAAAAAGATTTTATTGGGGAAGGGGAACAGGACTTTATTGGGGAATAGTGTGTACTTCCAGGACTTTTTTTTTCCAAGTCAAGTTGTCCTTTCAGTCTCAGTTGTGGAGGGCGCAGCTCAGCTCCAGGTCCAGTTGCCGTTGCTAGTTGCAGGGGGCACAGCCCACCATCCCTTGTGGGAGTCGAAACTGGCAACCTTGTGTTTGAGAGGACACACTCCAACCAACTGAGCCATCCGGGAGCTCAGCGGCAGCTCAGCTCAAGGTGCTGTGTTCAATCTTAGTTGCAGGTGGCAGAGCCCACCATCCCTTTTGGGACTCAAGGAATTGAACTAGCAACCTTGTGGTTGAGAGCCCACTGGCCCATGTGGGAATTGAACCGGCAGCCTTCGGAGTTAGGAGCATGGAGCTCTAACCGCCTGAACCACCGGGCCGGCCCTCAATTACTTTTTTTAAAAAACTTTTTATTTTATTTAAGTGGGGTTTTCCAGGACCCATCAGCTCCAAGTCACATAGTTGTTTCAATCTAGTTGTGGAGGGCGCAGCTCATAGTGGCCCATGTGGGGATCGAACCAGCAACCTTATTGTTAAGAGAACTGTGCTCTAACCAACTCAGTTAACCGGCCGCCCCCTTGATAGTATCCTTTGAAGCACATGTTTTATCAATTTTGATGAAGTCCAATTTACCCATTTTCCTTTGGTTGCTTGTGCTTTAAGGTGTCATAGCTAAGAAACCATTGCTTAATCTAAGGGCACAAAAATTCTATGCTTTCTTCTAAATGTTCTATAGTTTTATCTTTCACATTTAGATCTATGATTCATTTTTGGTTAATTTTTTGTATATGGTGTAAGATAGGGGCCAGAATTCATTCTTTTGCTTGTGAGTCTCCAGTTGTCCCAGCCCCGTTTGTTGAAAAGACTATTCTTTCTCCATTGAATAGTCTTTGTAACCTTGTCAAAAATCAATGGATCAGAAATGGAAGGGCCTATTTCTGGACGCTCCATTCTAGTCTATTGATCTGTATGTCTATTCTTATGCTAGTATCTTCTGTCAAGAGTACAACAAGCATAATCAAGAATCAAGAGAACAGCAGAATTCTTAGCACTGGGAATCCCTGACGAGTCCACTAAGCAGTCCATACAGAGAGTCTCAGAGAACATGCCAGCTTTCCACGATACCATTTCTAGACCCTACCAAGTACTAAAAATGTCTGCATGCACTAAAGGAAGAGGATGGGAGACTGGAGGAGAGTAGACTGCACTTCTTTTGTACTCCCTATTATGTACCAACAAAGGGGGCAAGCCAGCATTTGCACTCAGTGGTTAACTTGGGTTCACTTGTCACACTCCAAACAGTATAGAGGGGATATTCTAGTAATAGATTGCATGTGTCTAGGGCCTGATTACAGTTTTGCTTTGACTTTGGTCACCAAATACTTTTCTGGATATGTCCTATTCTTCACATGCCCTTCACCTCTCTTCTCACATCAGGTATAAGGCTCTCAATCTCAGCCTCCCAGGCTCCACTGGAGCCCACAGGGCAGCTCTGCCAGAATACGTGATGGCCTATTCTCATGGCTTGGGCCCTTTCTCAGCCATCTTCAGTCTCATATTCCCTGTATTCGTTCCCTACTGCTGCTGTAACAAATTGCCACAAACGTAGTGGCGTAAAACAACACAAACTTATTCCTGTATCGTGCTAGAGGTCAGAAATCCAAAATCAGTTTCACTGGATTAAAGTTAAAATGTTGGTAGGGCTGGTTCCTTTTGGGGAGAATCTGTTTTCTTGCCTTTTCCACTTTGAGATGCTGCCCTCATTCCTTGGCTCGTGTTCCCTTCTTTCATCTTTAAAGTCAGCAGCATAGTGTGTTGTTTCTGTGGTCACATCACCGTCTCTCGTCTATGGTCAAATCTCCCTCTTCCTCCTTCTTGATAACAACTCTTGTGATTACATGAAGGACCCACCCATACCATCCAAGGTAATTTCTCTCAAGATCCTTGATCACCTCTGCAAAATCCCTTGTTACTAGAAGGTAACATTAACAGGTTCTGGGGATTAGGACATGCACATTTTGGGGGAACCATTATTTAGTCCACCACAGCAGGTGTGGCTTGTACAGGCTGCATTGGCTGTTGAGAGCTGGAATCTCCTCTGGCTGGTGGGGTCTCTGCCAGTGGTCTCTCTCTGGACTATATTTTGACTCTGGCCAGTTGTCAAATATTCTGAATATCGTCCCTGTTATCAGCCCTCTTTGTTAGGGTGATGAGTAGATATGAATTTGTAGGAGGCTGAAATAGACAGCTAGTGAGCTCAAAATGTGTGAAACTGATAAGCGCCCAGCTACGAGAAAATCAAATGTGAGTCAAAAAAAGGAAAATCATATGCAAAGTCCAGGGATGGGTCCGTGACACAGCCTGAAATAGTGGAGACAGTTAAGAGAAAAGTCACAGGAAAGTAAAGAGCAAAGTTTCTTGATCTGCTGAGCAGGTAATAAACAACCTGATCCTGATCGAAGGCTTTCTGGAGTTTCAATCTGACCTGGACCCAACCAGAGAGACAGCCTGGGGACCCAACCAAGAAAGATGAGGCAGAGTCCAGGCTAGGCCTGGAAGTAGAACTCCCGACAGGACTGGCAGGAACTACCCAGAACTGAGCGTGCAAACACAAAACACTTATTTCCCCGCTCAGGGCCCTGAACCTATACTGGGAGCCCATGCCTTTCCTCCCTCCTTGGGAGGCGATGTCTCCCAGAGAATAATCACCTAATGAGCTGCATCAGAATGGCTTGGTAAAATGCAGGGTCTGGACCTCTTCCCATAACAATCAGAATTTCTGGGCGTGGGGTCCTGGAATCTGCATGTGACTAGGAGGGGATCATTCTTAATTGTTGAAGTTCCCAGGCTGAGCACCGGGAATGGCATATGTGAGGGGCCTCAGGAACACATAGAGTTTTGCACAAATTGTTTGAGTCTCCCATGAGTGCAAGTTAAATGGGAGAAGACGCCAGAATCACCGAAGACCTGAGAGGGCAGATAGGTTTCTACTCACTAACTATTGGTGGTTGCTGCCTGGATGGTGGTGTTGAGATGAATGATGAGGCCTTATCTGTGTTGAACAGGAAGAGAGCAATGATTAATTAGCAATGTCTGCCGTGGCCGCAGGTTGGGGGTGTGTGTGAATGTGTGCCTATTCGTCATTTTCTCCTAGAAAGACCCAGCCATCCTTTCTTGTTTTATGATGAGCTATAGTGTATGTACAAAAGACTGGATGGAAACATAGATGTACACTTTAAAGAACAAAAATAAAACACATTCTCTTAAACATTTCTCTAGATGTGTTACCCAAAATCTCCTTGGGTAACACGTGGCATTGTCTCACAACTTTTTTAATGTCTCATTTAAATAAATCCCTTTTGGCATATGTTAAGTCCAGTGCCTTTAATTCTATCCTCAGAGAAAAACAGAACAGCTGCTCCTGCTCTCTTATTCAATATGCCTCCCTATTTTTAAGAATTCAGTTCTTTAGAAAAAAATTAATGAGACTCTTCTATTTTAATGAGTTACTTGTTTGGTGGATTGGCGTTTTTCCTCCCCCAAGCTCAAAATTCTTGGTTACAGAGGAAAATTAGAATAGAACATTGAGAATAGAAGGAATCCGATATCATCCAGCTCTCACTTTTCACAGATGGCACAAGAGGTTCAGGGAAATGGGGCACCTGGCTTGCCCACACAGCAGTCAGAACTATCCTGCCTTTTAGTTCAGTTACTTCCATCAGACCATGACAATTCAACAATCAATGTGTTCGCAAGTGAGAAGATAATCCCAGGACAAAACATGGTTGGGGGTTCATTTTTCACACACATCAATAATTTTCTCTCTCAAGCCCTTGGGTCTTTTTGCCAGAGGGCTTCAGATCCACACCTGAGGCAGACCAGAAGAAGGGGGCACTAATTCCCCAGGAGCAACCTTTAACCACTCAGGAATGGGAATGGATGGTTAACTACCTCTGACTCCTCACCTCTTCCTTGAAGGGACAATTCTGAGGTATCTGTTCCCTCTGTCTCAGAGGCTCCTCAGTAGGCCTGAGCCCTGGTGGCCCCACAAGTGACCCTCCCATTAATGTGCCCCTTTTTCACCTTCCTCTCTCACTGCCCTACTCCCTCATTGTGCTTTCTGAGACTATCTCCCAATAAACCATTGGCACCCAAATCTTTATTTCAGGATCTTCTTTTGAGGGAAAGCAAACTGAGACCATGCTTTACAAGAAAAGAGCTGTACAGGAGCTGGGAATTTAGGAAATTGCCGATAAGTGGATTTCCAATGATGAGTAATCTCCAGGACCAGCTTTGTAAGTTATGGAGCTCCGTGCAAAGTGAAGATGTGAGGTCCCTTGTTGAAAAAGTACTAAGAATTTCAAGATGGTGACATAGAGCATCAAGCCAAGGACAGAGTTCTTCTGAGAAGAAGCCTGTGTGACAGGCTGCCCACCCCAACACTGACCCTGGCAATCTTTCTGTGTAAGAATTACTCCTGTCAATGATGGCACTGTTTGTTAAGCCCTCACTGTGGGTCAGACATGTGCTAAGCTCTTTAGATTGCATTATGCCATGTATTCCTCATGACAATCCCATGAAATAGATATCACACGTTGGAAAATCTCCTGTTGAGGACTTTTCCTGTGTTCCTGGAATCATGGCTAAGGTTGAAAGTTACCACACACACACACACACACACACACACACACACACACACACACAAAAGCACCAAGTGTACCCACTATGGTAGACAGAATAATGGTCCCCGAAAAGTGTCCACATTCTAATCCGCAGAACATGTAAATGTTTACCTAACATGAAAGAAAGACTTTTAAGACATAATTAAAGATAAAGACCTCGAGACGAGAGATTTTCCTTCATTACGTTGCATCTGAATACCCTTCCTGGTTGGCAGTAATGTCACAATACGAGGTAAAAAGGTCCTGCTCCCCATTACAAAACAAAAAGAATGGCAGATATTCCCTGTCACTGCTCCTGGTGACAAGTGTGGGAGCATGTACCAGGCTTGGGCCATCATGCTCTGGGAGCTGGGTCTCTGACCCTCAAGGAGTGAAGCACAGGTACAGTGAAAGATTATTACCGGTTGAGGCAGACAGGCATCCAGGAGCCCGCGGGAAATGTCCAGGCGTGTGGGGCCCATATGGCAGTGACAGCATCCTAAGCAGACTGTCCCTCTCAGCAGATTCTGGCGACATTCCCAGCTGCTGGTGCTGTTTGTTCCAACCCATTTCCCGAGCCTTGTTTCTCAATATTCCCATTATGTCTATGGGTTACCCACTATCCTTTCAACACATTGTTTTTCCTACTTAAGCTTGCCTGAGTTGACGTCTGTGTGTTGTCACCAAGAAACTCAGACTGTCACACTTGTCAATTATGCTGGTTACAAGAATTTGTTTTTAAAATTAAGCATCAGGATCTCCATATCCTATTAAAAGACTGCTGTCTGGGGAAATCAGATGGGATCCACCACTCCTTGTGAAGTACCGTTATGACTCCATATAAACACAGAGTCTTTGTGAACTGGAAGTTCTTGGCTTTGCTGCCTTTTATGAATACAAATTTCGTTCTGTTACGGTTCCCTTAATGTCTCATATACAAATCACATTTTGAAATTTATCTTTTTTTTTTTTTTTTTTTAAATCAAACCCTCCGTCGTAGGCTTGTGGCACCTCTGTGCCCATGTCCTTTGCCAGATCCGTGGCCTGTGTTCCCCACGTCCATGAACTTACCTTTCTGATTCTGCTGCCTGGCCCCCAGGACTCTGACCATAGCACTCCTGTTCTTTCTAGCCATTGATGATTTCTCTGACTTTGATCTCCTTCTACTAAGCGTTCCCCACCTCCAAACCAGGTCCTGGGCCTGACCTGCCTGACAGCCCTGACCTGCTTTAGCCCACGCCAGGCACAGCAGCCGATAAAGGATTCTCTGTGGCCAGGTGCTTAGGCGTTTATTGCCAACCAGATATAGGTGGTTTATGAATGCTCTATCAGAAAAGGGTCTCCAGGAATCGGTTCCATGGTTGAAGATCTGGAAAAACAAACGTAAGAAAAGGATGCTCAGGAATTTTCTGAAAGAACGGTAATGGAACGGACTTGCCCTACCAACAATTACAATACATGAGAAAGCAAGCTCATGTATAAACACGGGTACCGCAGTAATACACAGCTCAATGGGACAGAGCTTGCAAAACGAGAATTAGAATCAGGAAGGAAAGATACATTGTTCAGTCGGTGGTATACATGGACAATTGGCTAGCCATTTGGGGAAAAAATTCAGCAGGCTCCAACACGGAAGGGTGGTGTGCTTCGTGGAAAGATGCCAACAAATACAGCCAAAGATGTAAAGTTTCTTTAATGGCAGGTGATACTGAAGGGTGTCCAAAAACAACAGGGGCAAACCATGCAGACGCCAGGGGAGTGTGGTCCCAGGTGGAGACCTTCCAAGCCCCAGATGCTCCCCAGGAGATCACACATACCTAGGATACCATTCTCTTGGCAAGAGAAGCACACGCCCTCCTGTTCTTGGGGAGTCTTTGTGCCCCCTCGGTCTCTTCTGACTGTTCTGGAAAGTCTGGCTCTGTTCTTGGTCTAAGTAACTTGTTTCAAATTGCTCCTGGACTTTCCTGAATGTTTACTGCAAGACAAAGAAAATTAAAGATCAATTTCTCTGGCTTTGTAGCGATATGACTATGTGTTGGCAGGGCCAGGCGTCAGGCCTGTGTAAGGACTGTTCCTATGGATTCCCCCCACACTTCTTATTTCACAGTATCTTCCAGTTGGACCAAAGATCTAAATATAAATAATATTAGTAATAATAGTCCCAACGTGAACAAATATCTGAGAACAACATGAATGACACATTTGAGAAATGGGAAAAAGATATGAAAATAATTCTACAACAGAAAAATACAATGGCAAATACACGTATGGAAAGATGTAATTCTCAAAAAATTAAATGCATTTCCCAAGAATGAATCTTTTTGTTTTAATGATCAGATTGGAGAGTGTGGGAAACAGACATTCTTACTTCTGGAGAGTGTTAGTAAAGTTATCTCGGAGAGGAATTTGGTAAGAATTAGCCAAAGTTGAAGAGTACATTGCTAGTAGGAATGAAAAACATGGTACAACCATTTTGGAACCTAGATTCTTTCTTATAAACTTAAACATACCTCTACCACATGACCCAACAATCAGTACACTCCTGGGTACCCAAGAGACATGAAAACATGTGTCCACACCATGTCATGTACAAAAATGTTCATAGTAGCTTTACTCATTTTAACTCAAAACTGGAAACAACCCAAAGGTCCATCAACAGATAAATACATAAATAAATTGTGGCATGCTGTGCCATCCTGTCCATCCACTGGAAACAAGAAAAAGGAAGGAGCTACTTTAATGTGCAACAACATGGATGAATCTCAAAGGAAGCCAGACACCAGCATATGGACTGTGTAATTCCATTTCTAAAAAATCTCGAAAATGTAGGTTAATCTACAGTGACAGAAAGCAGATCAGGGCTTGCCTGGAGCAGGGAGTGGATGGAGGGACAGCCTGCAAATAGGAAAGAGGAAATTTCTGGGTGACAGAAATATTACCGTATATCTATTAACTATGCTAGTGGTTTCACAGATAGATTTTCATAGGTGTGTGTATGTATATATGTATGCATATACATATAATCTGTTAAAACCCATTAAATTGTACATTTTAAATAGGTGAGTTTATTGTATGTAAATTATATCTCAACAAAATTGATTTTAAAAGAATGCATTCTCTTTGACCCAGCAATTCTGCTTCAGGAATTTATTATGCAGAAAAAGTCGCACAACTGTGCAAAGAAAGGAGGAAGGCAGGAATAATCGCTGAGTGTTTCAATAGCCTCTTCTTTTGCATTAAATGTATCTAAGATCATTGCCTCACACAACTTCAAGCTCTTTATTTTATTCTTTATACCTGGATTTATTTCCAGGATTGTGCATCCCCCTGCAAAGCCCCAGAGAGCTGACTGTATTGGTGCTTTCAGAATTAATTTATGGGACTCTGAGGGCACTTGACACGGTCTCCTTTGCCCAGGTAACCCAGGAATTGGCTAATATTTTGTACCAGACAGATGTTCTCTGGAACACAAAACAAAATGCCTGTGCCACCAAACAAACACGAGGTCTGAACAAATAGAACAAACCCATTATTTTACCATATAAACAGCATACGGAGGCGGGGGAGGAGGGTGGAACAAAATTAATCTAGTTTCTGGACCATAAACATTTTAGTTTTGTTTCCAATGATTACATTAGCTCAGAAAAATTTAATTTTTAAAAACCGCATGTATGAATCATCTTAGAGCTCAACCTGGGGCAGGGGGCATATTCTGAATAAATGTACACCCCATAGCGACAGACGACTGTAGATAAAAATTCAACACCCCTTCCCCCTTGATCTAAAATTTTATAGAGAATTTAGAAGACTGGAAGAATAAAGTATTGCTGATTGTAATCGGGTCTCAGTAATGGAATTAAGGTGAACAAAAACTCAAAACATGTGACAAACTCTGTAAGGATTTATTTAGTTGGGAGAACAGTTTCTAAAAGGGAATTCTTATCGCAGTTTCATTAAGAAAATTAGTCTGGTTGTAAATATTACCTATTGAATCGTTCCTTATGTAACGCCTTGTCATTCACACAAAGAGCACATTCATATTGGGAAGCTGAAATGGGAAAACAACATATGGTTGACAAAAGGCATGTACCCAGATTTTTCAGAGAGCGTCTCTCCCCAGCAAACACAATGTCCCAATAGCAAGTTCCAAAAGCTTCAAAATAATAGGTGCTGTTAGGGTGAGGGCGTGCGAGCTGCAGGGACAGGCCCTCCCCCTGCCCAGGCTCTTTGGGGTGGGGGTCTCGGGCTTTCCTACTTGTTCTGAAGTCTCTCCTTTCCATTAAGGATCAGTTCCCCTCAGGCCCTACTGACACTTATCAAATAAGTCACTGCCTATTCATCCAGGCTTCTGGGAGAGAAATTTCCAGTATTTGTTATTGGTGGGGGAAGTCAGTAAATCAGCAGGTGAATGAACGTGCAGATTACAGGCTAAAAATCAAGATTTCCTTTCTTCTCCCATTTCCATACAAGGGTATGTGAAGGTGTGCACGTGAACACACACACACACACACACACACACACACACACACACACAGACGCAGGTGGGCCTGGAGGCAGGAGAATGGGCTTTCTGCTACATCTCTGCCACAAACTGTATGATTTAGAACACCCCCACACATTCGAGACCTTGGTTTCCTCTTTTATAAAATGAGGGAGGGGGATTAGATGCTCACTGGGGACCAGCCCAGCTCCAACAACTCAGTGACTAGGACTGTACTTCCCACTGTTTAGAGGAGAATTCCATTAGGGGGTTAAAAACAGACCAAATATACAGAGGGTCTCTACAGTGGGGACAATGAAAGTGCTTGTTCTGAATCCTAACCACCCCAGTGATCAATTGTCACCGTCCTGATGGGAGCCTGCTGCCATGGGAAACCTCTCTTGCATTTTCATTTGGCCCCGTCCTCTTCAGAGCACCTCCCAACCTAGTTCAAATGCCTGTGATTATTATCTAAGTTCAATTACAGTAGTTAAAGTAGTTAGCAGATAATCACCGCAAAAGAAAGGCGTGGAAGTTTTGCTGGGAGAATTTTTTAAGGGGCAATTAGAGTTATTCTTACTGGAATGTCCCAGTCAGGCAGCCCATGCACCTCCCAGAGGTCTCCCGTGAGTCCTACAGATGCTAAAAGGAAGCTCCTCAAGAAAGGAAGCCCAGCTACTTTTCTACCCCAACAAAGAGCAGCTCATACAAAAATAGACACACTACACTGTTTCAGTTATCCATTGCTGCGTAATAAGGTAACCCAAAATATACTGGCTTAAAACAGCCACGATTTTATTATATTTCCCAATTATGTAGTTCAGGAATTTGGGCAGGGCAGGCATAGTTGGGTGGTTTTTCCACTCCCTGTGTTATCCATAGAGGTCATTTAGTAATGGCTGCACGGGCAGGTCTGGGGTTGGGGGGTGGGTGTGGTGGTGGTGGTAGTTCAAGATGGCTTTTCTTGCATGTTTCCTGCTTTGGCAACAATGGCTGGAAGGCTGGGCTCAGCTAGGACTGTTGACTGGAGCACCTATACTACACCTCACAGGCATAGGGGTCTCCAGGTATGTAAACTTCTTCCTCAGCTGCTTAGGGCTCCTGCAGAGTATTCCAAGAGGCCAGGTAGAAAGTAAGACATCTCATGATTTAGCCTCGGAGGATCCAGAACATTACTTCCACTGCATGCTATTGGTGAAGGAAATCACTAAGACCAACCCAGATTCAAGGGGTGATGAATGAAATTCCACCTGTCAGGGGGATGAGCAGCAAAAAACTTGCAGCCATCTTTAATCTACCACATTCATCCCACACCTGAAAAGAAAGATACCCATAGCGGGCCCTGTGGATTTTCAATAACCTTATAGGATTGACTGCCTCAAAGGTCACGTACCTAATCAAGTACACAGGGCTTTCACCTCCATGCCCGTAACACTTAACCCAAGTGCTGGTGACTTAACTCTAATGGATACATCCTGTGGTCTATTTTCTCTGTGCTACTTAATTCAATCTCTTCCTCCTTCTTATCATTTTTCTTCTCCCTTTTGTGTTAATAATAAATATGGTGTTTGTCTCAGTCTGTTTGGGCTGCCATGACAAATACACAACAGACTGGGTGGCTCAAACAACATTTATTTCTCACGGTTCTAGAGGCTAGGAAGTCCAAGACCAAGGCACTGGCAGATCCTGTTTGGTGAGGGCCTGCTTCCTATTTGCAGACAGCTGTCTTCCGGCTGTATCATCAAATGACCAAGAATAAGACATCATTTCTCTTGGGTCTCTTCTTGTAAGGGCACTGATCCTATTCCTGAGGGCTCCACTCTCATGACCTAATTACCTGCCAAAGGCTCCACCTCCAACGATCACATTGGGGGTTAGGCTTCAACCTGTGAATTTTGGGGGGGACACAAGCATTCAGTCTATAGCAGCAGTGTAAGAAAACAATCTGGAGATAAGCATAAGTAATATATCCTTCTATTCTTTCTGCTGTGTACACATATTTATATTTATATTTGTATACATATGTGGGGACAGAGTCCCAGAGAGTAGTTTCCAGGCTCTCGGCCTCACGTGGAAAGGTGCTGGTTCGGTTATTAGATGGCCATTGCTGTAATCGGATGGCCATTCGCCACGGCTGGGTGGCCATTAGTTGTTACCGGTCAGACATTAGCCACTAATATAATTGCTGTGGCTGTACTAGGGGGTGGGTTGGTGGGTTGGCAGAGAAGCGGATGGCAGATTGCACATCATGTGAATCCTGCTTCCTGTGTCTCCAACCCAGCTGCCAGCGAGACTATAGTGGTGTGACTCCCCTATCTATGGCTCCGTGGGTGTTCCTTTTTGGCTTTACCATATCCTGCGTTCTTGTGTGGGGAGTGGGAGCTGAGACCCCGCATGACAACATATTTGTAGGGATGGAGTCCCACAGAGCTGTTTTCAGGCTCTCGACCTCACGTGGAAAGGTGCTGGCTCGGGTAGTAGATGGCCATCAGCTGTGATCAGATGGCCATCAGCTGTAACCAGTTAGCCACTAGCCACTATTATTTTGTATATAACTGCCGTGGCTATGCTAGCAAGTGCGGATTGCTGCTAGCAAGTGCAGTTAGCAAGCAGATTGTGGATTGCAGACCATGTTGATCCTAATTCCTGTGTCTCTCCCGGCTGCCAGCAAGACTGGGGTGCAGGAAGATCCCTCCCTGGGGTGCTGGCAGATGTTTGCTTTTGTTTCTCGACCAGCCACCATTGAGAATATAGAGGTATGACTCCCCTATCTATGGCTCCGTTGTTGTTCCTTTTTGGCCTCACCATGTCCTGTGTCCACCCGCTGAGAGTGGGACCAGAGACCCTACATTACAGTATTTATATTTGTAGTTTACATTTGGGAGCACTATATATATATGACAAATCTTGCTTTTTAAATAAACAACTCATGACCATTTTCTTAAGTGATCAAATACTCCTTACATTATTATTATTATTATTTTTAAGGAGGGCACAGCTCACAGTGGCCCATGCGGGTATCGAACCGGCAACCTTGGTGGTGTTAGCACCACGCTCTAACCAACTGAGCTAACTGGCTACCCCTGCATTATCTTTTAATGCTCACATATGATTCTACTATGTGGGTGGGGCCATAATTTATTTAACAATTTCCTAATTGTAGTTCATTTAAGTTGTTTTCAAATGTTGAATTTAATAAGTAATACTCAGAATATTCTCACATATCAAACTTTGTCCATATTTAAAAAATTATTTCTTTCAGGGAGTTTCTGAGAAATAGAATTTGTGGGTTGAATGAAATTCTTCTTTCCTTTAACTTCCGGGTCATTTTTCCCTTCAGGATTCCATTATCTCTTAGATAATTGGTCCTTAACATAAGCCTTCACCTTTTCCTCTGCATATGACTGGTTGGTAAAGTCATCGAGCCTGGTAAGAAGTGCCTAGGAGTTTAAAATCCTTCAAAAAGAAATAAAAAGATTATTTTCCAGTGGCAAAAATATATTCCTAATAAACCCAAAGAAGTAAACACAAACATTAGTGAAAGCTATTTAAAAGATTAATAAAGTGTCTGGTTATGAAAAACATCTCCAAATTTCAGTATTATGTATAAGAAGAAAATATAATTAAACTAGTATAATGCTCATAAAAGCAGACAAAAATACAAAATGGTTGAAAATTATTTAATGTGATTGGAGAAAAACATTATGTTCATTTAAGGACAGGAAATATGGTAAATAATTCTCTCCAATTGTAAATCAGAGCTTTAACACCATTCCAATTAAAATTCTAATGGCGTGCTTTACAGAACTTAATGTAATAAACCTAAAATTCATTTAGGAAAATAAAGAGAATATTGATAAAAAGAACAGTGAAAGACAATTAACCTGAAAACTGATTTTATTAAAATACTGAAATAGTTAAAACGTTATTTTTGGGGATTTGGTCTAAAACATAAACATAGACCAAAAGAACAAAACAGAAATGGAATAGATCGTAATGTATATATACAATTTAATATGTGAGAAATCAAACAAAACAAAGGAAACAGATAATAGAATAATAATTTAATTGGGGAACAGTGTGTTTCTCCAGGGCCCATCAGCTCCAAGTCGTTGTCCTTCAATCTAGTTGTGGAGGGCGCAGCTCAGCTCCAAGTCCAGTCACTGTTTTCAATCTTTAGTTGCAGGGGGCGCAGCCCACCATCCCATGCAGGAATTGAACCGGCAACCTTGTTGTTAAGAGCTTGCGCTCTAACCAACTGAACCATCCGGCCACACCTAGAATCATTATTCTTAAAATGATAGTCTCTGTAGGTAGATATCAATAAGGAGAAAAATTGATTTGAAACCACACCTCTCATCAGGAATGTTAAAGAATAAAACAATATATTTTTTAAATTGTGAAAACTAACAAAAATAGGGTACCAAAAGAGATTATTAAAGAAAGGGATTAATAAATATTTTTCAAGCAATGGAAGTACTTGGCTCAAAACAGAACATTTTAAACAAACTTAGACGATCAGGGAAAATGTCTATTCCATATGTCGCTTTTAAATGACAGAATTTCTTATTTCATGAACTGAAAAATTCTGGAAATGATCATACCTCTGGATCCTGGAAAGCCACAGCTTCTTACTTGCAGGGGAATTTGAGATGTACAGAGGGGATAAAACCTGCCTGTAGACCTTCCCACTGGTGACAGGGAACCTGTCCAACTTCAGGTAACAGTATCCAGAAGAGGCTTGGTGACCAGCTTAGTGTGCAAGGTTTTCAACTCCAAGATAAAGTGGTTATTATCCCAGGCAAGGGCAGACACCAGCAAACAGGTCTGTGGGGTAACATTTCTGCAGAGCTCAGGCTGGTGAAGAGCAACTGTGGGCTCTTCTGTGGACGAGAGGGAGGGCCTTGGAGGGAAATTATGCAAGTGAAATTCGGGCTCACAATGCTTCTACATCACGCTGCTTATGAGATTCCAGGGGTGGCCCTGAACCTCAAGGGCAGCTTGGGTGGAAGATCTGTGATGAGAAGGAGAATGGTACATCTTTCACCAGGACTGTCAAAGAAGCCACGTGTAGCATACTGGTTTTTATCCTTGAGAATTTGAGAGCGGGGGTGCCAGCTAAGCTGAGAACCAGTCTGAATCATATCCAAGTTGATCCCATCAATACTTCTGTGCCTCCCAGAGGGCAGAACATTTATTGTTTCCTTTATTGTTTGAAAAGGGAAAAGTGGCGAAAATATACCCTGCACCATTTCCCATCTCAACAGACATCTTTTAAAAATGGAACAGCTTCACTTGCAAGAAAAACGCCTATTTTAGGAAACCTACCTCTTGTTTTACATATCAGATAGATCAGATACATTCTTAACACTGGGTTAGAAGAAGGGGTTCTATTTTAAATACACACAGGGCAATTGACTATATAAGGGAACCCTGTGGTGAAACCATTTGTAAAGCAAATGATCATTCCTTGAGTAAATCTGTCTCTAAATCTGGATTTTCATATTCTATATCAGATTTGCCTGAACGGAGTGCTCTCTACCAATTTATCTTCGGTTCAAATTAGAATTCATCTGTATCCATGCAACCTTTAGAATATCACTGCTATAATAAGGTACCAAATACGTATGTTGTAACAGTCCAACTCCATCCACAGCTTTAGCTCATTTTTGGTCTTTTATCCATACTTCAGAAAATGCAGATCTCTTTTTTTTGTACAGCTCCCTTTGTAAAACATTAGGGCTTAATACACAAAAGAAGGATCCAAATGGCAGCTAATATGTGAAAAGAAGGTCGGTCTCACTCGTAATCAGAAAATGGAAAATCGGTGTCCCCAGGACACCTGTCTCTTCCAGGTTTCAGCTAGGTGGCTGACACGTTTCAGAGCAGAGACCTCAGGGTACCCCATGCCTTCCCTTTAAAGCAGAACCATGCTTACACACCCTAGCAGCAGACTGGACAAATGCTCTATCAAAACAAATGCTAAGTAGTTTTAATTTGTGGGAAGAAAATGCTGTTTGGAAAGATCAAGTTCTTAGTGCTCTGCAATAGTTTTCACTGTGGTAGGGCTCAGAGTGCTCGGAGAAAGCACTTTTGAGGTCACGGGTCCAGCCCCATTATTAGTAATTCATTTGCTTTAGCACATAAAGGAGATAATGCGTTTGGGGGCCTTTGGTCCAGGTGGTCAGCTCTGCCAGCAATGATTTGGAAGCGCTCCCGAGTCCAGAGCCCCGTGGGCTGCTGCCGGCTGGTAAGGAGGCCACCCTTTTGCTACAGCTGCTTGAAGAGCTGGGATGGAGGCTTCTCCCTGTGTCTGGTAAAAGCCAGTTTCCAGGTTTAGCTGACGATAGTGTGTTCTGCAGCCCAGACCCTCCAAATGCATATGGGATGCTCTCAGATGCCCAGGGAGTCCTTCTTGGTGAAAAAGTCCATTTTCATTTTCAGCATCAGACCTGACTGAATTCGGTTCTCACTTTATGTAAGGTGACATTCACGGTGTCACCTGGTTCCCCAGGCACACGGTATCCCCATAGGGTTGAGTGAGATACAAGAGTCACATTTTAAAATCTAAAGTGGATTCTTGTGAATTTTCAGCACATTCTGTGCTAGGTTCATTATGAAAAAGAACTCTCTAAAATGGGAGACAATAATGTGTAGCAACCTTACATGAAGCGTGACTCTTACTTATTAGTCTAATTTAGACTAATCGGGTAAACAATATTTACGCAATGTCTCCTCAAATGTCAGTGGTAATGGAGGAGAGCAATGCTATAATCTACCTATTTTGGACCCACAGATAGCCAACACATACCTTTCATTGATTTATAATTATACAAATCAGTGTTTGATAAAAAAAAATAAAAATCACCCACTAGTTGATCTACAGAGTGGGATTGCATGAAATGATGTTCTCTCACAATTAGAGTGCTCGTCTTTTCATTGTTTTGCTCAGGCTGGTGCTGAAAGGAGCTTGCATTTCCCAGGATCCACCAATTAATGCTACAGAGAAGGAACCAGGAAGTGTGCTTGTGAGAGGAGGAATTGGATTTGGGACTCGCGTTTCTACAGCATTTTCTGGGGGAGGGCAGAGGCAGCTGGTTTTTTGTTCCATGGAGAAATCGGCTTCGCTCACGTGATCATGGCACTTTAATTCCAATGTTCAAAGAAAGTCTTTCATACGTCTCTTTTTATCAGTTCCCCCAATAGGCAAGTGAAGGCTGTGATGTCACCATCAAGATCCCCTTTACATGGTTCCCAATTAATGGATCAGTCAGGACCAGTGCCATCATCCCTGTTGAAGGGCAGGATTGAAATCGCTCTAGTCCAATTTCTAGCCAGAGGAGAGGAGGGAAGAGCCCAGAATCTTAATATGCCAACGCAGAATTCACCAGAACCATGGAAGGTCCAAGTCTAAGCCCTTCCCTAAGCCACCCCTCCTCCCCGGTGGCCCCATTCTGTGATATCTTACTACACCAATTGCTCTGTACTCCTTCTCAATGTTTACTGCAGTGACCTTTTATTCTGTAATGCTGTCATGAGTGTTTGTCTTCACTCATTCATTCAGTAGTGGGTTACAACCTTGGATTGGATGGTCAGGCCTGTGAAGAGGTGATACTGGGCTGACACCTCAGTGATGCACATTGCCAGTTGGATTCCGCGAGAAACAGACTCTGGGATGGAGATGAGCATACACTGTGTTTGTGGGTGATTAGGAAGTGCACTTGGGACCAACACCCATGAATGGAGAGGAAGGAAGTAGCACTGGGCAGAGGGAGAAGCTAAGCCAGATGCACTACCAATGAAAGCCTCTGGGAGCCAGAGCCAACCCCCAGGGGAACTCTGTTGCTGAGATGTCCTTTCAGAGTTGCCTTGAGTTGGGGCAAGAAGTGTAGGCATTGATGCCTCTGTGAAAATTACACGTGGGCTGCTCTGTTAAGGAAACAGGACCTTGGGAGAGGCAGCTCTCTTTGTCGGAGGCAACTCCCAAAGGAGGATGGCAGCTGAGGGCTGGCTGCTGACAACACTTTCCGCAGTACGGGAGAATGCCCTTCATTTCTGAAGAGGGATCTCAGCGGTGTAACACAGTATCCACAACAATGAATGCAAATGTATGGAGGAAGAGCATCCCAGGTAGAGGAAACAGCAAATGCAAAAGCTTTAAGATAAGAGTTCACTTGGTGTGTGCAAGCAATGGGAAGGAGGAATATAAATACATGAAAGAGAATGTGGTAGAAAACAGAGTGGGGAGGCAGACAGGAACTTTGAGTTTTGTATTTATTCAGGTAGCAATGGGAGCCATTTGAGGGTTTTAAGCAGGTGAGTACCAAGATTGATTTATACTCTTAAAGATCACTCTGCCCGGTATAAGTGGGCTGTAGGCCTAAGAGTGGAAGCAGGGGAGTAAGGCGTGGTTGTAGCAGGCAGGATGAGATGATAGGAACTTGGGTTAGGTTATGGCAGTGAAACTCGTAAGAAGTGGTCAAACTTAGGATTTATCTTGTGGGTGGAGCTAATGGATCTTGCTGGTTGGACATAGGACATAAGGGCAAAAAGAGAACTAAAGATGATGCCTAGGTTTGTAGCCTACCCAATGGGGGAGATGTTTGGAGCATTGGACAGAGGAAGACTAAGAAACAGTTTGGGTGTAAGTATGTGTGTGTGGAAAATAGAGGAGCAAAGGAGAGTTAAGAATTGTCCTGGACTTGGTAAGTTTGAGATTCCTGTCTTAGTCTTGGTTCCTCTGAGACAAGAGTTTGAATGCAATGATTTTTTTCAGAAAATGATGCAAGGAGACACAAGTAGGGAGGTGGGGAAGTGAGCTAGAGAAGCGAAGGCAGCCAGCAGGGTGTACTTTATCAAGCAAGTTACCAATGTATACACAGAGGGAGCTGAATATCACTGGGGAACTCTGGAAAACAGTGTAGGGCATGTACTGCAGAGTGGTCCTACTCAGAAGGTAAGGATGCTGGAATATTCATCATCCACTCCCATTAGTGCTCCTGGGGTTATTCATTCCTTGGCACTTCCGGCCTGCTGTAAGCTTGAGCAGAGTAGGCTCTGACAGCCAGAGAAAGTCCTTAGGCAAAGAGGCAGATGCCGGCAACTGGAAGTCAGGCTGGTGGGCACTGCCACAGTAAGGGCTGAAGGAGGCATCAGGTAATACAAGGAGAGATCCAGCATCCAAGGGAGTGAAGTGCAAGGGCCAACTACATAGTAGTCCCAGGGAGCAAGCAAGAGGATGAAGGGAATATCCCCAAGAACAAATGCAAGTGAGAATTTATTTGATGTGTTTCAAAATATTGGGAGATTTCACTTTGTTTTTCCTATTCTCTGTTGTGGAGTGCTGTCCCATCCTTGAGTTGTGTGAGGATGCATTAGTCGTTTGGATTCAACAATCAGTTAAAACAGATGTGGTGGCCTTGTCAGCAGTCCTTTCATGGACAGGCAGTAGAGAGATGGAAACCCTACAGAGTAGAGAACCAGGAAACCTCCCTGTAACGCAGAGGGTCTCAACCCTGGCTGCATTTGGGAATCACCTGGGAAGCCCTAAAAAACACTGGTGTCTGCATCTGACCTAACTGGTCTGGAGTGCAGACTGGGCATTGAGGATATTAAAATATCCCCAGGTGAACCAGTGAGCGACCAAGGTGGCGTCCCCCAACCCCCCCCCCCCACACACCCTCACCCCTCCCCCAAACCTATTTTGTGCTAGAAGTGTTTTCTAGTACAGCCCACGTTTCTGTTTTCTAATATCTCAGGCTTATTAGTCAATCCGCATCACACTACTGTAGGGCAAATCAATGCTATTTGCCCATTTTTGATACAATGAGAACAAACTCTGAGACCATACAGGTAACGTGTGAAGTTTAGAAAGTGCCTTTCCTCCTAGGAGGCTGTTTTGGTTGTTCAAGTGAAAATGTTTTTTCTGCCTCTCTTTTGAGGACAGAGCAAGAAGGTTAGGATTTGAGTGAAGCACAGCATAATGTGGGGATACCTGAGAGAACTTTGACAGCTGGGATGGTTAAATGTTGAAATGGGTTGTTTTTAGGGACCTTATTTTATAAGGAACTTTGTGTGGGATAGTTTAAGATATTCACATTTAGGGCAAGAGAATTGGCCAAATTATCTCGCAGAGATGTTTTCTAATCTTTGACTCTAAGAATGCTATACATGCAGTTTCTGTCGCCCTCCATGTTTCTTTCCATCCTACACCACATGTGTGGGAATCGATACATACATTTGTGTGTGTGTAGGTCTGGATGTGCCTGAATGCTCTTTCAAACCAGCATCTACAGCCACCTGTAACACAATCTTAACGTATTTCCCCCAGGAATATGCCTTTACATCACTCGATGTCAAACCTTTCATGTTGTAAAGCAGATGAACAAAATCCTGCACAAACTGCATGAGACAGATGTTAATTTAATTGTGAGGTAGTAATTTTTATTTATAACAAAGATGATTAATCAGTGAGAAGATGAAGGGTGGTTTGACGAACACCAAACACTTAAACTTTTTATTTGGAAATAATGCCAAACTTACAAAAAGTTGCAAAAATAAAAATATCACAGAGAATACTGGTATGTCACTTACTATGACTCACTTATTGTAAATATTTAAGTATTTACTTTTATCATTTGCTCTCTCCCTCTTTCTACACACTCTGCCCCACCCACCTAAAGAATTTCAAGACAACTTAGATATGTCATGACCTTTTATCCATAAATATTTCAGTGTGTATTCCTAAGGATAGGACTATTCTATTATGTAATTACAGTACAGTTATCAGCTTGATAAATTTACATTGATTCAATACTCGACCATCCTTGCTCCAATTTTGTCAGGTAACCTAATAATGTCCTTGATGACATTTCCCCACTTCTACTCCAGGATCCAGTCTAGGGTCAGAGATTCCATTTAATTGTTATGTCTCTTTAATCTCCTTTAGTAGAGAGCATTTGCATTTCTTTGCCATTCACATTTTTAAAAATATAGTTTCCCCTCTGTCTTTTTTTTTTTTTTTCCCCTCAAATAGGACATTCTTCATTGTGAGTTTGTCTGATGTTTTTTTGGAATTGGACTGAGGTCAGGTACCCTTGGCCGGAACCCCGTCCAGATGATGCTGTGTCCTTCTCAGAGCATCCGATCTGGACATACACGATGCCCATCTGCTCTTCATTAGCGATGTTAATTTCGATCACTCATTCTAGGTGTTGCCTGATGTTTCCACCGTATAATAACTTCTTACTTCCTCCCTTGTAACTAAGATACCTTCTCTGGGGAGACACTTTAAGACTATACAAATATTCTGCTCCTCATCAAAATGTCCCCCTAGATTTAGCATTTGTTCCTAATTCTTGCCTGTTCCAATCGTTACCCAGATGTTTGAAAAATGATGATTTTTGGAAGTATGGGGAGGAGCAAACTTTCCTCTACCCTCAAGGGTCTTCTGACGGGTCTAGTCAAATAGACATGAGACAGATTAGCAAGAGAAAATATTCAAACTTAATACATACATATGTATGGGAACCCTGCATACATGAGAGAATCAAAGACCCCACATGCACGAGAGGCTTAGAGCTAGAAATAGGGATTGAGGTATATAAAGCATTCTAAGCTAGGGATGAGGTAAGGTGCCTTGGGAGCTTCCAAGGACCATTGCAGGATGATAAGAGTGATGTTTAATAAATAGAAACTTGCCCTGCCCTATAGAAAGGTCAAAAGAGGTTATCTCGGATAATCTCTTATGGGAAAAGCCCCTAATTCAAATTCTTCTAGGTAGTTAAGGGAGGGGCAGAAGTTTCTCTTTGTAAAATTGCCCTTAGCTCAAAACAATCCACATACCACAGAAGCACATCTTGGGGTGGCTCGTTCTGAACCCCCGCAGAAGACATGTTCAACTCCAGCACTTATTCCACATTTGTCAGTTATCCTTAGCCCAAAGAAGAGCCCTCCCTCTTCTCCTGTCTATTTTATCATATCACATCATATCATATCATATATCATATATCATATCATACCTTATCTTATCTATCTTTTAGCTGTATGGAGCCATGAATTTCTATTTTTTCAATGGTTTAGAAATTACTACTGTACTTAATCATTTGGGTGCTCAGATTGTGCCACATTTGGCTAGTGTGAGCCCGTTGGCTGGATCCAGGTCCCTCTGATATGCCCAGCATTGTTTGGAGCACTTCCTTATTTTCTGGCATTAGGAAATGTTCCAGGGTAGTACCACCCTGAGACTCCTGCAAGTTCTGGGCCCATGTCTCCGGAGGCCATGTGCTTTAAGACTGCCATCCTTGAAATTTCCTACGTCCTCTTCTGGCTCCTGGGACCTGCCAGGGCCAGCAGTGTCACTTGCCTGAGACACCCTGTCACATTTTTTCCCTTAGATGCATTTTCTCGTCCTCACCTCAAGGTTGGGCCACCAGCAGGATGCTGATGCACTGATTTGGGATGACTCACTGATTTGGACACAGGATGCGTTCAGGGGTCTGGGCTGCCTCCTGTCTTCCTGTAGCCCTCGGACTTACGCCCTGTGTGTAGGCCTGGGTGTCAGCTCCCATCCATCCATGTTCTGATCTACATCACATGAACCTTGCCTTTCTCTGCTAAGGATTGTTGTGAGCCTTGTCTGCAACCAGAGTTAGCCAAACTGCAAGGTCTGAGGACCCCACAAGACTGCCCTCACTTCTGACACCAGTTGCAAATTTGAAGAGGTTCCCTTAGTCCATTCAATAGAAGGACTCAAATTCACTGAAAACTATTATATTCATGGTTACAATTTATTACAGGGAAAGAATCCAAATTAAAGTCGTGAAGGGAAGAGGCATATAGGACAGGGGCCAGGGGGGTCTAGATGCAGAGCTCTGGTTCTCTCCCTGTGGAGTCATGAACAGCAGGACCTCGTCCCAGCCATGACGTGTGGTTATATATATGGAGAGAAAAAGAGAGAGAGAGAGAGAGAGAGACAGAGAGAGAGAGAGAGAGACAGAGACACAGAGAGACAGAGACACAGAGAGACAGAGAGAGACAGAGAGAGGTTGAGAGATTGTCAACCAGGGAAGTGCACCTGCGCATTTGGTGTCCAGAGTTTTTATTGGGGCACAATCTTACACTGCTCACGTGAGTGACGAGTGACCTTTAGTCTCCAGTCCTTCCCAGAGGTTGGGCTAATATTATACCTTTACTCTCTAGTTCCTCCAGAGGTCAGAACTGATTTGGATTGGCCCAAAGCCCCCATCATGGATCACATTGTTAGACTGTCTGGCAGCCAAGGCTCTCAGGCAAACAAAGATACTCCCATCAGGTAGGACATTCCAGAGGCCAGGAGATCACCTCCCAATAGCCAAGGGTAAAGGCCAGACCTCTCTTTGGGTAAGTTAATTCTTTACTACACTCTCTGCAATGCCAACGAGCCTTTCCATTGTGTTACTTCTTGCCTTCCAGATGAGGCTTAAGTTTGCTGAGGTGGGATAGATATTTCTTGCATAAAGGGTACAGCTCTTCTCATTTTACCCATGAGCCCCTCATGTATCCTCCCTTCTATTGGTGGTGTGTGCAAAGCAGGGGTGTGGTCAACATTGAAAGAGAGCAAATTCCAGCAATGCAGTGGTGAAAGATCTAAGGAATTCAAGAGATGACACGGTTGGGAGACATGTCATTCTACATTTAGGCTATAAAATTCAGAGTAGGATATTTAACACGGTCCAGGCAACAAATAATATTTTTTCCTGCACACTTTAAGCTTTGTGAATATCATCCACAAAGCACAGTAACAACATCTGATTGAGTCGTTAGAAGTCAGCATTCATAGGCTGCTCCATGGATCATGAGTAAATGGTACTAGAGAACTGCAAAGGCAAGAAAATCTATATTGTTTCAATAAGAACACATTCTGAAGAGCCATGGTATTGTGAGTAATAACAGTATGAGCTAGCTACCTTTTTTCTTGTAGTGAGAGGTGTGGAGTTAGCCAAGGATGGTGGTTTTGACAAGAAAGGACAGGAAGGGGTGATGCCTGGGCACTCGGAAGGATCTTCCTGTGTATTGTTTGAAGAATCAACACATACATAACAACCTCTCCTCTATCAGTCTGAATATGCATTAATTAATGCTATACCTTACATGGTCTCACGAATTTTGTAATATATATTCTAATCAAAATTTTTATATAGACAGAGAGCCTGCAGAAATGATTTGCCTGTTGTCCCACATACCCAGGGGCAGCCCTGTTCATGGCCAAGGTACTTACCCTGCTCCAGTCCTGGAATCCATTTTTTCTCCATGGAGCCTCTTTCATAGTATCAAAGACCAAGATCTAGGTACTTGTTAGGTGAGCTCAATAACCACACAACTTTGAACTTGGGAGTTATGGTTACGTTTCAGTCTTTTCTCAGACTCACCATCGGTAGTAGACAATTGTCAGTTAGGGCAGTCCATCATTCAACCCTCTCTCCCTTCTATCAGCAACTCATCTTCCATGGGTTGTCTCTGTTGTGTATAGTTGCTGGGAGGTGGTTTCTTTATCACTATGGAAACGAAAGGAGCAATATGCTCCTCCTTACTCTAACAGAGCCACATGACCGAGCCTCAGCCAATCGGAGGCTTTCCACTGGGAAGTCAAATCTTGAGCAAGTATCACAGGAACATAGATAGTTGGAAGCGATCCCAATGGCAATGGTCTGCAGTGGAATTTTGGCATGGGTTCCTGTTGTCTCACCTTCCCGAATCCCCTTTTGACCATTTCCCAAGATAAGTTTCATCATCTAACTGTTGATTTTCTTAGTCCCTAGTGTTCTTGCAGTAAATACCTCTTTTTTCTTTTTGCATAAGATAGTCAGGATTGACGTTGTGTCTTAAAACAATGAATACTGATTGAATCAGTACAGTATTTATTTCTGGGGTGTTGTTGTTGCTGTTGTTTGGTGTCAAGCAAATTCCTATTCTGTTAAGTTTTTGCAAGTGGTAATAATTTAACAGCTTGTCATGCAGTCTCAGGATACATTTAAGTCCTCCAGATGTTTGAAAGTAGAGTTAAAGGAAATTTCCAAGTCAAAGCATGTAAAGTGCCTAAGAACAGCTTATAATTGGCGATTGTTTAATTTTGAAGGTGTTAATGAACAGCTTTCTCCACCACTTACAGTTTTTGCTCTTCATAGAAAATACTTTCCAAATATATCTTACAACATTATGAAATGTTCAGTGATATAAATAAAAAGAACCTCAAAAATCTCCGTGCTCATTCCTGATACTCACTTATTCAAAGTTTCAAAACAACCAAATTTATTTTGTTTTACACATTCGGGATAAACTTTATTTCATTTTTATCCTTGGTACATTATTTACATATATAAGCATATTAATGAAGACACTGAAGTCAGTCTAAAACAGCCTTTTGGCACAATTCACACTTGGCAGCTCCATTGATGTTTCAACTTGTATCTATCTCATCAGAGTGTATGTGGTGCTTTTACAGTTCTAAAAAATAGTTTTAAAAAACTGCAGTGTGAGAAATAAAATTTGGGTTATAGGCTTCTATGTATTATAGCATTCTAAAAAATCTGCTGGAAACCTCAGCTTCTGCTGGGAATACTCTCCCTCTTCTGTTTAATTTTCTTAAATTGTACTTTTCTAGGCTAGGATAAAGTTCTGCCTTCTTCCTGACATCTTTCCCATGCCCAGCCCACAGGGAGTCTCTTTCTTCCATGTGCTTAAAGCAACAGTTGCCTTCCCATGGCGGAAAAAGAGGCAAGACATGGCTTACCCTGATCCATTACCATTTGGACTTGGGATGTGTTTATTTTCATTTGTGTATGCCTTGTGTTCTCAAATACATTTTAAGTTCCTTAAAGACATAAGTGAGTTCTTGTACAGATACGTGTCACTTGATCAGTATTAAATTTCACTTTTGAGCTTCAGACCCATTTTTATCTACTTAGTGCCGTGTTTCCTATCATGACACCTGCCATCTCTCCAATTTTGCCTCATCTTCCCGGCCTGCGTACTACTTTTACTAGACATTTTTCTACAAATAAACTCAATTTTAAATTTGAATTAATTTATTTGAAAAGAAGGTTTCCACAAATAGATAACCAGTAGTTTGCCCCAAAATGAAGGTAATGTTAAAAATACATTAAAAAAACAACAACACTATCATTGATTAAACTCAGGCCAGCTACTGTTGCCTTTGGGCTTTAAGCTTAAGGGGAGAAGGGAGATCTTCAGCAAGTGTTAAAGAAATTTTTCCTTAACTAATCAGAGGGAGTTGGAAAGAGCATTAGAAGGGAGTACCTTCCTTTCTCACCAGTGTTGTTTAAGTTATCCCCATGGATTAACTCTGATAGCATGGGAGGCTGACACCTCTAAGTTGAGACTCATTAATGTAAGGGGAGCAGTTGGAACCCAAGAAACATGTCTCATACTCCGAGGTCCTGCTTTCTGTGTCTCCACTGCTCACTCTGCAAGCTGTGCGCCATTCTTCCTTGCATGATAGGACCATATGATGCATTTCTCCTCATTGTCTGGGTCTTACTTTTCTTATCTGTAAAATAAGAGATTTCTCCCAGATGCTCTTTCGGTTGCTTGACCAGAGTCCATGATCAAATGTTCGTGTGGTAAAGTGTCCATGGAACCCCGGACCTGCATTCCTATTTACAATCACCATCCAGCGACTGCTCACTATTTATCAAATGCCCACTGGTATTCACTAGGAGGATGATGGCTGTTATCCTCCCCTGGACAATGGACCAAAATTAGAGGAGCGATTCTTTCTCCTTCTGAAGGACAAAGTGCTCAGGGAACACAGAGAGGCTTGAGCTTGGCTCTACCCTCCTGAGTTTCCATTGTTTCAAAGATTCCGGACTCTCTCACATTTTATTTCCATAAAGGGAAGGGAGTCATAGACAAGCTAAATATATTTTAGCTTGCAATCCCAGTTGAAGTTAGCCAAGGGTAACTGAGCTACAACATCATGCTGACATCACTCAGAAATCATTTTTTAACAACAGAATGTTGGGACCTAGTAGAGTGGATGGTAGTTAGAATGTGCAGATTGTAAAGCTGGTCCTTCCCTCTCCTGGCAGCAGGATCTTCTAGACGCTCCAGCTTCCTCAGCCATTAGATGAGGGATTTGGGCTTGTTAGGCCACCTTCATTTTCTCTCCTAGAAATCACCTTAACTAGCAATCACCTTAAATCTTTGCAAAATCTCCTAGTTCTGAAAAAAAAATTCAAGAATCAAATTTGTAGTTGGTCCTAAAACCACTTAATAATGCAAAATGCAAATAGGAGTTAAGATTTAGAAATTGGCTTTTATATAGTAGTTTTTTTTAAAAAAATCTTAGGTGTAAAAATAAATGGGAATTTTTTATAAAATGAAAGGAAAATGTACTTCAATATGAGTCATATTAATATATAAAGTCATCATTTCACATAAGCCTTTTTCTGAATGAACACCTCATATTTCATTCCAGGCAATATTAGTGATAAAAATATTTGCCTGCAAATATATATTGGAAAACTGTTGACTTATCTACCAAAATATTAGCAACACAACACGTAAACCTAGACTGTTTGGAAATATGTTATAATTCAACGCTGAACACTAAAGCCAGCTCACCTGCCTAGCAATTTCCTGACAGCAAAGATACAGGGACAGCTTATAATTATACCAGCAAGGGTTACCTACAGAATTTTAGGAACAGACTACTGTACAGGAGGGAAAAAAATATTTTTCTTCTCCCCTTCTAGGGGCTCAGCTGGGGCTCTGTAACAAAAGAGATTAACAAGAGACAAGCATACAAATTTGCTTAATATAAGTTTTATGTAACACTGGAGCTTTCATAAGGAAATGAAGACCCAAAGAAATGGTTCAACCTGAGTAGTTTCGTACTAGGTTAGATGAAGAGTAGAAAGTTGTAGGAAATGTGATAAGACAAATGGGTATCAGCTAAAGGTAGTGAACTGGGGAAACTTAGCAAGGCCTGGTCATTTGGGTTCCTCTTCGAGACCCTCTTTGGAGCTAAGCGCGCTCCCTCCCTCTGGGTACAGGGAGGGCACCCTCACATGAGGGTCTTGTGACTTGCTTTAGGAGAAGGTCAGAGAGTCCCTCCTGCACCTGCTGTTTCTCCAGTTCCTTCAGCTTAGAATATTCAATATGCCAAGGCGCCATATGCTTGGGTAGCTGGTTACTACACCAGCTGAACTCTGTTACTACAAAGCTAATATGTTCATCACCCTGGGAACACATGTGTTTCAGCAAAAAGCGAGCCTCTGGCTTCTTATGCTAAACCAACTTCTGAGTGAGGGGGAAGCATTAGCCACACTATGGCAGGTGAGAGTCCCAGCTCTTCTTACTGATGCTCACGTTACAATCTCTGTTGGAGAAGCCATTTAGAAAGAGCAGAGAACACCTTTTTATCGAAGTAAAATTTGTCCCTATGCAGGAGCAAGTTCAAGCCCATCTATGAAATGAGGCAGTGATTCTCCGATTTTTTTCTTTTTACAGTCCTAGACTCCCAATAAAATAGCTACAAAACTGGTTCGAGTTATATCTGCTTTCTCTCCAGAAACCCTTACCAAAAACATGCATAACCTCATCACTCAGACCAGAACTGGGTAGAAATACACAGACAGGGCTTGATAAGTAAACTAATTAGGTGACCAGCACAAGGGAAATATGGGGGAAGCGGAGAACAGGCATTTTAACTACAAAAAGGAAGCAGTTTTCAGCCACGTGAAAGTGTTTCGGAAGTATCCAGTTCTTTTGAAATCGTTGGTGCACTGATTTTGTGTGTGTGTTCATTCAAGTGGGTAAATTATGGGATTACTATTCTAATCACTAGAAGATTTGCACAGAGAGACATGTGAATGTGAATGGAATTAGAGTTACAAAGTCTGAGCTACATACAACTGTTTCTGAATGTGGCCTAGGTAGTGAGTAGGGGCTTGTGCATTTTAGGTGAGATGTCAAGTTGCCATAGGGGATATTAAAAAGCTTCCCCCAAATTATATGATGCCTGGGATTTCATTCAAAGTGACCTGGAGTGGGGTGGGGGTGGGGGATAGAGATGAAACAACATTGGGCAAGAGTTGATCATTACTGAAGCTGGTGATGGTACCTGGGTGTTCACTATATTCTACTCAATACCTGTTTGAAATATCTAAAAGCCTTTTTTTTTTTTTTTTTTAAAGAGCTCACAGAGGGCAAATGGTCAGGATCCTGAGGAGAAATAGCAAAGGTACAGACAGCAGTGGGGTTGCAGGGAAAGCTGGGGTTAGAGGGAGTAAGCAGGCCAGCTGGGCAAGTGTGGGCTAGTGCTGCAGTGTGCACGTTTGCTCATCCATAGTGGGCAGGAAGGACCAGAAATGTCTGCCGATGCCAGTCCTGGGTCAAACTGATGACAGCTCACGATGCCTCAGTGCTCCTTGAAATGCCCAGGCTTTGCTATGTTTTCCTTCCCAGCAATGTCCGTTCTCTTCCATGTGCTCCAAGGGCACCTCCTTATCAAATCCCATCTCAGAGAATGTTCGGCCCTCCAAATATTAACGTTTTTAAAAAGCAAACAGGATGGTGCTTTCCTCATTTTCATGTTTGTGTTTAATGGTCTTCTCCCCATTGGCCTGTCTATACATGAATTTGGGGCAAGAAGGAGGTGAGATTCTAGCCCGTGACGGGGGTGTTAGAACAGGAGAGAGCAAAGAGAAAGAGAGGATTCAGCTTCTGGCATCTAAAATGGGATTTTTGCCCATAGATGGAGGGTGACAAGCCACACTTTGTTGAGAAATATGACTTACATTTTCTTTTCTCTCCTCTGAGAGTATCAAGAGCCTGGTCCCCTGCACCATAGAGTTTTAGGTTAGAGAGATCCCATTGGTATATAAAGGGAAGAGGAGGAAGTCTGCCCTTTCTACCCCAGGAGAACGTGGGGAGAAGAAAAGGGACAGGCAGAGGTAAAGGGGAAGGAACATGCTAAGATCTTCATTTTCTCTCCCTGCCCTCTCAAGGAATAGGGTGCAAACAGCTTCAGAAATATCTAGAAATGTGTTCAAGAGCTGGAAAGCAGTGGGGCATCTGTTCTGCTTCCAGTTTATAGCTCTAGACTGCCTGCTTGCACCAATTTGGGGTGTGGCTCCATCAAAGTGAACGCAGCAGCTCAATAGGGTTAAGTAGAGGGAGGGAGGATATAGTCCCATGTGGCACTAATGGAACCGCTATGTGAGGCGGAGGGGGGCTCAGCAGACAGCTGGATGAGACAATGGCAAGGGATGCGATGACACACAAATCCCCACCTGCTTGCTGAGGCCAGGTGGACAACACAGAGAGATTCAGCCAGATCCATGATGGAAGTAAAAGCAGTAGTCAGGCTGGGCTGAAGTGTAAGGGTCAAGCAACCAACCTAGCAGGTGAAGCATCATCCAGGTGGGCAAGGAACATCACCGCAGAGACCAAAAGAGTCAGAGGTTCCACACAGATCTACCCTCCTTTTCCCCAGTGCCTCAAGGGCTTATCATCCAAACCCAGAGGTGCTGGGGGGAGGAGAAGGGAAGAAAGGGGAAAGGAAGGAAGGTAGGACAGGGGAGGGGAAGCGAGGGAGTGTTTCTCAGATGCTCACCATTTTTATGTAAAGAAGCTGTTACCATTACTGTATCATATTTAGATTACCAGATTAGACTGAAAGTTGATTAATATTTTGTTACCCAGTGAGCAGGGTTCTTGAGGAAGACCTTACATTTTATCTGAATATCTGAGTGTAGTATCAGTGACTTTGTGATCTTACCTGTACAGGTAAGATCCAGGGGGCATACATTCCAAGGCTCCCAGTGCACAGATAGTACTGAACCCTATATATACTATACATACCTATGATAAAGTTTAATTTATAAATTAGGCACAGTAAGAGATTAACAACAATAACTAACGATAACATAGAACAATTGTAGCAAAATACTATAATAAGAGCTATGTGAATGTGGTCTCTCGCTCTCTAATATCTCATTGTACTGTACTCACCCTTTGATGATGTGAGTTGGTAAACTGCCTGCGTGAAAGATGGAGTAAGGTGAATGACACAAGCATTGTGACGTAATGTGAGGCTACTATTGTCTTTCTGACATATATAACAAGCTTCTCTTGGCATATCCGAATTGCCAGCATCCCGGCTCTTGCACTGTGAAGCCATTATTAAGTAAAATAAGGGTGGCTTGAATACAAACACTGCGATAAGGAGACAATCAATGTGATAACCAAGATGGCGACTAGGTGACTCACGGGCAGGGGACGTCTACAATATGGAGACGCCAGACAAAAGGATGAGTCCCATCCAGGGCCTCACACGATTTCATCACACTACTCAAAATGATACACAATTTAAAACCTATGGATTATTTCTGGAATTTTCCATTTCGTATTTTCAGACCACAGTTGACTTCAGGTAACTGAAACAGCGGAGAGAGAAACTACAGCTAGAAGGGACTATTGTATATTTGTGCGAACTTTGTTCCAGTTGTTGCCCTTGTAGAAGTACCAGCTTTATCTCTGTAACTGAGGAAGGAGAGGCTGTGGGCGCTGGAGCCCTAGACACGCTGCTCCTGCCAACGGCCTCTTGCAGGACGCTGAGTCCTCCATCTCATACCTGTTTCCTCCGATGAATAGACTGTCCACCTCAGGTGCCACTGATGTGATTCCAGCCACCATCTTTGTCTAGATCTCTCCCATTGTCCCTCCATCCTCAATTGACTTGAATGCTGACCCTTACAATGATAAGAATCATACACGGAACTGACATAAAGTCACCTGACCGAATGCTTTGCATTATCATCACTTTTAATCCTCAAGGTTACCTTACAAGGTGTGTACCAAGATTATTAACATTTTCCAAAAGAGAACATTGAAGCTTAGAGATTTTAAATGACCCCAGGTAGTAAGTGGATGAGTTGGGCTTTGAGCCCTTAGCTCTTCACCACCACACAGCTTCTCCTCAGCTACGCTGCAGCTGGGTAGCACCAGGGCAAGACTTGCCATGTCGGTTGCCGAATCTTCCTCTGCTTGGACCCCGGGCTTGGCAGGCACGTCACTGTTGCACCTCCCAACAGCCTCCCTCATCCCACAGCTGTGGTTGCTGGAGTCCCTGCGTGTCTCAAATCCTTTGTGCTACTCCTTCAACTCACATCACGACTCAGATCTCTGAGGTCACCTCTTTGTTTGTAGAGCTTCCTATGACTCCCCATGGCAGTGAGTCATTCCCTTCTGTGCATTCCTATAGCATCTGGCATGTGGATAGTACATCACACACAGCAACATAGTTGCATATATACAGGGCACTCACCCCAGCTGGACTGGGAACTCCTCCATGGCAGGTTTCTAGCCCAGCAAGGACATGGCAGAGACTGCCTTGCTTACGGCCCCTCCAACCCTCAACTAGTGTGTCTTGTGGTATGGCAGAGGTCGGAAAGCAGAAAACAACATTCGAAGCTAGGTTTCCGTGATTAATTTAGGTCCTGCCAATCAAATGCAGTCTTGAGATTCTGACTCAAGGCTGAGCTATGTTTGGCAAATGGTGAGGGGTAGGGCATTCATTTCGCTGGAGTGGATCTTAGTTTTTCAACTCCAACAGCAATTCCTGAGTCAGATAGATCTGTGCAGTAGGTAGGCCACACAGATTTGTCATGGGGAAAAAAGGAAGAAATTAATAAAAAACTGCTCTCTTGAAAGTTGCCAACAACCTTTAAGAATTGATATCAGTCCCCGTCCCCCTTGACCTGCTAACCGTGAATTTCTCACTTGCCTTTTCAAAGAAAGCAGGCCTTGTATTGTGTTTGACTTAGATCTATTAGAAATTCTGTTCAATTGGGCACAGATTCCAGTTGTTGGGAGAAGAGTGAGAGATAGCAACACAGAAATGCAGTATCATCAAAAAGAAGGATTCTCATTGGGCAGCAAAGTCAACAAGTATTCCCTGAATCCACAAAATCTCACCAAAGAGGCAGGAACCTAAGCTTTCACGTAGCATTCAGCCTTAACTCGTATTTGTATAATTTTGATTATGTTTCTCTCCACCCCTAGAATTCTGTTTCCATGACATCTGTGATGTACCATTAACCCATAAAGTGCACCAGGAAAGAACCTGAGGGCATGGAAGTGAGAAGTGAGGACAGAATAGAAACTTCTGGTAGAATTTTACCAGCAAGACAAAGGGAGAGGTTTGCTGACAATTCCAGTGAGTTGGTAAGCAAACCAGTTCTCTTTCTGCTATGCACCTTAGAAAGTGGCTGTTTTCAATCAACTTCTTGGTAGGACTTGAGAATGGCTGTAGCAGGAACCCCCAGAGCAAGAGGCCATGCCTCATGAAATCTTGCCAGGCTCCTATGCAGTTGCGTGGGGACATGGACAGACACCAGAGCGCCAATAGAGCCAGGGGAGGTAAAAAGAGGCCCCGAGTTTTTCACAGCGTGGACACTGCTGCGTCCCAGTGAGCCATGGTGCTGAGAATGAATGAATATTTGTACGAATCTTCATGTAAGAATCACATAGCTCTGAAGAGATTGATCCTTCACAGCTCTAGAACCAATGCTAAAAATAAAGTCTTAGTTTTGAGGTGGGGCCAACAGTTTGCTGCATGGGTCTGCAGGGGCCTTCCCTCAGTGTGACTATTTACATCGTGTTTTCAGTACCACTCTCAGAAGGGTTGTACCAAGCGTCCACTTAGTGGGTGTTTAAAGATAACAATGTACCCACCCACGGTCCTTTCTTTAGTGTTAATGGATAGGAGCAAGCTGTATGGCTTCTTAAATAATACAGCAGCCTTTTGTGACCTCCCCCTTCTCTGTCAGCTCTCAACACCAACTCAATTATTTACTTAGAAATGCAAGGAACATTTCAGACGTTACACGAGTACTCATCATCTACGCCACCCGCACAAATGATATAAAAGGAAAACAACCAGATACTTAAATAATCACAATTTTAAAACATAAAGAGCAGAACAGAGCGTTTTATATTAGATCATAAGTGAAAGTGGATTAACGTTTTCCTTAGAAAACATTTATTGGAGAATTTCAGATCAATTCCTGCTTTGCCGCCTGCGATCGAATTCTGCTTTTTAAACCTCATCTCTGCAGATTCACTCCTTCTTCTCCAACCGCAGTCACTGCCATGGGTCTGACCTTATGTCTCTGTTATTGGACTAGATAACAAACGTCCCCAGGAAATGTGCAGAGAAGGAAAGTTTAAATGTCTTGATATTCCTCAGCCATGACCACGACCACCACGTGTACGTACCATCACTGCCCAGCACCACACCCATCTGACAACACCCGACGTCCTCCCAGGCCCCTCTTGGTCAGCCCCAGGCACGGCCCACTCGCTCCCTTCCTGTCTTTCCCATTGTCTGGGTCTTCCCTGCCAAGGTCAGGGCCAAGGACTTTTACTTTCCTGGATCCCTATCCAGAGAAATAAAAGGCAATGATCCAGAAATGCATTTAATCATAAAAGTAATGAATCAATATGAAAACAAAAGTTAAAATATGGTAAAAGGCTCTTGAGTGAGAAGAAAACATCCTCCCCCCTTTACCCCATTCACCTCCCCCCCCCCCCCAACAATCACTCTTCAGGACCATTTGCTTTTATACAGCGTGAGGAAATCCCCCCATAACTAAAGAATATATGCCCCTATTACTTGACTTGTCTCTTTAAATAGTTTCTCTTGACTTCTCACCATGAAAATGAGGAACTTACTTTGTCTTTTCCCTTTTTCCTCCTTCACCAAATTATTGTTTATTATATTTTTATCTTTCCGTCCTTCTATGAGTCACTGTGGTCTTCAAATAAATGAAGGCCAACCAAATGAGAAAAGCAAAGGCTCTTTATTCTGAGCTTTCTATTACAGGAGAGTGAGCACCGTCACTTGTGTTTTGGCAGAGACTCAAAGGCAGGCACAGGAATGGAAAAGCTTTATAGGGGGTAAAAAGAGAAGGCTTCAATGTGCTTTGATTGGGCACTGTTGGCCTGGGACTCTGTAGGCAGGCCCACTAGAAACAGGACATCCTACAGGATTGGGTAAGGGTTTTTATGTGACTGGTTAAGCATTTGGCTTCCTCAGGTAGGTCTTAAGTTGGAAATAGGGACAAAAATTAGGAAAGCTGTCAGTTATTAATCAAGTCCTGCCCATTTGGGGCTGACTGTTACAGAATTTACTGTTTAGCATCCTGGATTGTCACTAGAGATGGCAGTCTGGCTTCCTGCAAGTCTGATTTATGGCAGGCTGTCTTCCTGCGTTGTTTATTATAGGGAAGGAGTTGGTTTCCTGGGTGGATTGCTGCAGGTTGTGGATCAAATTTCTTTATTTGTATATGGTTTGGCCATTGTTCATTTGTATATTCAGTCTCTCCCAGCTTAATAACTAAACAATAGGATTAAACCTCTATTTCTTGATCTTTCAACTGTAAACAGTATCTCTTTCTTCCCATTCTGTAGGTCCTTCCACCGTCTTCTAACTTCCTCCCTCCACCTCTCAATTTCTGCCAGCTATACCATTATTTTTATGATGTGAAGATTTATAATATCACTATCCCTTTCAGTAAGTATATTTATAATATTTATAAATATTAAATAAACATTTATAATATTCTATGATGTGGCTATGGGTCAAAATTGAAAATCATGAGCCAATAAACAGCATTTATAATAATATATAACTATGAATAATAATTTAATTAAATAGTATAACTATTATTTACTATGTACTTGAAAAAACTAGTGGGATTTCATTTGTGGAGAAATAACAGTCATTCTATGACCTTAAACCTGTGCCATTGGAAGGGTAATATTTCAGGCATCGATAGAAAATTGATTCTCTTTTATTACACTTACAAACATTTTTTCTCAAGGGCATACCTGTCAGGTAAACTTCCCTGGTTCTTGAAAGTCTGAAATGTCATCATTTCAATCTTACATCTGATTGGTAATTTGGCTGGGTACTTAATTCTAGGTTCTAGGTTTAGAACGTTGAAGGCATTGATCCATCAAATACAACATTGTGGATTTCGTGGGTTTTTAAAAAAACATCCTCGACAAAACAGTGAATGGGAGATTTCAAAACTTTTATAAAGGAAAATTTCAAGCGGACACAAAATTATAGAGAATAAGTCATTACATGTATTCACCACTCAGCTTCAAAAATTATCAATTCACGTCCAATGTCAGCAATCACCCATTATTTAGTCTTTTGTGTCTGGTTTATTTTATGGAGCTTAATGTTTTTGAGATTTATCCATGCTATCTCAGTATCGTATTCCTTTTTCTTGGTGAATCGTATTCCATTGCACTTTGGGTTTATCCACTTACCAGTTTACAGACCCTTGGATTGTGTCCAGTTGGGGCTTATTATGACTAATGTCACTGTGCTCATTCGTGTACAAGTCTTCATGTGGACGTATGTTTTCATATCTCTTGGATAGATTTCTTGGGCAGACTTCGTAGGTATGTTTATATTTAACTGTTTAACGAGCTTCAGAACTGTTTTCCAAAGTGACTGTACCATTTTATACTCTCACCAGCAATTTATGAGGGTCCCAGTTTTTCTATGTACTTGGTATTGTCTCTTTTTTATTATCGCCATCCTAAGTGGGTGGGAGGTGATATCTCAAAGTGGCTTTAATTTCCATGTCATTAATCATGAATTATGTTAGGTATCTTTTCATATGCTTATTAGTTGTATGTCTTCTTTGGTGCAATAGCTATTTGAGTATTTTGCCCATTTTTTAACTGGGTTGTCTTTTTATTGAGTTGTGAGTCTTCTGTATATATTCTGGATGCAAGTCTTTTGTCAGACATATGATTTGTAAATGTTTTCTCTCAGTCTGTGGCTTGACTTTCAATTTTCTTTATGACATCTTTTGAAGCACATTGTTTTTAATTTAGTAAACTTCAGTATATCAGTTTCTTTCCTTTATGGCTCATGACTATACTGCTCTTTCTAAGCACCCTTTACCTAAACCCAGGTCACAAAAATTTTCTCCTGTTTCCTTTAGAAGTTTTATACTTTCAGCTTTTATCGTTAGTCTGTGATCCTTTGTGTATGATGGATGTTAGGGTCTAAATTTACCATTTTTTATATGGATATGCAACTGTCCCAGTGCCATTTGCTGAAAATAAATCTCATTGAAATGTTTTGGCACTTTTATGAAAAATAAATTGACCATAAATGCCATAAATATAAGGGTTTATTTTTGGACTCTATTTTGTTCCATTGATGTATTTGTCTATCTTTACACAAATATTATACAGTCTCAATTAATTATAACTTAATTGTAGTAACTTTTGAAATTGGGAATTAGAAGTCCTCTAACCTTTTATTTTCAGATCTTTGTTTTGTGATAAAATGATCGTTAATACCAGGATACTCCTATTTCAACTTGCTCTGAAAATCTGAGATCAAACCACATTGTAATCAAGCTTCAACATGGGCTAATTTATCTGGCATAGAGACGTTTCTTTCTTCAGCCACCAAATCTCTAGTGGGTGCCTTCTTTGGGGCAAGCACTATATCCATTGTGATTGAGATTCAGTCTCTGCTGGAAGGGTTCAGACAGACATGCATGTTTATGAAAAATACCTAAGTCCTAAAGCTCAAGTGCACACAAATCATGAATACAAGATGCCATCGCACACAGAGCACAGTACAGCTTGCTCTGCTGGATGGGGTCCCAGAAGGATTTCCAGAGGAGGTGACAACTGAGAGAGGCCTTGACCAATGGGTTGATTTGACTAAGATGAGCTGAAAAAGCTCATTCAGGGCATAAGTAGGGGTAACAGGGCTTGGAGGCAGATCAGAGAGGGGTCATTTTGGAGAAGGGGCTAGGGACAGAACATGCAGCTGGAAAAGCAGGGCATGCCCTTCAGGATCAGCTTCAGGCAACATCTGGCATGACTGAGGGAAGGAGGGACCGAAGGGGTTACACAGGAGGCAGGGCGCTCACCTGATCTGCACAAAGACGCAGTTTGCCCCTAACCCTGTTTAATCCTCCCAAAGAGCACTCTTTTCTGTTAGGGAGGGGACGGGGAGAGAGTGCACAGCCCACACAAACCTACTGCTCTTATGGAAAAAACAAGTAGGAGACACTCTACCAATGTGAGTCACCAATATCATCTTCAGACCGAAACGACAAAACATTTATTATAGTTTCTCACCGCGCACACTTGGAACCTAAAAGGTCTGAGGATTCACTGGGGCCATTATCCTGCCTGACCACGGGATGACCTTTGTGCTGTCCTGGCCGTACCAGTAATACCGCCTCAAGGTTTATTCTTCTCCTTCTCCTTTGCAGAGTCTGCTGGGCATTTTCAAAGACAAGTCTTTGCCCCTAGAGCCTTCCTTCCACTCACTGTTTGGAGCCAAAATGGTGACCATAAATGTGGTCTCTTATCCGGTAAATTTTCACTGGCTCTCGTCTGTGTAATACTGAACTGATTATGTGGGTTAGGTGAGCCTTGGAGACCATTTGAACCCTTGGAATGGAGGCTGAGTCTGTATTTCAGATATAGCAAGCTCACAGAATGCCACCAGTGTCCTCATCATAGATTCCTGCCAATAGGATTCTGCCTGATATATAAGAGTCCAAGCACTAGAGGTCATTGACCCCGCTTCCAGCCTACCAGGATTCTCAGAGCTTGTGCACAGCCTTAGCCCTAAGCAAAGCACCATATCCAGATAGCTCTGGGCATAGAACACTGAGGTAGGACTTGAGCAAGTGTGTAAGGAGAGGAATTGGGCAATGCCAGAGACACCTTTCCTCCAATTTATCATGTCTTCTACCTTTTGATCCCTTAAGGACTTTGAACAGAGGTAAAGTTAAAAATTTTGTGATTTAAGGGCTTTTTGAGGGTCAAGATTTATGATACAGATGGTCAATTGGCTAACATGCAGCCATTCCAATCTCTTTCCTCCTTGAGTGACTTCCTCCATAGAAGCTGAAAAGTGAAATCACAATTTACCCAGCCACCCTTGCAGCTAGAGGCCGTCATTTGACTCAGTTCTGGTCAATGAGCTATAAGGAGATCTGCGACAGAATCTTTTGAAAAACTTTTTCTTTTATTGAGAGACGGTTGAGAAAAAGTTCTCTTACTGTTGGTTCTTGCCCCTCCTCTATGGCTTTTTGTTTTGGAATTCTGTTGCAATGTCGGAAGCTGTACCAATCATTTTGTAATCATACGGCCTTAAGCACAAAGATGAAAACCAGCACATGGATGATGGTGGAAAAGGAAAGTAGAAAGAGCCTAGCTCCTTGATGGCGTCACTGAGCTGCTAGTCCAGCTCTGGTCTGCATTCCGCCAGATTCTTGTTAGGTGAGATGACAAGATGCCTTCATTGTTTAATCCAGGATTAATAGAGTTTTCTGTTGCCTGTAGCCAAATGTATCCTAGATGGTATAGATCCTACTTCTTTCACTTTCTTAACCTCCTTGCCTTACTCACATCAAAGCGTGCAGAACGCTTCTAGTGCCTGCCTGGAAAATCAATTAAGAAAAAAAAGTAGCCGAACTTCCAGGAAAACACCCTAGTGATAGATGATTAGACGCATGAAGAGTCAGCAACAGCAGTGAGAAAGGAGGGAAAATGGCTCAGGGACCCCCTGTGATAGTACCTGTGCTCCCAGTTATGTCATGGGGAAAATGGAAGGACCAGTATTTTGTTGTACCTCCTTGGGTAATGAGTAGGTTTAACAGTGACTGATGAGAAACATGGCATCTCGCAGGAAGGAAAGAGGAAAGAAAAAAGGGAGAAAGGATGGAAGGAAGAAAGAAGGAAGACAGGTTCAATACAAAATTGAGAATATGGAGGTGAAGGATGGCAGAATATGCTACCCCAAAATATGCCACTTTGTATTACTTTGAGCCAAAAACACTTGAAAAACAGGCGGTGCAAGAAAGGCACTCTGACTTCTCCCTTTCTTCCTCAAAGTAGGAGATAAAACTCCCTGGTAAAAGATACCCAACCTGTTCCAGGAGGAAAGAAACATTCTGATCACCAGAGACGGGGAGTTAAGGCTAGAAGAAATCTGTACAAACAGACCCTGTTAAAATAACTCTTGTCTGCCTTTCGTCTCCCCAGATATTTGAGTTACTTTTTCAGAGTCACTACTCTGTTCAACCTAGTATATAAGTATTCAGGCCTATTCACTTTTGGGGTCTCATTTTCCTACGGGGCTCCATGTGTATGTAAAAATGTTTGCTTTTCTCCTGTTACTCTCTTATGTCAATATCATTTTTAGGCCCAGCTGGAGGCCCTAAGAGGGAAGAGGTGAAGTTTTGCACTCCTCGCCCCAGGGAAAAGCAGGGGTGTAGAAGAGTTAGGGGGCAACAGACAATACCAGGATTAGAATCAGAAACTAGGGAGTAAAATTTTGCCTGTGAGGTAGTTGAGAAGCTTGAAAGTAACCACATGAAGGGGCAGGAGAGTTGCCTGAAATTAGAATTTGTCCTGTAGGAAGTTGCATGTAAAAAAGTATCTTGAAAACTAATTCATAAAATCTTGTTTCTACAGGAGTCAAGGAATTTAAAGAGAAACGCTCTAGCTTGTTTGGGGACTAGGCAGGCAGAACCAGAGGAAAATATCCAGGGAGAAACCAGGCAAGTGAAAAGCAAGCGCAGAAAGCAGTCGCATTTGTCACCAACAGAGCACCAAGGGCCAGACAGCCAGGCGAGAGTTCCTGTAGTCTTCGCCATAGCACCTCTCCCATCAGGGTTTAGAGAGAAGGGGTGCATAGTGGGGCGTCATGCATGGTGAAGTGCAAGCTGAACTGGAAACAACGTGGCAGATGGTTCAGAACTAAGGAGAGGAAAAGAACAAAATGGCAAGAACAGTCATTGGCAGGCCAAGGGGTGGCTTGGGGACTTAGCACCTCTGTAACCTTCATCAGCCACTCCACCCCCCACATTTTGATATGAACATTTGACTGATGTTCAATGTCATGGAAAACGCTATATGCAGCCTATAATCCAGCAACACAGCCAATTTTCTTGGAGCAGCCTGTATTAGTTTGTTCAGGCTGCCATGACAAAGCACTACAGACTGGGGAGTTTAAACAACAGACATTTATTATCCCTCAGTTCTGGAGGCTGGAAGCTCAAGATCAAGGTGTCAGCAGGGTTGCTGTCTTCTGGGCCTCTCTCCTTGGCTTGCAGACAGGCCACTTCTCGCTGTGTTCTCACGTGGTCTCTCTCTGTGTTCTTTGATCTTTTTTTCTTCCTATTAAGTTATTTATCTTTTTCTTATTGATTTATAGGAGTTCTATATATAATCTGGATATTAATTCTCCATTATTATATTCATTTCAAATACTATGTCCCATTTTAAGTCTTGTCTCTTAATGGCATCCTTTGTTGCACAGAAGTTTTATCTTTTCATGTAGTTGAATTTTATCCACATTTCATTTTAGGTTTGTATTTTTTAAGACGTATAAGAAAACCTTCTCTGCCATGATATCTTAAAGACAGCCTCCTAATTTGGAAACAATTTTTGCCTTTTCATTTAGAACTTAATCTCTCTGGGATTGATTTTTATGTGTAGGAGTAGGGACCTAATTTTATTCCCTTCTATAAAAATAAGCAATAATCTCAGCATTGTTTCCACTACTGAAAAGTCTGGGTACTCAATGTGCAATATATCTAGATTATAGAATTGAACAAAGCAGATAAGCAAATGTTTGTGAAATCTAGTAGCCCGGCAAACACAGTAAAAGCAACAGGCTATTCTACTAGTTCTCCCCAGAAGACAGCTCTGTCAGCATAATCTCTTTAAGGTCCTTAAAATGCCAGTCTTTTCACCCTCCCAACCACTACATAATTTTGTTATTTGGTTCTCCTAGTTTGAAGTGCCTTCCTGTCTTCTCGCCTTCCAAATCCAACAAACCCCTTCTTCATATCAGGTTCATGTTTCTCCTCATCTATGACGTCTTCCAGGCCAATACTATCCTCTTTTCATTCACAACATTTATCATTTGGGCCATATATTTTAGTATTTGATAAGTTCTTTAAGGGCAAGATCTTAATCATACAGGTGTTTAATTTCCACACAGCAAAATAACTTAGATCCATTCATTCATTCATTTCGCAGACTGAGCATCTATATCCTGAATTAGATCCAGAACTACAAAGGTACTGACCCGGAGGAACTAATGGTCTGATGGGGCAAGTAGATGTGAAAATAAGGACGTAGGGAAGTCTGCCAGGCTGGTAACCATGGTCTGGAAGCTAGAAAGCAAGATGTGATGGCTGCTCAACACCAAGAAGCTAGAAGCCATCATCAAAAGTTATAGGAAGTCATGAAAACATACCAGGAAAGGCAGGTTAAGGTAAGTGGGGAGCCGATTTGGGAAATTACGTATACCTGTTCCAGTTACTATGGCTGCATAACAGATGACCTCCAAATTAGTGGCCTTAAACACCAACAATTTTAATTTTGTTCATGAATCTACAATTTGGACATGGCTTAATTGGGACGCCTTGTCTCTGCTCTACATGGCATGATCTAAGGGGCCCCAAAGTCTGGAAACTGGAATGATCTGAAGACCCATTTACATAACTGGTGGTTGATGCTGGGAAGACTCAAATGGCTGGGGGCTCCGTGGGCTGTCTCTTTATCTCTCTGTGGCCTTTCCATGTGGTCTCTCCAGTATGGTGACTTCAGCTTACCCACATGTATTGGGTATCCTATTGCTCTACAGCAAATTACCTCAAACTTAGTGACTTAAGCAGCATAAATTTATCTCACAGTTCCTATGGATCAGAAGTCTGGGAATAGCCGAGTCTGGGTCCTCTGCTCAGGGTCTCACAAGGGTAAGTGAAGGTGTTACCTGGGCTGTACTTTCATCTGGCGACTCAACTGGGGGATAATAAGCTTGTGAGCTCATTCAAGTATTTGGCAGAATTCATTTCCTTGTGTTATAAAACTGAAAGGCCCGGCTTCCGGCTGGTTGTCAGCTGGAGGCCAATGTTAGCTCCTGCCCAGATTTACAGGGAAGAACAGAGACCCTGTACCTCAGTGGAAGGAGTAGTCCTCACACTGTGAGACAAGCATGTGGGACTGTGTATCCATTAGTGCGAACCCCCTTTAGAAAATGCACTCGGACACTGTTTGCCCTCTGGCTACAACAATTCACGGCCTCCCACATGCAAAATACACTTATTTCCTCTCCCGCTCTCTTTGCTTTGCTCACCGAAATATGGCATCAGAGAGAGCTGCTACATGTTAAGAGCCAAGTGGGAAAAAATTATGAACATAATCTGTGAAAAAAAACTTTCAAACAGAGGCTTTTTCATCTGAGCTGAATTCTGAAGTGGGAATTAGTTAGGGCTGTATAGGAGCTTGTTAAATGAATGATATTCCCTTTAGCACCTAGCGTGTAGGGTCTGGTACTGTTTTCTGCTTTCTGCGTGTCTGTTTTATCTCCCTGACAAGACTATAAACTTTTGGGGAACAGAGACATTGCGTTTTGCGTCTTCTATATTCCTTGAGTTGTGTTAGTCCCAGGGGAAGGATTCAGCTCATTCCTACTAAATACATGAATTCCTCAATTCTCCCGAGCACCCTGTGTGTAAATTACTGCCAATTCTTGGAAAAGTCTAACCTGAAAAGGTGTCTGTTTATCAACTCTGTGAGTACAACAGCCTATTTACATCAAGAGACACAGCGTTATTTCGAGAAGGTGGCTGGATGTCCAATAAATTTCTTCCCTTTAGGAGTCTGTCTCCACAAGGAGTGGGAGGAAAAAGGAAAGAGAATATACTGAGGCCGTTGGCTGTCCTCACAGATGTGTGGAGAGCTCTGTGGAAGGTTGGGTCTCGGAAAATATCTTCAAGGGCCTCCCTTCTTGCAGTCCACCTCCAGTGGAAGTAATTTCTAGTTTGAGGAATTGAACTGGTGTGGTGGCTTAAAGAGCAACTCCATTTCCTCCTTGTTTGGAAACATCTTTAAAGGGATTTTTTTGACTCTGAGCTTCTTAAAAAAAATTTAAATCAAAGCTAACCCAAGCAAAACTTTGATAAAAAGGTTTTCCCCAACGCATTCTACCTTCCCTTTTGTGCTTCTTTTTTTTTTTTTTTTTTGCTAAATTTACCTCACACCAGAACCATTACGAAATAACCTCCTATATTTAACCATAGGTTCTCCTTCTTCCTCTTAAATACAATCGGTAGTAAGGAAAGAAATTGAAGTGTATTTGCAGGAATGTGTGAATGACTGATAATTGCTCAAAGCTAGGTTCTCAAACTGGACAGTGTCTAAGAGTCACCTTGGCAGCTTGGTAAAGACAGAGATACCTGGCCCTACCCAGGTCCTTAAATGAGAAGATATGCGTAAAGGGCCCCCCATCATCAGCTTTCCATGTTCCTGTAGCAAATTTTCTTTTCGTTTCTTTACATCCTAAGTTTGCCTCTGGAAAGAAAAGCAAACAGAGGGTAGGACTAATTGATAAGGATTTTTCTTGCTCTACCATAGATGATTCTGTTAATTATATCTGCCCACAATTCCCAAGGGATCATATCTTCCCTACAAGATTGGATTCTGCTCTTGAAACCAAACTGGACATACCACATATGTGTCTTAATTTCACAGGTTCCATACTGTGTCGCAACTCTTCTGATTAAACCCAATTCCCAATTCAAATTAAAATTAGCATTAGGTATTGAAATAAAAACTAAAGCAGATCCCAAACGTGCTCCTTTTGCTTCCCTTTTGGGATCCTTAGCATTATTGTAGCCTTGCTAATAGCACCCTTTCCTGACTCATCTTGCATCTAGAGTAATCTGGGGCTGAAAACTCCTTTTACTGCCCCTCTGGCCAACAGCTTCTGAGCCATCCATTGTAGACCTGCCTTAGAGCTCCTGGAGAATCTCGCGGGTAGCACCAACTTCAGTGTGTCTGATTACTTCCTATTGTCCTGTGGTAACAATCATTTATTCATTCATTCATTCATTGTACCAACTATTCAAAGGACAGTAGAGGGAAGGGCAAAATAAAAGATATGCCTATGGTCTTCGGGAGTTTGTACTTGCTCCATCTATAAGGATAAAGGGTGTCATTGGGGACCAATCCTTTCACCATGTGTACAGATGGAGGACTAATGGGAAAGGAAGACTAGGTTCAAGAATTTTGTAACTGTTTCCATTTATAATATGGATTATTGACATTAAAATTGACATAGAGTGTTGATCCCATCATTCTGTAGATAATGATACTGAGACTCAGAGAGATGAAGTAACTTACCCAATATCACACAGCCTGTCTAGTGTCTCCTTACCCACAACTCTTTCTACTGTAGCAACAAGCAAACTGATAGAAGCCAATACATGGCTTCTATTCACCAATCCTTTTCATTAAAATCTTCCTGGATGTGCAAATGGAAACTTGGCTTTCTATTTCTTTGGTAAAAATATCCATCACAGTTTTTGGTAGGCAATCTAGAAAAAAAAAATGTTACTCATCACCAACCTTAAAACTTTAGAATTTAGGAGACCTTTCATATCATCTCTTCCAACCACTCCCTCTACAGACCTGGAACTCGAGGCCAAAAGGTTACAGGGGAGAGGCAGAGGTACACTGGAATCCAGCACCAAGTCCAAGCTCACAACCACTTCCGCTCTGATGAATCTCTGAAAAATTCACCTCCGTGTTGACTTCAGTGTAAACATATTTAAAAGGCTTTGTCACCTTTTTTGTTTTTCTAACCTTTGTGTGTTCACACCTGGACAGTGTTGTGCCTTTAGCTGTCATATTTTGGTCCTTAGTCCTCATAGGTGGTGACATGTCTCAACAGTGGGCGGGAATGGCATTAAAGGGGAAATAGCCTAGAGACTTTAAAACTTTCCCGAAGAGTATGATCTACAAATGAATCTTTAAGGATTATCTCAGAACGCAAGGCCCGCAGAAGTTCAATACTTAATATAATGTCACAACTGGTTCAAAATCCATACATAATGAGAGAGAAAAAGGCATAACTGATGAGCTGGGGAGGACGCTGTGTGAGTAAAACACACAATCATCTACAGCCTGGTTACCCAATGTGATCGTGCCCAACAGCTTGGCACCACCAGGACTTCTTAGAAATGCAAATCTCAGGCCCATCCCAGACTTGCTGAATCAAATCTTCATGTTCACAAGATCTCCAGGGGACTTGCGTGCAGGTTTAGTTTGAGAAGCATTGGTCCACAGTGTTTCTCTATTAATGAACAGAGCAGTGGGCAATAGTAAGGGTTATACAGTGGGATAGCTGGGACGCCTAGCAGCTTGAGTTCTATGGTTCCTTGCATGGCCCTTGCAAATTCAATCTAAACTTTCTGAGGATCATCTTCCCGCAGTATAAACTGAGGCTTTGGCTGAAGAGGCCAAAAGCCTCTTGTTGTAATGAGCTTCTGGCAGAAAGCGTTTCTTCAGTCTAAATTGTGCAGGATAGTTTGTGTGATGCGAGTTGAGTGACACGCATATCACATTTGGTACGCTCAATGAATGCGATTAATAAAAATGTAAATCACACATTTTACTCCCATTTCAGGGAAGAAAATGTGTGCATTGCACAATTCATTGAATTGGGCTGCCCAAGTCTCATTTTCCTTCTGAAAAAATTCTGAGAGTCAAACCAGTGTAGGCTTCATCAGGAATCCTGACTCAGGTTTCCAAAGCAAAATTGTTGCCCTTAAAAGTCAACATGTGACTTTCCTGTTTCCTGATTACATGGCTTCAGTCCCTCCCCGTCTGAAGCTTCTTTAGTCTGCAGGCTTTCAGCTCCACCTTAAAAGTTTTGATGCATTATTGATCCCAAGGTAAATACTGAATAAGGTGGTGGCAAAGTCAACATATTCTTTGAAAGGCCATTAATCCAGGTGTTGAATGAAATCAGATGTCAGCAGGCATTGTTGTTACAATTCTATTATACAACAGGGCTTAGAGGAATTCCTCTCTCCAGGTAGTAACTACATCATACCAGTTATTCTGGGTGAGGAATGGAATCTATGTCTGGTGAGGACCGAGGAATATTTGACTTCATAAATCAATAACTATTCTCAAAGCTGCTATTGACCTCTGATCAGCACATCTGACAGCGAGGAGAGGTTCTGGTAACTGTGCTGCTGATAAAATGCAAACCTGTTGGTTAAACATTTGCTGAAAGCCCTGCTGGTGACCTTTGATGAAAGTGAACCCAACGTGGCCGTGTGTTCTCGCAGTGTTCTGGGACATGAGGCGAGAAATAACTGGCTGATCCAACACGTCCTAGCTCCTGGAGCAAGAGATTTGTCTGGGTGGAAAGTGCGGGCAGAGGTCATTCTTTCCTCAGGTTCTCTCTATCACTGGGCCCAAGAGAGTGGGATGTCTGTTAGGAGATTGTGAAATAATGATAGTTGCTGTTGTGAACCTTCCAAAGAGCCTCAGAAAAAATTTCTTCTCCAAACTTACTCCCTCCTCCACACAAAGAAAGGGTGCAAGAATTTTCTCATTCCTTCATCTCTCTCAATGCCTAACGTAGTGTTTGGTACACAGCGGATACGTAATACATTACTTAATAAATAGGTATTTAAAAAAAAAACAAAAAAAACCTGTGTAGAGCAGTTTTAGGTTCACAGCAAAATTGGGAGGAAAGTACAGAGATTTTCCGCGTCCCCATCCTGCATTTATCAATGCCCCCCATCAGAATGGTACATTTGTTACAGTCTATGAGCCTCCATTGACACGTTGTTGTCACCCAAAGTCCACAGTTCACATTAGGTTCACACTTGCTGTCGTATATTCTATGGGTTGGACACACTTATGACATGTATCCAGCATTATGGTATCACACAGAGTAGTTTTACTGCCCTAAAAATCCTCTGTGCCCCACCTGGTCATCCCTTCTCTTCTCCCCCAGCTCCTGGCAACCACTGATCGTTTTACTGTCTCCACAGTGTTGCCTTTTCCAGAATGTTGTGTGATACAGTTGAAATCATACTCGTGCAGTATGTAGCCTTTTCGGATTGCTTTCTTGCACTTAGTAATATGCATTTAAGTTTCCTCCCTGTCTTTTCATAGCTTGATAGCTCATTTCTTTTCAGTGTTGAATAATATTTCATTGAACGTATGACAGGTTGTCCATCACCTAATGAAGGACATCTTGGTTACTTCCAAGTTTTGGTAGGTGTGAATACAACTGCTATAAATATCCAAGTGCAAATAAATACTTTAAAAATGAATAAATTACTCTTTCCACTGTGCTTCAACTATGTTTTATACAATCACCTATTTGAAACGTGCCTTATTGGATCACATGATTTATTTATATGTCTATTTTCTTTTCGGAGCCCTATCTTTTTAAAGAAAGAGCCTGTGAGTTACTCATCATCATCTCTCCTTCCCTCGGTATAGAACCCAACCCAGTGGTTGTGAGGTTGGCTCATCCTTTTGCTGTTTCTGGGGAAGCAGGGTGGTAGATGAGAACAGGGTAACCCTGCTTACAGATAACTTAGTGATGGATTTAACAAGCTTGTCTTTAAAAGTGCAAACACAACAAAAATATCAACTGAAAGAATGAGATCCAGGATTTCCCCAGAAATGGAAAATTAGGAGGTTAAGCAATTTTAACTATATGATAAAAGGAGAATTCGATTCTAAAGTTTAAAGTGATTCTGTGAAAGCCTTTGTTAGTATTTTCTGTGTTTGTGGAAGGAAAACGAACAGTCAAGAGCATTCTAAATAAGAAAATACTAATGATGCATTACATATCTTTAATTAGTACTAATGGGTACTATGTAATTAATTCAATTTACCATTCTTTCTTCAGCAGAAACATCTCTTTCCCCTGCAGTTCCCACAAATGCTACAAATTTGTCCTATTTGCTGCAAATAAGGTGCCCTCCTTTCCAGTCTTTCTGATCTTATGATCAGATGGTTCTCTGGATCTTTTACAGGAGAGTGACCCAAATGATTTGGAGGTTTGGGGTAACTTTGGTTTCCTCTAGTTGGCCTAGCTTGGTAGACATGTCTCAAACTCCTTCCCCAAGACCCAGGAGAGTGCAGATTTAATGCTGTTCCTGCTAACTTCCAGTTCAACTACCAAGGGACCCACTCCTTACCCAGATCTCAGCTTCTCTCTCCTAACAGACATCAGAGTGAACTCCAACTTCCTGCTGGACTTTCTTCCACTATAATTAGCACCACGTTAATGTCTGTCTTTATTTTCTACCACTAATTCCTGTTCTGAGGGTTATAAATTATCCCGACCCACTGTCCCTCTTGCGTATTTCAAGTTGAGCCATTAACCACCATCCCTCATTCACCAAAACACATGTAATATGCCATGTCAGCTGATTAAAGATCAAACTGCTCTTTTGAGCAGGGATTTCCGATAACACACAGCGTCACAAATAGTGATCTCTTGGACATGGGAGTTAAAGAAAATAGCTTACATGCTTCAGAATGCAAAGTGATGCCCGTAATGCCTTCCATACTCCATCAAGATGACAAAGAAGCTGAAATTCCCTTTTCCACCCCAAAATGTATTCAGGTGGAATGAGAATAGAAAGCAAACAGCTATGGAGGATGACAATACCAGAACTCTGCATAAGGCAGAGTCCAGATCAAGGGCAAAAAAATGGGCTTTAATCCATCTCACATGGAACAAATAAACATGGATATGTGTTAGGTATTTCTTAATAGTGTGACCTTTTGGCTGCATATAGTGGAGAAAAGTTTGGAAATCTGACCTTTGCAAAAATGATGGAAAAACTGGTCTGATACCATTTTTCTTTGGGAAAAGCCATTTTCTACACTACATCCAAACAGAAACACTTGAAACCCTTTATGTCAGAGCCAGGGCTAGTCATATAGTGTCTCTGCGGAAATGAGAAAAATGCTTCCCTCTCTCCAGTCAAATGTAGCCCCTCCCTGGGCACATGTCCTGGTAAATAGAACACAGGCTGCATCTCAGCCCTTTGGCCCCCTCAGCCAGACACCTCTGAGCAGTGAGTAAGCATCATCTTTCATAAAAACCCTACTCAATGCTCTACTTCAAATTTTCCAATGGTTTGTTAAAATTAAGGTTCTATATTGTAGGCCAAATCTTGGTCTCCTCTCCTGAAACTCTGATTAGACAAATATGAGACCTTTTAACACTGTCTTCTGTATCTTTTAATTTCCCATGTATATTTTCCATCTCTCTCTGTGCGACATCCCCCACTGTCAGCTCTTCTTACTTCTCATTCTACTCCCCTCCTTGGCTTTTTGTCCCAGTTGAACTTAAATAATGATTTCTGCAGTTATTATGTAATATCTGTCTCCCCAGTTAGACTAATCTCTAGGAAGCAGGGGCCATGTCTGTCTCACTCAACCCCACAGCCCTAGTTTCCAGTATGCATTTGACAGGACATGTTTTAGGCACTCACCAAAGAGTTGTTGAATGAATGGATATGGATGTCTCCATTTTCAAGAAAGCACAAACAAAATGTGGATTCTATCTAGGTGGAGAGGGCTTATTGGATAATTCCTACCCCTGGTTAAGCACGTAGGCTCTGGAATCAGGCTAGGTGTGAAGCTGCTAACCTTTTGTATCCCTGTTTCCTTTTCTGTGAAATGGGAATAACAGTACCACTTACACTGTGGGTTACATAAAGCATTTAGTACGAGCCCCGCAGGTGGTAAGAACGCAATAAATGCTAGCTGCCATGATTTCTGCTATCTTTTTATGGGGGGTGAGGGGGTCGTCCATGAAAACAGTTCACTTTAAGAAAGCATAGACTATAAAAATAGGGGCTAAGGATCATCCTGATATACACAGAATATATCGATGTTTTCATTTGTCTTGTTTCTGAAAATGTGTGTGACATGGTGTTTAGATGAAAAGCAGAAAAGGGCTTCTCACGGTGCCTGTGGTGTTATTCTTTTCACTCTCCGGGGTGTTACTTTAGCACTTGACTAGAGAAAATGTACACACATTTATAGAAAGAGCTTGGGGCTCCTCAGACCCCATCAGCTTTCACCATTTGATTTACATTTAGAGAAATGGATTATAAACTTTTATAAAAGTCACCAGAGCAAAGTAATGGACTGTTCTGAGGACCAGTGGGAAGGGAATCCATCTCTTAGGTTAAGAATCCGTGTCTTCCGGGCCTGTGGGGAAATAAAACACAAGTCCCTCTGAGTGCAAACTGCAGATACTGTGATTGTTTGTGTATCAGCCTTCGGACAGGTCTTATAAACTTACAGGTTTTAGTTGATTGTGATTTGTGTGAACTTTAGCCATCACCATTTCAAATGTTGCCATCACTGTATATTACCACCTCCCACTAAGGTTTACACATCACAGGGCCTGGTTCGGAGATGTAATAGAAGCGAGTTTGGTCCTCAGATGTATTTCAGGCCACCTTTTCTTACCTCATTGTCTAAAGGAAAAAGCAGAAATAATGTCATAAAATGGGTAACAGTCTCCTATTTTGAGGCTGGAGTGTGGTGGTTACTTGAGTTGAAATAAGCTGTAACACAGCAAAAATAATAAAATAAAAGTAAATGGAAACATGTTTTGTTCCTCCTGGAATAATGTCCCTTTGCACTGTGTCAGTCAGCTTGTGGCAGCAATCCTAAGTGTCAATGTGCTGTCACTCTTCCCTGAAGGCAAGAACCAGCACCTCATGGTTATTGGCAGAACTTTTTTGAAATGCTGATTTCAATGGTGGTATCATCATATTCAAACCGGATGAGAACTCACTGTCCTTAAAATTAACTGACAGCAGTGCTTCTCACCCTAACTGCACATTAGAATCACCCAGGGGACTTTAAATGCTCCAGTGCCCCACCATTAATCGAATTAAATCCGAATTCTGGAAGTTGGGCCCTGAGGTTGGTATTGATTAAGTCTCCCCCGGTTATTATAACATGCTGCCAAGGCGGAGAACTGCTAAGCTAGTCTCTTGTTATCGTGGCGTAAATCCTACCAGCACTAGTGCTTGGCAAATATTTTTCCCAGCTGATGGTAGGAGAGATGTTATTATCCCCAATTTACAGATGGGAATACCAAGGTCCAAATTACTTAGTTTTATCTGAAGTTTAGCTGAACCACTGCTCAAGTATCAGAATGCAATAAATACCTTTGAGGAGAACATACCTCCTTAATTTTTTCTTGGTCTTAAATAAAGGACCCTTGAATCATGAATTTTTAGAATAGGGAAGGACCTAATTTGAAATGAGGAAATCAGAGAAGAGACAGAGCTTATGTCATGCATCTTTATGTTCCCTGAACTTCCTAGTACCACACATTAAACAAACATTTAATAAATTCAGTGAAATGAAGTCACCAAGGTCACACAGCCCCACACCTGGCCTCTAGTCACTGGATGGGCAATACCTTCTTCCTCCCCATTTGGAGTTTGCATGCATGTCCCTTTTATGTGGGGACAACACCTCCTGCCTTATATGGGTGGGCCAGGTTTTAAATGGTTTGTCTCATTCTTTCCAGAGTACACTTGTTTTATTTTTCAAGCATGTAATGGTGTTTTGTGGTTGTTGTTTCAAAACTGCAGTAGCTAGTTACAGAACAGAGATATTTGTTACTAAATTGGGGTCCAGAGTCCCCTGGATCCCCGTGAGCTTCCATGATATTACTTGTTGAAAGTGCAGGAAAAGCAAGTTCGGGAATGGCCTTGTCTTTGTGCAGGAATTGTTTACTCATTAACATCAAGACCTGTCCCTGCCCCAGTTACACAAAACATGATGAACAATCCCTCAGGGGCTTTCTCAGGCCCTGTCAACTTCCTGTGTTTCATGGTTGTGCCTCTCCCCAACTTTCCACATTTGATTCATTTTCTCCCTGGCCTGCCTGTGGGCAACGCTCTCTCATGCACACTCCTTTGGGCTCTGCTCCCACCTCTTTGTCTACTGAGTTCCTCTCTGAGGAGGGCCGAGTTTGGGGATGGTGGGAGTGAGGCTGGACCCAGGGTTTGTGACTGTGATAACCTGGGGTCCTCTGGTTCTTGGGCTGTGACAAAAGTGGGGCTGTGTAGAGGTCAAGATTGTGAGGTGAGATGCTGCATGGGGTTTGGGAATGTAAAGGGGGAGCTGTTGTTGGTATTGAGCACAGGATGGTAGGTGAGGGAGCGGTGGGGGCTCAGAGGTCTGGATGACAATTTCACCATCCATTAGAGAAGAACCAGCCTGTCAGGGAACCGAAAGGAAAGAATCATGTCCTGAGTAGACAAACCTGGAGACCTCTCAACATCGAGATGCTTTTCAGGGGACTGTACGGTGTGTTCCTCATCCTCCAATATAAACTTGTTGAGGGCAGGCCCTGCCTTGGTGCTGGGATATAGGCTCAGTAAATTATAGGGGAAGGTGGGCATCACTGATAGTTAGACAAATATCCCGAAATGGAGTCACGCTAATGCATAGACATGGAGACAGAAACTTGCACAAAGGTGGTATTGAATCAGACTTGCCTACATTCTCATCCTGGCTGTGTGACCTTGAGCTAGCTCCTTAATTTCTCTGGGTCTCAGTTTCCTTATCTGTAAAATACTACCTGCTACATAGGATTGTTGTGGCTGCTATTTTGTATTAAAAAAAAACAACACCCATTAAATTCCCCCTGTATGGATTTTTGTATAAATAAAATAGATTCACAAAACAAAGCAAAGGGAACTTCCTTTTCTATGCATCCTATTGTCTGGACGTCCGTAACAGACTATGAAGATAATTAATATTAATTATGACCCCTGAGAGTACATTCTGAATTGTTATTATAAAGGGTAATGTTGGATTTAGTAGTTTATGAATTATTATATTCCTAACAAATTCTCATTTTCAGAAAATTAATAATCCAAGTATGTTATACGATGTCTTTCTGCTTATTTGACTACTTAATTAAGTGACATTTTGGAACTGTGCTGAAGAATTTGTAGTTGCAAACGTGGTGCTGTGTACTAAATCAGTAAAAGATGGGAGGGGAAGCAAGAAATGGAATCAGAACAGGGATTCTGGTCATTTCCATGGGGGTGGGGCTCAGGGAACTTGTATGCTGTGTCTTTGTAACAGACAGGATGTGTGTGTATGTGTTGTGTGTTTGTTTCTTAAACTAGGATTCAGGAGATACTAATAAAAATCACTTCAAAATGACTTGATAGCTACCAAAATTTTTAAAAATTTATAAACAAGCGCTAAAGCCCATAAATTGCAGGCACAGTGGGGCAAAGTACATTAGGTTTTTATAAAACTATGATAACGACATTATAAAATGTTATAATACTTTTTATTTTACTATCTTAGAACATATTTTACAATCATAAGCTAATTGGTCTTAAAACTATCCCTACATGACATTGGTACTATGATCTCTATTTCCTGCTGGGAGGATGGACGATAGAGCGATTAAATGATATATTTAATTAGGAGTCAAGAGTCTTGGATATTAGTCTTCAGTTAGAACTAATCACTGAAACATTATTTGGGTAAAAAAACTCTTGAACCTCTTGCAACCAGTTATTTATTTTAGAACAGTCTAGTCATAAAAAAGAATTCTAGCGTTTTCTTCTCTTAATAAAAAAACTGTTGTCATGGAAATATTTCAGTTCCCTACGTCCTCCAATTCCCTGCGAATGAACAGGTTATAAACAGGCAGCGGTCCAGCAAAGCCTTTTATGATGGAGGTAAGGTTTGTAACAGGCTACGTTACAAGGCTTTCCAAAGTCCATTTCCCAGGATAAGGAGAGAATAAAAGAACTCTCCCAGGCCCAGCTGTGTTCTATAACCCTGGCTTCTTATCCATTAACTGGCTCAGACCGCTCCCTCCTTCTAAACCAAATATACTAAATCCATTACTGTTTCCCATGCAGAAGTCTTATTTTATGTCTATAAGCTAATAAAAATGACGTTCTGCGTACTAGAAATGCCATGGTCTCTCTCAGAGTCTGTTTCCTCCCAGCATTGGGAATTGATGCATTTTCCAGACAGTTCAGGCAGTTGTTTGCTTTTTAATCAAATGATTTCATTAGCTGATGCAATCATTCATTTCATTTTAGCTGGGGGACCTACTAGTGTATGATTTTATATTCACAACAAAAACATTCTCCTTACTTACCTCAATATAGAAGCTTTGCATCACGCATCCATGAATTCGTTTAAATACAGTACTGCAAGAGCAATGACAAGGTTCAACTCAGAGCAGGAATGTTTTATATCCTGAATGAAGAAGAAGAGGGAGACAGAAAGTCTCGTCTTAATTCATGCCTGGATCCATGATTCAGAAACATGTTGTTCTGTTTTATTCGGATATAGTGTTTCTCCCAGCTCTTGAGCACTATCTGCTATGTATCTTTGTGCAAAACTGGAGAAAGCAAGAAATGAATTTTGTTCATTTTCACACCCACCCTAGAATGGATGATGTCCGGAAGGGTAAGTGTGGAAACTGCAAAATTGGCTTTTGAGATCAAGAATCTAGACAATATATCAGTCTCCCACCTATATCGTCACACTTAGTATTTGTGTGGGAAGACAAATGTGGGCAGAGAAGGTGCACATACCTGCAGGAGCATGCATACATGTGTGCACAGCTAGCCAGGTTAGAGCCTGGAGCAAAATATGAAAAAGATCATGTTTATTCTTTAAAAGAAAGACAAGGATGATTTGTCTAAACTTGCAACATTCATAACTAACATGATAAGCTGTTCATATAATGTCCTTTATAATGCTGGAGGCAAAGGACAAGAAGGAATAAATAGCTTGTCATCGTACTGGGTCACATTGCTGACGACCAAGCTAGTATTCTAATAGTGGCATTTGGGGGCTATGTCGTGGGACACCGTAATTGTCCTTCTGGTATAAGCTTCAAAACGCCAAAGGGCCTAGTGAAATCCCCAAATGTGGTGGCACTCAGTACATCTTTGCTGTGATGGTACATGACAGAAGCCCTCTCTAAATCGGTTGCCCACTTACTTAACTGAGCATTTTCTTGAATTTATTTTCATTCTGAGTCTGTATCACTCCTGGAACTAAGTTTCATAAGCTTACTGTCCATGGTGTAAGGTCTAAAATGACCTCTTTAACTTTCAGAGGGTGTTCTCTAACTTGAATATTCTGGAATTTAATAAACAGACTGAGGCTGTCTCTCTCGTGTGTCCGTGATTTGAAAAGTATTCTTCATTTTAACCTGATTCTTCATTTCTCCAGGCTGGACCCTCACCATTTTCAAGGGTAGTCTCATGTGGCAGCACATCTGTATAAAGCTGTTACACAATGTAGTTATCACATTTGGGGGAAAGTGGTTGGACATGTATGATAGTAAGTACATCCTGAAGGCTACTAAGTATGTGGAATTTATAAATGCAGGTCAGCTTTCGGAAACACCATCTAATTTATTCACATCACCTTTTAAGGAGGCAGAAGGGGTAGGCTTATGTTTAAGTGGTTGCTTAAAGTCTTTTATTTTATCTTTTTTCCATTTCCCAACATGTTTAGCCTCATAAATTCACTTACAACTCTTAGATCTAGCTGTCTCACTCAGACTTCCATGTCTGGTCATACTACTTATTCTGTCTGGAGTTTATTTTGGGAATGGGTAGGTGAGAGGGAGGAGACGATAGCTTCAACTGGAGCACACTGAATTTGAGGCATCCAGGAGTGGCTATACGGTCGGGTGAATATATACATACTCTCAGGTTTGGAGCTCCAAAGAGAAGCGTGGGACAGAGATGTATATTTCAGAATCTTTGGTGAAGAGACGGTAATCAAAGGTGGAAAGGAGAAAACACGATCACAAGGTCATAATAAAAGGTAAGAAGAGACAAACGCTCAGCAGTGGGCCCCATGGGAGCTCACTGGATGGAGGAGAAAGAGCCCATGATGGAAACTGAGTAGGTGAAGCCAGAAACGTAGACGGGAAACCAGGTGAGTGTGCTGTCACTGAGCCCAGGAAACATGACAGGAAGTTTCCAGAGAAAGAAAGAGGCCTCGGTAAGTAGATGCCATCAAGAGAACAAGTAAAGTCTAAATAGTATCCACTGGCTTAAGTGGCATGTATGACTTTGTTGTGAATGCAAGAAACTTCAGGGGAGTGACAAGGGTGAGAACCAGACTGGAGGAGTAAGGAAATGAATGGTTGTGAGCAAGTGGAGACATTTAATTGTGAAGGCAGGGTCAAGATAAGAAATAATTGGAAGGGGATGTGAAGTCCAGAGAAGGCTCGCCCTTCCTTCCTTCTTTCCTTCCTTCCTTCCTTTTCAGGTTGGAAGAGAATTTAAACCCTGATGGAAATGATGCAGTGAGCAAAAGAGGAGGTTACTGGGACGGAATGGGGCCCACTCACCCTTGGGATGATTGATCTCTAATAGAACAGACAACGTAGGTGAAACAGGACACGGATGAGGAGACGTTTCTATGTGCTGTAGTGAGAGGCCTGGCGAATGGTTTCTGTTTTCTCCTAGACCAGTACACAGTCGTCCACTGAGAGTGAGGGAGAAGAAGGGACATCTTGAGAGCACAGTTGAGGTTGGTGACTGTGAATTCACAGGGAGCAGTAACTCCTGAGCATCTGTATTTTCTCCAATGATTCTTAGTTACCCAGATTCAGGCTTGGATAAAGCAGAAACAGGAGAGAACAGAGGGAAACATAGTTTAAGAGTAACTGCAAGAGAAAGACTGAAACGAGAGAATGGGATTTAAGCTAGACCACAAGGATGGTAGAGTTAAGAAGCAGAGGTCTCAGCATTAGAAGATGCTACAGGGGATAATGGTCTTGCTTATGTCAAAGAACATGTGAGACTGAATGGGGTGCAAGGACTGTTGGTCAGAGAGTTGGTGTTGAAACCACTCATTTCTGGGGTAGAGCATTTGACAAGGTCTAGGAGGGAGAGAGGAAGAGGAGACGGCCACTAGAAATGAAGAGGACGAGGACCTGAGGTTCCAAGAGGTTGAATGGGACATCTTTGCATATGTTCATTATGTCCCTGGTGAGTGATAACCCAGGAGTTGAGGTGGGTAGGAGAATGGTGAATTCGACACCTAAATCTTCCCTCAGAATAAGTGTGGGGAGCGAGGGGGTTTCTGTGGACAGCAGCAACAAGAAGAAAGAGGGGTGTGATGACCCAAGCCTCAAAACAGTGCTTTACAGTATTAAACTTGAATGATAAACTAAAAAATGTAATGGAATATATTTATAATGTGCTGCGGTTTTAACCTAGGGCAGTCAATGCTTTAAAATAAGAGTTCTGATTTTTTAATAGAGACCTTGAATTTCCATGATTATGAGAAATTCCTGTCATTCTAAGAGCATAGGAGATTTGTTTGATATTAATTGGAGTCGAGGCTTCACTGAGCAGATGGTGGGGACCATGCAGAGTGAGTGGCCATTAGCTAGCAGGGCTTACTGGAATCAGCTCTCAAAAGATAAGAAGGCCGTTCCCAGAGGCTCAGTGTCAACCATGGGGAACAGAAGGTTTCTTGAGCCACAGTGCAAAGATGTTCAGTTTTAGGCGAAAGGAAAAGAGAGGAGGAAATTAATTTTCCGTAAGAATCCATGAGCGTGGTCGTAAGAATGGCCTCAGATGCCTTCCTGCAGAGATCGGTGGGAGACTCAGATAATCTGAACTTCTTAGTCATCACAGCCTTTGGATGCCCAGAAATCTTGCTTTCACGTGGATGCTTTGCCAGTCTCTGCAAATGCGAAGGCAGGGTAGGCATCCTGCGTACACAAGGCTTGCTGGAAGCTCTCTGCTTGTCCCAAAGTGCTTCTGAGGTCATTATCCTCCTTCCAATAAGCAAAACCCTGCCTTTCCTCTCAGATCTCCATTAAGGCTGGTCCCCAGAGAATTTCAGAGGCATCCACACCGCCTGGAAGCAAAGGAACTGCTCTTTGGGTGAGAAATGTAACACCAAAAGCTGTTTTGTCCTAGTACAAGTGAGTCCTGGTGTTTTCATTCCACCCTTACAGTTCAGAATTCACTTTCTAAACACCTGCTTTGTTTCCAGGTGATAGGCTGCAGATTCCCTGAAAAATCTAGGAGGTGAAGTGGACAAACCAGAAGCAAATTACAATACAAGCACAAAATTAATTCAATTGAATTGCTTTGGATATGAAGTTTTAAGAAATGCTTATAGCTGCTTCCATCTGATAATTCAAGTGAAGAAGGCAGCTCACAATGTCTGTCGATGTCATGTATTTCACAGCATTTTGAAATCTGGACAAACTTTGCCATCATCTTTTCCCATCATCTCGTTCTTAGAGGTCTGAGCCTGTCATGGGCATCTCTTGTCCTGTGTGTTTGGTGGCCCGGTTTCATTGGGGGACCTTCTCCACCCTCATGCCACATGGTCCTGGTGGGGCTGTCAACTAGTCTACTGTGTCATCTCCTCCACCTTACACAGGGATGGGTCTGTGACTCAGGCTGGGCCTTCCTTGATTTGATAGAATAGCTCGGGCTGCAAGCATTTGTCTCGGTTATTGTGTGGGAAGAGCCAGGCTGCAGAATGAAGCCAAGCGCACATCAGCAGAGCCAAGAGACAGAGTCCTGATGACATTATCTGTACTTCTGGACTCAGGCATGTTTTCCTATTTGCATATAAATGGTAGCCTAGGATAAACATGGTTCTGCAATTCATTTTTTCTTCTTCTTTTGATTAAACAATATATCCTTGGGATTCTCCATATCAGTGTGTAGAGAGTGTCCTCATTGATTTTTACAACTACATAGTACTTCATTGTGTGGATTTATTAATAATTGATTCAGCCACTTCTCAGTTGATGGACATCTGGGGATATTTCCAATCTTTTGGTATTTCCAATACACGTGACTTCATATTTTGCCAATGCTGTTGGTCTTAAAAGTGGAATTACTCGATTACGTTACCAATGTAACGAGAAATGGAATTGTTGAATAAAACCTCAATTGATGGATTAAACAGACAATTAGATTCAACAAAACAGTTATTTGGCAAAGTGGAAGAGAGAGCTGAAGAAATGCAGCACAGGTGGAATATGTTAAAGACGTTAAGAGCTACTGATGATAGAATAAGAAGGCGTACATGTGATTCATAGACTCTCTGAAGGTCAGACAAAGAAAATGGAGAAGGGGCAATATTTTAAGAGATGAGAGCTGAGCATTTTCCAGAAATGATAAAGGATGTAAATCCACATGTAGAGAAAGCACAAAGCATATTAGGATAAGTAAAAAGAAAGCCACATATAAATTATATAAAGTTTATAAGAACATCAAGAACAAAAAGCAACTAGAGAGAAGGCCAACCATCTACAAAGGAACAATAATTAGACTAAGAGCTGCCTAGTCGTCAACAAGAGAAGCCAAAGTGCTAAGAATGATACAACCGTTTTTTATCTTAGATGGGACTGTTGAGTAGTTTTTCCTAAGGGTTGTCCTGTCCCCTGGCCTCTGATGTAAATAGATTTTACAACCTAAGACTTCAGATGGCAATGATGGGTAAATATCAGTGACACCAGTTACATTAAGAATATTTATTCACATCTTTCTACAATCCACACAGCTTTGAGTCTGCTTCTAATGTATAATTTTCACCATCTTGCATAGCTAAGGCTAGATATTTTCAGATAAACAAAAACTGAGTTTATCACCAATGGATCTTTATTAAAGGAATTTAAAATGTCCCTCAGGAAGAAGGAAAGTGATTCCAAAGGAACGTCTATGAAGCAACAAAGAATCCTTAGAAACAAAACATATTGGTAAAGCTAAAAAAAAAAAATTGTACAGTATAAAAAGAACATCTAATTTGGTGGTTTAAAAAAGGACAGAATGAAACTAGAATACCATGGAAGTAATACCACAGAAAAAGTTGATCAAAGCCAGTGTTTTAAACTCCATGTACTGTTCAGATGGGGGATTAAGATATTAACTTTTGAAAATTTGTTGAGTTAGGCATGCATGTAAAATGTCAAAGGTAAACAGGAAAAGAATAGAAATGCAATGATTAACATCCCAAACAGGAGAGGGAAATAAATACAGTAATAAGAAAACAAAGGAAAACAGCAAAACTCAATAAAAAAAGTCGCCTTAAAATGTAAGAAAAAAATATACAGTAAAAATGTGGAGGCCAATCCATATAGTTTAGAAATATTAGTGAATTTTTTAAAGTCAATAGCTAATTTAACCAGTTAAAAAGCAGGTAGTTTGTCAGATTGGAAAAAATAGGAATCACGTATCTATAGCTCAGATAATGTTATTTATAAAGTGCTAGAATGAATAGCACATAGGTGTTCCAAATGTATTTCTTTAAAAGCTTAGCTATTTTTATATCAAAAAAAGATCAGCTATTTACAAATCATTCTTTGCTACCCACTTCTATACTAGTCAAAAGTTTGAAGCATGTTTTATTTCCCTATATAATCATAAACATTTTAAATTTGTGAGAGTCCTCCTTGTGTCAATGAATGCTGCTAAGTTTCAAGATAGCTCCAGTTTTTAGGTACATGGCGGTGGGGACAGAGCCAACAGTGCAGTTTCCAGGCTCTAGGGCTCACATGGAAAGGTGCTGGCTCAGGTAGTAAATGGCCATCAACTGTGATTGGATGGCCATCAGCTGTGGCTCGTTGGCCGTCAGCTGTAACCAGTGAGCCATGGGCCACTAATATAACTGCTGTGGCTACGCTAGCAGAAAAATGGGGGCTAGCAAGAAGATGGTGGCTGGTAAGCGCAGGTTGCAGTTAGCACGGCAGATTGCAGTTAGCAAGCGGCTGGTTGGTTGGCAGAGAAGTGGACGGCAGGTTGAGGATCGTGTGGCTCCTGCTTCCTGTGTCTCCAACCCAGCCACCAGCGAGAATATAGTGGTATGACTCCCCTACCTATGGCTCTGTGGGTGTTCCTTTTAGGCCTCACCATATCCTGCGTTCTTATGTGGGGAGCGGGACCAGAGATCCCACATGACACCTTGCATGACAATGGCCTTCTTCAAAATGTCTGCTTCATGAACTTTCTTTTCAAAGGACACAAATTATCAAAAACTGAAGAGAAAAATCTCGTACTATTTAAATGAAATTTAAGCAAATATGTGACAGTACGTGTTATTATTCAGCTTTGGGTACTTCTCAGACTTGATTAAGATCTAGTTTGCTAAGCCAATTCAATAATTTGCAAAGAGGCTTAGCATTAAAATGTTTTCCATTTGTGATTACCCATTGTACTTTAAAATTGTTCTTGCTAATTTTTCATTTCTGATGATCCAAGTGAAGAGCATTTACTAAATACCCAAGATGTTAGAGGCAGCCTCCAAAGGGAAGGAAACGAACAATTTCTGGAATAATCTACAAGTTAGGTTCTATATAATTGTTGGGTAGATGCGAAACTGATTGGAGGATAAAACAATTTTGCTTTGTGGAAGACTGCTGAATAGTTTCTCTTAAGGGTTGTCCTTACCACCCTCTCCTAGCTTCCCTCAAGAAATTGGATTACTAATCTGAGATTTGGGAGTGATACAGCGTGGGTAAAATTGATTCAGGATACTAGTCACATGAAATCTATTTGTTTATGTCCTAGCTTGTTCCACAAAGGATTCAAATATGTTTATAGTATGTAATTTCCTCTAAATTGAAAAAAAACAAAACAAACCAGGATCATGGAAATTATGTAAAGAATAGAAATATAAGTCTAGGCCAAAGATCCCTCAATTTTGCTGTGCATTAGAATTACCTAGGAGCTTCTGAAACTCCTGATGCCCAACAAAATCAGAGTATATGGGGTGGGAGGTAGCAGTAGTTTTAAAGATCCCCAGGCGTTCCTATGTGCAGCAAAGTTTGGGAACCACTGGCTGAGGCTGCCCCTCTCAATCTTAACACGCACCTTAGCGTCACCTGGGAAGCTATTTAAACTACTGATCCTGGGCTCTTGTCCTGAACCAATGAAGTCATAATCTCTTATGCTGGCAACTGGGCCCTTGGTCATTTTAAAAGTCCCCAGATGATAACAATGTGCATCTAGGGTAGACAATATTGCACTGGGAAAAAGCTGGCACATAATTACACAGGGGATTGATTTGGGTTTTTATTTTTTTATTTTTATGGATTTTGTTATGGCTTAAGGCCATAAAACTGGTCCTGAGTTTCCTGGTGGCCAAAGTAAATAGAAAAACAGAATCAGTTGATATAAGTGTTGTCATCTATAATGCAAAAGCTTATCAGTTCCTTGGAACTGATAGGTCTGAAATAATGTCTTGTTTGAGTCTTTTTACAAGGGCCGTTGAATGATGTTATGAATCACGATTTTATAAATACCCCCACAATAAATGACAGATGGCAAGTTTCATATCGTAGATTCTAATAATCATCCCTCAGGGAAAGCCAGGGACATGACCTCAGAGTGCAGGCAGGGCAGGCTGTTGTGGTAGGGCTGCCGGAGCAGCAATAATGGGGAAAGGAGGAAGAGAGGAAGTATGACACAGCTCTCCATTTCCCAGATCATAGGCCTTCACCCCAAGGTAAAGCCTGGAACTATGCACCTCCAGCTATTGGTGGGGTGTCCTGTGTAACTAGAAACTATAATTTTCTTTAAAAAAAATTTAAAGATCTATTGCTTTTCCCTTCATCTTTTAAACTACCCAAAGCTTGACAAAGAAAGGCCTGGCTAATGAGGGTTAAAAAAGCTGCGATTCCTATTTGGCTAGGAAAAATTGACTAGAGACCTGCCTTTCTAAATGCTCCTTCATAGAGATGATTTTTTTTTTTTCTTCAGTTGGGCTTTTGTGGCATGTAAGTACTGTTGATTTAATGGCTCACGATTTGTAGAGAAGGTTTCTGAGTAGGGTGTTCACTGCACGGGGCTGAGTCTTGAAAGGAAACCCATTATATGGCACACGTTTTAAGCCGCAGTAACGTGGTTAGGGAAGCCAAGGAGAGCTTAAGTTAGGGTGGGTGTGCCCCTTTTCTTTCGCAAACAATATAGCAGGGCACACAGCACATTTTGTCTAAAGTAGATGGGGTCAGGCCTGATTCTTCTGAATCACGTGAGTTCTTTCTTAAACAACTTACTTCAATGAAGATCCTGAACGAACCCTGTTATTACCCAAGTACGCACTCCGATGTTTTCAAAGGCAAATGGTACGTTTGGCTTGTTTTCTTTTTGTACTCACAACTGCACTTCACATCTAAATTTAAGAAAGCCTTCCTGAAAAAGTCGGGTGATGAATTTCTTTCACTTATTTAGTCTCTGGCTTCCTATAAACCTAAAGGATTAAATGAACTGCTTGCTAGAGAAACAGCAGCTGAGATGTGGAGAGAATCCTACGGTAGCAAATAAGACGTCGTAATGGTTTGCACACGCGGAGAAGAACCTCACGCTTGAGTTTGATTTTTCACGTTGCGGCTCACAAATAAGCTGCCTTTTATTCAAAGAACCACGCTGTCTGCTTTCGAGTGGGTGGGTGTGTACTCAGAGCAGGCGCTGTGTTGGTTTTGTTCCCTGTAAGGTTGATACGGGCAGTGGCAACTCGCGGCCACACCGGGGCAGCCTCTTCTCGGCTGGCGGCCCGGCCAGACGGACCGGCTCCAGGGAGCTGACAATGCAGCCAAGTCCGGCTTGCTGGGGTGGCCCGGAATATAAAGGGGTCTAGAAACATCCATGTTTCCCCTTTTATCAATTACGGCGGCTCAAGGCTGTTGGTAAAAAAGACCACAGGGAAAAGGAATGGACTGAGTGTTGTGTTTCTTGTGGAAAATGACTTCAGCGCCCCGAAATGCCCACCCCGCCCCCTCTCCCCAAAGCAGAGGGAAAGCGGGAGAGGAGGGTGGGTCAGCTGGGAAGGCCAGACCCGCACAGACACCCCTCCGCGGACCCGCCCCACAGCGCGGGGAGCCGGGAGGAACAGGGAAAAGCGACTCCAGAGGCCCGGGGGTGGGGCGAGGTGGGCGTGGGCGTAGAACTCCGCCACCCCCGCGGCCCGCCGCCCAGCCCGGCCTCTGATTGGCTTGTGCCCGCCCCGGTGAGGCGGGGAGGGTCCCTTCTGGGCAGCGGGTGGGAGGAGGCAGAGGAGGGGGCGGAGAGAGCAGGGGCCGGGAGGGAGCGAGCGAGGGGGCTGGCGAGCGGTGTTCCCGAGAACTGAGAGCAGGCTCGGCGCGGGGCGGAGAGCGGCGGGCGAGCGGGGAGGGAGGGGAGACGCGAGGCACGGGCGACGGGGAGGGACAGCACGGCGGGCTCCGCGCCGCCGCCGCGCGCTGGGAGAGACGCGGGGGCTGCCGCCCGCTGCTCGGCGCGCTCTCTGGACTGGAAGCCCGCACGATCCCGCAGCCTCCCGGGAGGAAGCGGCGCGGGCAGCAGGGACACGCGCGCTCGGGCTCCCTCACCTGCGGCGAGGCACGCGCGAGGCCGGGTGCTGGGCGGGCCGGACCCGGAGGAGGAGTGCAGATCCGGCCCCCCGCATCGCAGCCCAGCCGCCCGGGAGCGCCTCCGACCCGCGCTGGGCGCCAGCTCCATGGCGACCGGGCTCGGAGAGCCAGTCTATGGACTTTCGGAAGATGAGGTGAGCGGCGCCCCCTTCCCGCCTGGGACTCCCTGGGGAGTTCCTGCCCCGGGCCGGGCAAGGGGTGGGGCGATCCGAGGGGTGTGCGCCCCCGCGCCTGCAGGGGAACCCCAAACGCAAGAGAGTCCGGGAGCGGGGTGCCCGGGGGGTTGCTGTTCCGGCCTTTCCGCCCGGCTCTTGCGCCCCCTCCCCCCAGCCAAATGTATTGTTTGTAAATAAAGCGGCGCGGCGCCCTTGGAGCCGGGGTTCACTCGGCCGCTCCCCGCCTTTGGTTGAAGGCGGATGCGCTTCTGCTCGCGAGTTCCCCCTCCTCTCCCCGCCGCGTTTCCTGGGGCTTTTGGGCAACTTTCCGCCTCGCTGCTGCAGCCCGGGAGTCCCCTGCTGTATGTCACGTCTGGGTGGGGGCTGGAGACCCGCGGCCCAGAGGAACCTGAATTGTCTTCCCCGGGAACTTTCTAACGTTCGTGTCAGCAAGTACTCTGACGCCTGTGTGTGCTTGCCACGGTGCGAGTCGGTGAACGTGTGGAGCGGTGTGTGCTTTTTTCCCCTGAAGAATCTAATGCCAGGAATTTGGATTTTGGGGATCTTTCTTTGTGGGGGGAGGAGGTCTAGGATGGTGGCAGGTGCTCCTGGAAACTTGGAGGAAGCTTGCAGCCCTGCCATTTTTTTTCCTCGCAAAGATCAAAGCCCGGTACCTCCAGGGTGGCTGGAGAGACGAAAGCTCAATCGATCGCTTTTATTAATAAAGAAAATTAAATAAGCCACGCCCCGAAGGCTTCGGTTTGACTGGAAAGGGCTTTGTTTTCACCCTCGCCCTCTCCTCGCGGTTTCCCACTCCTCCCCTTTAGAAAGGATCCTGCTAAATCACTGCTTAGCTCTCTCTCGCCCAGCCACACTCGGCTCTTATTGGTGTGTTGCTCTGCCAAAAAGGGGGGTGGGAGGCCTGTCGCTGGCGCGGCGTGACAGGCAGGCTGGATGGAGCAGGTAGGAGGGGTTTGCCATCTGGCGGGGCACGCGCTCAGGTTTGGCTCCCCTTTCGAGAGGTGAATTTACAACCCAGAAGCATTACTCAGCAGGGAGGTATTTCCTATCCTGGTTGTGCATTTCATGAAAAGTTGATGCCTGGCAGTTCAAGGATTTCTGGATTTCTCTTTCTTCCTCTCCAGCTTCTTTCTTTTCTGAGGTCCCGTCTTTCTCTGCTGATGGGGGTGGGGTTCATGAAGAGGCTATTATCTGAAACATGCCCACGTTATGGCTTCTCTCTCACCAGCTTTCCTACTCTGGTACTCTGGTACAGTGTGTGTATGTGTGCTATTTGAGTGTGTAATGGAATAGGTATCTTGAAGTGGGGCGGATGTTTGGGGGTGTGACTTATTTTTCCCCTTAAGGATGCTAGTGAAAGCTTGTGGTATTTTATCAAAGAATGATCACAATGCAAATTATGTGCGATTTACATTTTTTATTATTTTGCTGCGCTTGTGTAAAGTAATTTCCCCTTTTTGTGTAGTTACCTGCGGATGGGTGAAAAGTAGCATTGCTTCTTTTGCCCAGGGGCTTCTCCTCTTCCTGGCTTCTTTCCCCTTTGAGGAGCTTTCTCTTTCATTCTCTACTTCTCCATTTAATTAGCAGCAGTAGAGGGCAGGCAGCGAGCTTTTAGAAAGGTGCTGAGAAGCAGACATTCCTAAACAAAGGGCTTGAGGGATTGTGGAGGATGGAGACAGCTGCGTTTTCTCTTACTCTTAGATCTTTAAAAAAACAATTACATGATTATTTTTCACAGCTCCCTGAAAAAAAAATATGATTCTATCAGTGTTTTGGGAAATGCAGCTGGGTAAATGCATGCATATCACTGTTCGTGCTTCGTTCACATTTACAGCTAGTGTCAGAATCTACCTAGAGTGCATCTTGCCTCTTTTGTGTAGATGAGTTAATAATACTAATCATTTTAACTGGTGTCTAGTGTGAAAGTGAAGGATGGAGTATAAAGAGTGTGTGTGTGTGTGTGTGTGTGTGTGTGTATAACTGGGTTCGTGTCTGCATGTTACTAGAGGGGTATTTGTGTCTGTGTGTGGAATAGCAAGAGGTGATGAAGACAGTTTATTGGTGGATTGAGTGATGGCCATGTGGCTGGTACTCTTTAGTTCTGCACACATTATATTCCAAAAGACAAAAATCACATCTGTCTTTTTCAGCTTCTCCTACCAGTGACAAAATAAGCCAGGGCTGTTTTGATGATTTCACAGTTTGATGGTGTTTGCTTTTTATGGGAGGTTTCATGCTGTCAGGTTGCCCTTCGGAAAATCAGGGAATGCCTTCGTAGAATATTAACAAATTGCTTGTTGAGTTTGCATAGCTTGTTTTGTCTCCCTGCATTAGCCTGTGCAACACAACAAATGGAAGATTTTAACAGCCTCTTAAAGTAGAATGCCTGATGAAACAAATTGCAGGGTTGTTTTTCCAAGGCGTGTTAACTATGGGTGCACGTCAGTTCACACACTTGGTGTGCTGCAGACCATCACACGTAAAGGTATTTCCATGGCTCTATAGAAGTCGTCCTATAAACCTCAGCAAAATAGACATCCATACTTAGTGAATTTTGTGTTTCCATTGGAGGGGGATGAAAAGCATTGTATGTTTGGAGGGCACTTAGTTATGTCCCATCTCAGAAAGACTCGCTCTAAGTACTGCTGATGATGAAGCATTGCATTAACCTAGAAAACAGCGGGCTGCCAAGACAGAGGGCATTGTTCCTACGTCTGTCCAGCTTGTAGAATGAAAGGGATGAAGTGTGGGCTTTGCTTGTGTGAGTGCACGTGCTTGTTTGTTTATTGTCATGTGCCTTTCTGGCTGGGGTTCCTCTGGTGAATTATAGTTCATGTTCACCCTGATTTAAATCAGGTCAATTTGGGTAAAACCAAATTTGAAGGCGCCATCAGATGAAGGATGTTTGGTGTTTGGAGGGATTAGCAAATTAACAAAACTTCTGATTCAGGGCCCAGGATCAGATTTGGGCTGGAATCAGAACTCTTTGGACTAGTTTCTGCATCTGGCTTGGTTCCATGGCTGTTGTTTATTTGGATTTTTGTTTTTATTTTTTTGGCAATCTGTAGCACATTTTGGCATAGTTTACTCATGAATGTTACTGTTAACCTCCTGAAATCTTCTATTATAACATCTTAGAAAGGTATTGAAAACATTTTCTAGTGGGTGAAAGTTTGAATGACAGCTTTCTTAGTAGATGTGGCATTTAAAATATTTTTGGTGATTAGGATGAGGCAAATGGCATAGAAATGAAGGCCAGGCTGACTTGGGATGGTACTTTGACACCCTCCTTATTTTATAGAAATAAGGATAGTTGGCCAATGTTTCATATGCTTTCTCTGCACCTAGCACTGTGTTAAGCCTTTATGCACTTGCTGTCTCGTTTAATCCTCATAAGACCCCTATGAGGTGTGATATACAGATGAGGAATGGAGGTTCAGAGAGGTTAAGTGACATGCTTAAGGACACACAGCTAGTATGTCATGGAGTCAGGATTTGAACCCGGTTCTGTTGATTCCACAGCCCTAGTTTTAAATATGCTCCCTCTCTTCCAAGTATCTTGAAGGGTCTTCGTAGTTACATTATTCAGGATGATATAAGGTAGAGATAAATGTCAGGGGTTGTAAACTGATGGCATGTAGGCCAGAATGAATCAAGAGCCCTGCTTAGTATGGTGTCCACAGTGTTTTAAAGCTTGGGAATTTTCATGGAAAATGGTAAAAAATCTGTCTTCATTGGGGCTTCATTCTCACCTGGCAACAATTAGTGTGTCTGAATCGTGGCCCTTGAGATGTGGCCACTGTGCTGTAGTTGCCACCATGTCCAACTACTCCCTGTTGTCATAGGGAACTGCCCATTTGCATATAACACTTTATCACAAACATTCAAGATGAACCTTTGGCGTAGATATCATATTTTAAGATGCTGTCAATTTTAAGATGCACCATTATTTTGCTTTATGTATCACTATGAAAAAAAGAAAAAAATTGTTGTCAGGCTATGATATACCATTGATTTTATGAAGCATCTTTATTTCAGAGATGTTAAAATATGAAAACAGGGTTGTTTTAGAATTCATGAATTTCTCTAATTAGAGACCTGTGCTAACTGTGGACCTTCAATTTCAATACCCCCAATCAGTCAACACTTTTTAGTCAACTGCTAGCCAGATTTCTGCTCTACCGTCTCTGAGAAAAGTGCTAGAATAAGGGCCGTGCTCTTAAGTGGGCGTTAGCAGAGAAGAAACAGGGAACCTAGATAAGTCCTTAATTTATAAAAAGTGGTCCATGTGTGTTTTCAAGAGATTACTTGGGAAACCTTGCATGCTGTCTTTGCAGTTGTGCAAAGTGGTCACAAGATTGCTTTCAGAAATTGCAGTTTCGGTATTGTTTGGCTCTAAAGGTGCATGCTGAAAGTCAGTTTTCTAGAGAAAGCTAAGACTTGCCCATTCATTCCAATTCCAAATGCCTGAGTCAGGCCTAGTGCCTCTGGTCTTTGTGCTGTGTACCCAGCACATGGGCGACTCCAGTTACAACCCGAGTCCTGACCGCTAACCTCTGGGAAACAAACCCCCAAAGGGCCTAGGTTTTACTGTGACACTGAAAAGCAGTTTTTAACTTGGGCAAAGATAATATATGGTGTTAAATTCTACTTACTCTCTTTAGATATTTTATTTTCTTTAAGGATTCTATGGAATTTGTAGAAATTGACATTTTAATTTATATTCTGTTTACTTGTATCGTCAGGGTGTTTATTTGAATTATTTCATGATTGAAAAGTAGTTTCCTTAATTTAAGAAAAAAAATAGTTTTGTTCAAAGGGGTGAAGACATGGGAAAATGGGAATCCACAGACAATTGCAGTTGCTTGACCATGCAGAACACAATCGAAAGGGAAGCCATTGACTGGTACGTGGCGTCTCGTCAATGCAGTGAGTGTCCGCACCCCAGGGAAATTTCTTGGAAAGTTGTTTTGGGGTTCTGGGAGTGTCAATATGCAGACATATATTTAGGAGAAATATGAATAATGTCAAGGAAGACGTACATCCCTGATGTGAAGAATGGCTTTAGAATGTGACATCATCACAGCAGTACTTTGGAGTTCCTGCTAAATTGCTTTTACACTCACTGTGGGGGAGAGAAACTTCATGCTCATTGCTAATTTAATAACCTTTCTGTATTGTTCAGGTGTTTAAGTAATGTCATAAATGACTGGTGGAAGAGACTAATTCATTTCTCATTGTTAGATTGAGATCATATTAATTTTTTTTTAAACTTCATTTAAGTGTGTTTTTCCAGGACCCATCAGCTCCAAGTCAAGTGGTTGTATCCGTCTAGTTGTGGAGGGCGCAGCTCACAGTGGCCACACCCTGGTGTTACGAGCATCGCGCTCTAACCAACTGAGCTAACCAGCCGCCCCCTAACATTTTTGTTTTGAGTTAAAAGATCTTTAACCAGATTTTATTGCTGGCTTTGAATTTTGGGTCCTAGATAAGTAGCGACAGTAAAAAGAGATCCAACTTAAAGAGTTTTCAAGCTTTTTGATGCTGTAGGTCTTTGAATAAGTGTTTTTGTCTTACTGATATATTTGTTAATTGTAGCAAATATATTTGTTAATATGTAGCAAACTACACGTTGATCTTCTGGCAATCCATGTTAAAGAGGATTAAAATAATATACAAGTAATATAATGATGATAAATATTAGGGTAGTCGGATTAATGGAGGGTGTGAGAAAGGAGACACAATGTTATTGTTTGTTTTTACATTGTTTCTCTTCCAGGTCACAGTATAAACAAATGTATTTCATTTTCTGACTATAGGTGGCAATATTTGTACTGTTTAATGATGTGACTGTTGACTTGGGAGTTGCTTGCTGGTGGAATATGGAAATGAGAGCATAATTTAGAGATAAGGATAAAGAAACTAGATTTAGAAAAGAATATTTTCCTACAGACTAAAAAAACATCATTTAATAATAAAAACACCTAAAGTAATATTTCTCACTGTGGGCAGTCTCAGGAATCATCTATTTTCCAAGTTTTTCAAGGTTCCCCTTATCCAGGGTTTATTGAAATTTGGAAGAGTTTTAATTTTCAGGCATTTGGATTTGGAAAAAAAGCCCCCGCAACATACAAACACAGAAAAAGTCCTCTGAGAACCACTGCCATATCCTTTCTTCTTGGGTGTGTGGGGACTTCTAAATAATTCTAGTTCTGCTATACTTACCGCTCTACAATTGCTGCCATTGACTTTGAGAAGGAAGTAATAATTATCACCACTCCTGGGTATTTGATTGCTGGAGATATTCTTGATTCCTGATGCAAGACTGCGGCTCAAGTTCTGGAAGAGAGAAAAGCGACGGTATAAAGATCTGGGACCTTATTTCTTGAGTATATAGGCTCTCGTTATAGTTGCAATGTTTTGTTCTGAACCTGAGTGGCCTGAATGCTGATTATTACTGTAATACCTGTAGGTGACAAAAGCCAGATTACTTAAGTGTGTCTGTGGTAACCAGCTTAAATTGACACTTTAGTCGACTTTTTGTCCCTGACTCCAGAGTCCTGTATTGATTCAGAACTCGCCAAGTTTAATGGTGAGGCTATCAGATTCCCTTGCTGTCATCAAGTTCAGTGTTTGGTGACTTCTTGGCAGGCAAACATCCACTGAAAGATTTCGTATTCTTTTTATACCTCCTATTCACTAAGAAAAAAGGGACATTCGAAAGTGGATTTTTTTTTTTTTTAGTGTAAAATACTGGGATGTGCAATCCACCTGGTGAAGGTGGAACTTGGAAGGGCTTGTAGGGATGGTGATCCTGGGCATGAACAAGCCCAGGAAGCCCAGGAACGGTCCCATTGCTGGTTAGGGTGGTATCCCCTCCCACGGCCCCTGCTTCCCTGCCGTCTCCACCCCCCCACCCCACCCCACCCCCCGTGGCTTCCCAGGCACCTGAAGTGAAGTTTGGATGGATCCCTTGAGTGGCTCAGGCACGTGTCTACCCTCCAGTTTGTTCTGTCTCCCTCTGCATCTGATTGGGCACCTCCAGACAAGGTGGTGACCAGTGGTGTAGGGACAAGGGCCAGTGCCGTGCCTCTGATTCTTGGTCTTGCCTTTGTTAACACAGTTATCACGTCTTAATAATATTTCCCATTTTGCAGCCTCATTCAAGGCCTGGCTCTTCTTGGTCTCCTTAGATGGTTCTGGACCATGTTTTATGATGTGTCTTCTAGGGTATTTTGTGAAATAGAACGAGAACCACAGTTGGGAAGGATGGCCAGCGCATTCCTACCTGGCAGGCACCTACCTGCATGGCCCCAGCTGAACATCTGTTTTAATATTTTAAAACGCAAAATGAAACAGTCTTTTTGGTGCTGTCTCTGACTTCAAATTTTCTAGGTACATTTTGTCAACTCTGTTAGATATCACCCACATGAGGAGTCTAGTGAAGACAGGCTTGGGTCCCGTAATGTAGGTGAAGATTGTCTCTACTAATTTTTCCTTTTGTTTAACTGAAGATGTTTGTATTGAATGAGTTCTTTTTTTTTTTTTATGTGTAAGTTTTTTTTGTGTGTGTGTGTTTTTTTTTTAATGCTGGAAGTCACTTTGATCTGGTTTTTCAGAAAACGAAAGCAAGCCTCAGCTATTCAGAGAATTATTTTGCTTAGGAAGCACTCGATATTAAGTATTAATGGAAAAACAAATGTGTGTACATGTATCCCACTGACTTAAAAGCTCCATATCCTTACGAATCTCCCAACTACCTGTAGAACATGAAAGATGGGAGTCTTGAAAATCTTGAAGCATGGGAGTGTTGAAAATCTTGTCCTTTCTTTTCTAAGTCTCATGATTTTTCTCTAAGTTAGTAAGTGATTTATCTTTGGGTGTTATCATAATGCTACTGTGTTTCCCGGAAAATAAGACCTAGCCGGACAATCAGCTCTAATGCGTCTTTTGGAGCAAAAATTAATATAAGAACCGGTCCTATTTTACTATAAGACCTGCTCTTTATAATATAATATATAACAATATAATATAATATAATACCAGGTCTTATGTTAATTTTTGCTCCAACAGATGCATTAGAGCTGATTGTCCGGCTAGGTCTTATTTTTTGGGAAACACGGTAGCTTTATCTTTGGCAGTTTGGCTTAGAAAGGGGAAGCAGTGTGAGGTTTAAAGGAAAAGCAAACCAGAATCAGTTTGCTTTCTTTTATCCTTTCTTCTTGTTCCGTTTGTGCTTCTGGTATTGTGTGTGTTAATTGGATGCAACCCTAAAACCACCAGTGAGTTGGTTTTTCACCTTTGAACTGTGTATATTTCCTCCCTGCTTGTTAACACCACAGGATAAGTGAATGTGACTCTTGAAGGTAGCTGTATCTAGAGGAAGCTGAATGCTGTGTGTTGGTGTTGAGTTCTTCATTATGTGGTAATTGAGAAACTGGTATGTGCCATGCTGCCTGCCTTTGGAATAGCTATCTTAATTTTCAGAGAATGTTATTAGTGAAAGAGAACACTTTAAGCTGAGAGTAAGACCCTTTTCCTTTATTCTTTGAGAAGTGAGGTAAAGAGTATTGTACAGCCCTGGGGGGGGGGTTGGGGGGGGAGATATTGCAGAATATTTAATAATGTGGAGATGTCAGTAATATAATATTCAGTGGAAAAAGTAGGTTACAAAACAGTGGGTGCACTGTTTATACAAAACAGTGGAATCCTTTTGTGGTTAAAAGTGTTTATGCATAGATAAAATGACTAGGAATATGTCCCAGGATGTTAATGGGAGTTCTCTTTGAGTAAAGGGATCACAGGTAATTTTCATTATCTTTTTTGCTTACTTACATTTTCTGTATTTCTACAATAAACTCTTTTTTTTCTTTCTTAAAATAAAAGTAAGTTTAAAAGCGAGGCAGAAGGAAACCTCCCAAATGCATGTAGTTCAAGCTTCGGGTAAAAATTAGAGCAGTTGTTCAGTACAAATATTGATAGTGTTTGTTCAGTTGAACGTGTGTTTATCAAGGGCCCACTTTGTGCTTTGTGTCTAAGGATTTCAAGGTCATTGTCTTGCCACCCGTGCCTTTTAGGAGCTCACCATCAAGGTGGGAAGTGGAAGGACAGATAAAGGGTTGAATATTTTTCAGAAAAAGTGACTTGTAAATTAGATTTTTTTTTTTTTGCCACTTGTGGCGTACAAAATATTAGGCTGGTGCAAAAGTAATTGCGGTTTTTGCAAATTTTTTTTTTTTTAACCTTTTAAACCGCAATTACTTTTTTTAAAAAAAACTTTTATTTTTATACGGGAATAGTGTGTTTCTCCGGGGCCCATCAGCTCCAAGCTGTTGTCCTTCAATCAAGTTGCAGAGGGCGCAGCTCACTGGCCATGTGGGAATTGAACCAGCAGCCCTGTTGTTCAGAGCTCGTGCTCTAACCAACTGAGCCATCCGGCCACCCTAAACCACAATTACTTTTGCACCAACCTAATAGATGTTTCATTTTCTCTACTGTGGACGCTTAAATTTTGTATTTTTATTCTTCTTTGCACTACAGTTGCTTAAATGTAATTTAAACCTTTAGTAGTGTTGTGAACATTTTTTGTGTGTACTCTGAAAAGTGTGGCCTGTGATCAAACTCAAATCTGTTTCTCTTTATTTCAGTTTTCTTGAGTTTTGAGTTAGAGGTCTTGTTATGAGCCGATTGCAGCATTAAATAGGTTTAGATGTCAAAATGATAGCCATGCATAGCTGTAGTCATCGGTACAGATACCTAAGTGGCCGGAAGTGTTTCTCATTTTGACTTCGACAGGTGTTGGTACGTCCTAGAATATGTTTCATGGTGGTCCCTTCCTGAACAAAAGGGGGAAGGTAGTAAATAACATGTTATATCTAGTCTGAGATTTGTTTTTATCACCTCCACCTCTTGAGTCTTTTAATATTTCTGAAATAAGGATACATCTTATGATGGATATGTGTGTTTAATGTGATGGTGGATTCTTTGCACTCACACCACACTCCCCTATTCTCCCCATTCCCCCAAAATTATAGCTTACAGGTGATGGGGATCTTAGAATTGTAGCACTTGCGTTGGCCAGTCTCGGTTTGCGTAGTATGGTGGCCCATGTATTATGGTCGATTATTGATAGTTGTCATGGAGACTATAACCATATCTGTCGTTAAGGTTAAGATGTGTGTCAGTTAAGATGCGTCTCAGTTAAGATGTGTCTCTTAAGGAGTGCTCACCTGGACAGTAAGGACAGGAGCCAGCTCACTGATGTCATCAAGGAATCAAGTTCTTTTCTCTACTATCTACAGTCTGGCCCCTTTCAGAAGCCTTGTTGGTCTGAGGCTGGCTGCCTGTGGCAGTCAGAGCTCTGTTCTGATTTTTTTTTTTTTTACTTGCAGAGGAAAGAGAATGGCTTCTTGTGGCTTTCTCTTAAGATTAAGGACATCTCTTCCCAGAATTACCCAGGAAATCTCTTGTGTTTCATTGGCCCATGGAGGTTTAGATTGCTCACCATCCCTCAACCAGCCATTGAGAAGGAGGGGGTGGAATTGCCTTTATTGCCTTAATGGTCCATTCCCTGAGCGGGGGTGAAGTCCATGACGACGCTGCAGACCACCTGTTGGGTAATTCATCCACACTCAGATCTGTACACCTTCAGAAAATGCCCATGGCTTCACGAAAGCACATGCTCCCTTTCCCCAGGGAGGCAACCCAAATATTTACCTAAGGTTGCGAGACTGCATCATACACGGTCCCTTCTCTTAAACCTGAAAGGAGGCTTTCTTCCCCAATGGTATGGTGACTCATGGCTGAATGGGTTATCCCCCCCCCCCCCAACATCTGACCTATAATGGTGAAGAGGGAACAGGATACTGCAGTCAACCTCCCATTTGGAGAAGGGGAAAAAAGAAAACTCAGTGTGGTAGCTGGGAGAACAGGAAGAGCAAGGAGTCCTTGCCGTGGTCAGCCAGCCTGGCAGCTTCTGGCTCCGCTGGATTATGTCCAGTGTGAGACTCTCTCTTGGTCCTTCACTATAGCTGCACCTGGATGGGACGGGCACTGGCAGAGTGCCTCCTCTTGGGTCCTGCTTGGGGCTTCAGGGTTGTTTGTGGATCGAACAGCCATTGGCTGGAATCAGCTGAGCCGAGTATTTGTCAGTCCTGCTCCCATGAAAATTTAGGATCCTGGTTTGTTTGCTTCCAGTCAGTTCCTTGGGCTGGTAAGGACAGCCAGTGATCTTATCTAGATGAAGTCTCCGGTTCTGGGAATTTCCTTGTCTTAGCGACAGGTCTTTTTTTTCCCCCCCTTTCCTCCCCTTCTTCGGCTTCCCCCACCATTCTGGTTCAAGCTCCTTGCAGTAGCCCACGGCTGCAGGGAGAGCCGTTGTTCACAATCTTAGCTGTAGAGGGCACAGCTCACTGGCTCATGTGGGAATTGAACCGGCGACCTCAACATTAGGAGCACAGCGCTCCAGCCACCTGAGCCACCAGGCTGGCCCTGGACAGGTCTTTATACCCTGTTTATCCCCGTTGCTTCTGCCTCGAGGCAATTTTAAAATAGCCTTTAATGAAGAGGCACACAGTTTGGGTCCAAGAGACAACAGGGGCACTTGAAGCCCTTCTGCCTTGGCCTTTCCTTTTCAGAATGACCACCTTCCCCAAGCTAGGCTTGTGGGACTTACAGGACCCTCTACCCACCCCACCACACCGCACCCCACCCCCACCTCAGCCATTGAAATTTTATTTATAGCACTTTTTTTGTACAAAATCGGTGATGTTAGGGCTCTTGATTGCAAGCAGCAGTGACTGATTCTGCTGAGTGGAAGCAGAAAAGGATTTACTGAAGGCATTTTGCAAAGCACAGAAGTACCTGTAACAGCTGGAGAGCCAGGCCTGGACGGCAGTTAGGAGCCAAAGGAGGCTGGACACCCAGAATTGTAGCCAGAAAACCCAGGAATCATCCCACCGGGGCTCCCGGACACTGCATGCCATCCATGACACCGCTCCACGTCTGTGTGGATGCTGCGAGGTGATGCTCCTCTCGCTGTAGCTGCATCAGCTCTCTTTCCTGCCTGTGTTGGGGGTCCTCAAAACCTGTCTCAGGCACAATGATGCAATAGACGGACTCACGAGACCCAGAGATTGTTAAATGCAGTTACGTTTTATGACAGAGAAAGGATAAGAAAGCAGAATAGGCAATGGGAAAAGACACATGGAGTGAAGTTCGGAGGAAACCAGGTACAAGCGTCCAAGATTCCTCTCCCAGAGGCATCACACAGGATGTACTGAATTCCTCTCGAAACAGTTGTGACAACAGGGGTGACATGCTCTCTACAGGGAATCTCATTAGAGACTTGATGCCCGAGGCTTTTATTGGGGACTGATCATGGGTGTGCCCTTTGCCTAGCACATACTAAAATTCCAGATTCCCAGAAGGAAAGCAGGTGTTCATAAACCACGTGGTTCGCACACAGTGTAGGCACACTTATCATTTAGGGGAATGTTTTATATCAGTGGAGGGAGCAGCTTACCATTCAAGTTTTCAGAAGCCAGCCAGGAGCCAACCTTGCAAGCAGGCCTTTCTAAGGACAGCAGTCTCAGGCCTGCTATGCAAATTCTTGCAAATTTTTTTCTGCTCCCCGACCTCTTTGAGTCTCTGGTGGGAAGGCTCAGACAGGAGCTTCTCATTGGCTGACCACAATCATGTGCTTACAACCCTTGCTGCTGGGGGAGGGGTGTGAGAGGTTTGTTTCCTCTCAGTTTAAAGTTTTGGTTTCTGTGGTGGGAGGTGGGGACCAGCTTCCTATCAAAACACTGTGGGGAACCCCAAACATAGGAAGTGGTTTCAGATGCTGGTCAGCCCCGCCTCCCTGTCCCCAAAAGAAAACCCCTCTAAGCGCGAATCAGACCTGACATAAATGTGGAATTAACGGTTACAGTCGTGAGGCTAGGTGGTGGTGTGTGATTTGAGCGTTTGCCATCCCGGCATCAGGGAGAGGCTTTGACATGTTTTTGCAAATGTTGTGTCCTCGGAGGAGGGGAGGTAGAGTGCACCCCAGGTGCTGTAGAGGTGCTGCTGCTTTCCAGGAACTGACACTAACAGGGGGTACAGCAGTGCAGGTGAGGCCAGCAATGAGGTGTTGCCAGCTACTCAAGGTTTGGGGACAGAATATTCCAGATGGGAATAGCAAACACAAAGGCCCTGAGATAGGAACAGCCTTGAGGGGCAGAAAGAAAACCACCATGGCTGGAGCGTGGGGGTGGGGGGGTTCCGGCAGGCAGTGAGGTCAGAGAAGGGGACAGAGGACAGACCTGGAGGACCCTGACAGCCGCTGTGGAGGGCTGGGTTTTCTCAGCACAGTGGGCAGCTGTGGGAGGGTTTTCAGCAGAGGAGTAACAGGATCTCATTTGTGACTTGAAGTGACTCTTGAAGAAAGGATTGTTGGGGGAAGGACAAGAAGGAAAGCAGGGAGACCAGTCAAGAAACTCTGGTTCTAGGTGGCTGGAGGTGAGCTCAAGCCCGGGCACAGCAAAGTGTGGTGAAATGGGTGGGTTTCACATGTATCTTGGAGGAAGTCTCTGGGACTTGGGCAGACAGATAGGAGATGTCTGTCACCTAGGATTTGGGCATGAGCAATTAGGTGGAATGTCAGTTGCTGAGAGGAAGATTGTGGAGGAACCAGATTGGGGGGAAGTGGGGAAATAAAAAAGTCTGTTAGATTAGGTTAAGAGCAACGTACCTACTAAGTGTCAGGGAATGCCAGCAGGCAGGTAGATACAAACGTCTGGAACCCAGTGGAGCCCTTGGGGCAGGGATGGGACATTGTGGTCCTTCGCATGTGCGGAAATTGAGACCAGGGGAAGGGATGAGGATTAGACAGGGCAAGAGCAGGTTGGCTGCCCTCTACCCTCCTAGAGCGTGGTCCCAGGAAGGGTGATAAGGGAGTGGGACCGTGAGGAACATGCAGAGCTGGAGCACAGGTGGTAGGGCAGTGAGTGTGCATGGATTTGGGGATTTGGCGAGGCTGGTGCCTTGGTGATCTGGACAAAAGCTGTGTTGGGAGAGTGGGAATGGACGCCCCCTGGAGGAAAGGAATGAAATTTGAGGCCGTGGAGGGGAGTCTTCCAAGGAGTTTTGCTGTGAAAGGGAGTGGAGAAGCGAGGCTGCAGCTGAGCAAGGACACGGGTCCCGCAGGGTGTTTTTTCTCAAGTTGGGAGATACCAGAGTGTGTGTGTACGTGGCAGAGAGGGAGACATTGATGCCGGAAGTGGATCTGCTCGTACGGTGAGGTTGGAGCGAATGCCTGGTGACCAGCTGTTAGGTGATTTGAAATCGTCTTTGATTGTGTTGGCATAAGTGATCCTCTAGTTGTCGCAAGCTAGAGACAAGACAGAAATGGACTTAATACGTCAACGACGTCCTCCACCCAGCGAAGGCCAAATAACCGCGTGCCTGGCCGTATGAATGTGACTTTTCCTCTCCAGCAGTTAAAAAGACGTGGGAGAATTGAGTGGACATCAAAACCCGACTGTGGTGGCAAGCTGTTTGGAACCCCAGGGAACCAGCTTGGTGGCAGCGAGCGGCACAGGACGTAGACCTAGTTTTATGCTTCTATAAGTGAAATAACAACCCAAAGATGGAAGTCAGCATGGAGAGGAGATTTGAGAGAATTTCTTTTCCCTTTTAAACTGAATGTCAAGCTTGAGAAGTTCTGTTCTCATTAGTAGTTGCTAACCATAGTTCACTGCCTGGTGTCATCTGACTGTTGAAACCTTTGTATGGTCTTATATTTTCTATATTCCTTTGAGTAACTTCAGCCTTCTTAGAATGAGCTTCATCTTAATACACAAAAAAAGAAGATTCATAATTATAGGAAGGGACAGGAATATCTAATAATAGGCAATTTTATGAGTAGGAGGGGGGTGGGTTGGAAAGTCCCAAATTTCATAACATCTCTGTCACTCAGGAGTGATGTCTCAGTTTGCCTGTCTGGCTGTGACTTTAACACCTGGCAGCAAGGACATTGGCCTTCTTTGCCAGGTAGACTTAACCGTGGAGTCTGCAAGATGGTGGTTTCAAGCAGGTGCTCTGGTACGGGCAGTGGCCGCGTCTTGTCCTTTTAAGAATCTGATGGGATGGGGGTGGCGGAACCCAGTGTAAACCGTCTAAGGTGAGTCTGTATCCTTCCTCTGTTGAACGTGTTTGCCTCTTTTGAGGCTTGGAGAGGCAGGAGGTCTTTCCCCTTAGAATTTTGAGGGAAGGAGGATAGTTCAGAGTAAAATTCTAAGTCATGATACATTCTAAGACTAGGCCAAAGGAAGGGTAACGTGTTGCATGTACAAATTCGGATTCAATAAGATCTTAAAAATGTTTTTGACCAGCTGACCCGATGAGATAGCCTGCTCTGAGACTTTGGCTTAAATGGAGTGAATCCTCAGGGCCTGATACTGTGCTGGGGGTGCGATAGCCTGTGGCAGGCCACCCTTGCTCTGCGGAGGGTGTGGTCTACTGGAGACAGGCAGATAAACCACCACTGCTCTTTGCGGCCGGGGAAGTAGTAGAAATTACTGTGCAGGATGGTGCTGTTGAACCTGGGCTGTGAAGATGGGTGGAAAAGACAACGTGTCCAGCGTCCAACAGTGACCCGTGAGCAGAGTTTTAGATAAAAATAAAGTAAGCTCACAGTTAGAATTTGAGCATTTTCCATTTGCTAGGTGCTGACATAACTGTCTCACAAAAACTAACTTACATAATCATGTCAAACAGCCCTTTGAAGTGGATACTTTGATCCTTTCAGTTGGGGGAAACTGAGGCACAAAGAGGTGTAAATACCTTGTACTGAGGTCACAGAGCTAGTAAGTGACAGAGCCAGGACTTGATCCAAGGCTTCCTGGCTCTAGAGCCCGTGGGTGGAACCACCCAGTGGGTGTGTCAGAGGAGTGCTTTTGGCGGGGAGGGAGGGACATCCAGGGACGCCTGGGTGGCCAAATTGAAAGTCAAAGGTGGCAGTGGCTGTGTGTGAACAGCCTTGTGGACCTTGTCAAGGGACGGGGACGTTTTTCTCTGAGGCACTTTGAGAAACCTGTTTCCATCTGTGCCTTTCTAACATTCACCACACAGTGTGGGGAACATGGATTTGAGGTGGACGACAGCGTGAGGTCCCACAGCTGGCCAGGCAGCGTTGGTGGTGATGACAGGGAAACAAGTGAGGGGGATAAATGCAGGAGGGATTTAGGAGGCGATGGCATTAGGTTTGGTGACCGCTTGATTAGGTGAGGAAAAGGAAGGAGTCTAGAATAATCTCACAGATTTCTTGTTTCAGAGGACTACGTAGGTGGGAGGAAGGGAAGAAACCTGCATTTATGAAATACCTAATGCAGTGGTTCTAAACTGGGGGATATTTTGTGTCCCCGTTCCTCCCCGTCCCCCACAGCCCCCCCTCCCCCCGCATTTGGCAATAACTGGAGACTTTTTTTTTTTAAAGGACTTTATTGGGGAACAGCGTGTACTTCCAGGGCTTTTTTTTTTTTTTTTCCCCAAAGTCAAGTTGTTGTCCTTTCAGTCTTAGTTGTGGAGGGTGCAGCTCAGCTCCAGGTCCAGTTGCCGTTGCTAGTTGCAGGGGGCGCTGCCCACCATCCCTTGTGGGAGTCGAGGAATCGAACTGGCAACCTTGTGGTTGAGAGGACGCGCTCCAACCAACTGAGCCATTCAGGAGCCGGGAGGCAGCTCAGCTCAAGATGCCATGTTCAATCTTAGTTGCAGGGGGTGCAGCCCACCATCCCATGCAGGAATTGAACTGGCAACCTTGTTAAGAGCTCACACTCTAACCAGGTGAGCCATCCGGCAGCCCCATGACTGGAGACATTTTTGGTTGTCACAACTTGGGAGGATGCTCCTGGCTTCTAGCAGGTAGAGGTCGGGGATGTTGATGCTAAACATCCTACGATGCACAGGACAGCCCCCACTGCAAAGAAATATCAGGCCCCAAATGCCAGTAGTGACGAGGGTGAGAAACCCTGCTCTAATCCATACCAGTTTTACATGGTGGTTTCATTTAATCCATGAACAATCGTGTGAGATTGTAAGTACCATTTTGTGTGTTTTTCAGATGAGAAAAGCAAGGCTTAGAGAGGACAGGTCACTTGGCCAAAGCCACATAGCTTGTAAATGCCAGAGTTTAAACCCAGGTCTCCTCGTATATCAAAATCCAGATGTATTCTTTTCAGTTCTCACCGCTGCTTAATTTCTCAACAGTGCTGCAAAGGAAGAGGCATGCTGGATTGTGGGGTTCTTTTTCTGTAGTATTGGCTCCAGCCTGGAGGAGGCGGGAAAGAAGGTGGTTTTTTATACTCAGCTCTGTATAGGATCGAATTTTCCAATCCTGAAGGTCTTACAGCAGGGAGTTCACAGACGTTATCATCATTTAGGCGTTGGTTTACCCCTGCAAATATAAAAATGGGAACACATACCATCTTTTCCTTTAAAAATACTGTTAAATTAAGGCCAGATAAAATGCAAACATTATAATTCAAAACTATTTATTGCCTGTGCATGTGAACTATTATTGCAGGCTTCTCTGAGTAATTTAATTCCCAAGTATCCCTTTCGGAGGGGACCAGACAAGAAGGGGAATTTGAAGGAACGTAGAGGACCGCTCTGGAGTTAGAGATAGTTGAACTATTATGTTAAAAATACCTTGACTTGCCGGAGGTGAAGAGTCCTTTTGAGAATCAGTGTGTTTCAGTTGGTCTAGAATGTCTAGAGGGCTTTTTGATCGCTCAAGATAAAGCATGGCGTTTATAATTCAGTCAGCTACTGTCCACTTCCAATGGTTACTCTCCAGTTCCAGGGCAGATTTTAGGTGCCCACGGAGTAGACTTACTCTGCCTCCCATGACATTAGGGCTTAGGAACAGCCTTCTTACAGTTGAACTCATTCCTCATCATACCATTGTTGGCATTTTCCAGGTGATGTACTGTTTTAGGACACAGTGTCTGGTGATCTGAATGAGGCGGCCCTACTGAGGCGGAGATAGGTGCCTTTGTGGGCTTGATGTCTCTGTAAAAATGCTTTCATGTTGGCCTCAAGTCTTATTTTTCTTGCCAGCCACATAGCACTTGGGGTGGTGCTTGAGCTGCTGGCACCTTTCAGCGACTGTGAAGGTTCTGTACTTCCTCCATCAGATCTGTTGTCCTCAGCGGTTTGGGGACTCCCTAATCCAGGGGAGTCCTTTTCCTCTTGGGGGGAACCTGTTGGCTGCACCTTCCAGTCTGATGCCAATCCTGCTAGAAAGTGGACGCTCAGAAGGGCATCAAGGGATGCTTCCATCATGGGGTTTAATTAGCAAACAGCAGGGCCTTTATTTATGTTGGGAGAATGCATGCTTTCGTCTGGCACAGATCAATACGGCATCAGAGGAAACGTGGGGAAACAGGAGGACAACATTTTACTGTTTGTTGCTGCCGTCTAAGTGTAACTGCCTTGCTAGCCTAGATTATACAACATACAGCCTGGGACTCAACACGGCTTCTTCTTGTCTTGTTCAGATGCACGTGTATAACCTGAAAATAGTAACAAGAAGTTGAAGGGGTGATATCAATGAAAGGAACACTTCTAAATTTAGTCCAATATTGAAGAATAACCATAAAAATGACAAACGTTCTAGTCACTATATTAATGCCAATATTACTCAGTGCTTAACTGATTTGGCTTAGGTTATTTTTTCTTTTCTGCTCCAACATTTCCCAACAAGGAAATATTACTTGCCTTAGGACAAACAAGTAATCCTGTGTCCTCTTTTCTGAAGACGGCAGGCAACATAATACAGTATAATATTTTTTTAAGCTTGAATAACGTAGACTCCTGTTAGAGAACATGTCAGGACTCCACATGTTGCTTTAAATTATTTTTATTAACGTTTCTTAAAATATATCCTCATGTAAAAGGAATAACCATGTTTATATATCACCATCTGTATCATATATCACCATAACCACACTATACCCAGCATACATATTTATTACAAATACAATTCCCAACGTAATCCAATTCAAATTAACTGTGTGGTTTTAATGTGGCAAGCGATGCTGTTCTGTTAAACCTACACTTACCATCTGTGCTCAGGAAGTACAATCACAAGGTTGGTAGTACGAGTTTTCCTGACCTCCCAGGTGCCAGGTGGTTGTCACTTACGCTGTTTTCCTTTATTTCCGTCACTGGACTTCTATTGTTCTGTGTGCTGGAGCATGAAGACATGACTGACCTCAAATCTCGTTAGCTGCAGACGGTAGAAACTCACTGTTGCCATCTTGATCATGACTACCAAGGCTGATGGAAGCTCCAGAAATCCTGGGACCTATGCAGTTACCTAAGGTGGCCACGTAGGTGATGTACAACGTGCTTGTATTATAATAGTATATTGGGATCATCATTGCTTCCTGTGCCAGATGTGGTCCATGCTCTCAAGTGGTATCCAGCAGGGATGGAATTCCTGGGATGGGCGGTGGAGCCTTTTTGGAAAGCTGATGTGTTTTGTCTGTCGGCTGTGCCATTGCACAGCTGGTATGTGTCAGAATACGGGTGACCCCCACCTCGCCCTTGCAGTGCAGCTATGTTGAAATTGCCAATGAGATCTCACACATCTTGTGCATTTGTTGCTGTTTGATTCTGCACAGATCTCGTCTCCTGTGGTGGCTTTTACAGTTGGTACTGAACATTTCCCTAGTAAAATACACAATGCACTTAGTTTCTCCTCTTTCCATCCCTTGGCAACCCTTTTCCATTGTCGTCATCTTCAGATGACCTTGCTGATTTTCCAAGTAGTGGATGCTTTTGTTGTAATTTTCTCAAGGCAAACAAAAATCAGTTGTTATTGGCTCTGAAGTCCCTGGCAAGGTACAGCCCAGGGTGGAGCTGGTGCCTCAGCTGCCCACTTTTGTTGAATTAGTTTCCTGTCTAGCTTGGTATTCTTGCCTTTAAAAAAATTCTTTTCTCCTTCTGCTTTTCTTAGCCAGGGATGACCATCAAATAAGAATTTTTTTTTTTTTTTAAACAGGTATGCTGCCCATCCTAATGAGCACTGACTTTCATGGCGGTTTCTTGGGAGGCCTTGCATTTATTCCTAAGGGGTAACCGTGGGTCAGTGAGTTTCTTGGTAATCTTTCCTTTGTCAAAACTGCCTTCTTCACTGGGTTGGTTACTAGCCATATTCGCCTCATTACCTTACAATAACATTTCATTAAATGGTCTTAACTGTATTGAACACTCATATTAATCACCGTCATTGGCTTTGAAGCTGTTTGTAGAAGTTAAATTTATTGCCTGGGAAAGCACGCTTGCCCACACCTGGGGTGTTGCATGTCATGGGATATGGACATCTCCTTTAGCAGGATATGGCAGCTCCTTCAGTAGAGAAGGTCTAAGAAGGTGTTGAATAATAACTTACTGTTCAAATAAGGGCTTCGAGTCCCAACGTGGTGTAAATGGCATACCAAAGTTCAAAGTTATATTCTTTAGGAATCAGTCACATTCTTCAATATTCATATCTTGTAGAGTTAGTATCAAGGAAGAAACTTAGGGTTGGCTCAGTTGGTTAGAGTGCTTATAACACCAAGGTCGCTGGTTCGATTCCCACATGGGCCAGTGAACTGCACCCTCCACAACTAGATTGAAAACGACTTGACTTGGAGCTGATGGATCCCTGGAAAAACACTGTTCCCCAATATTGCCGCCCCCCAAAAAAAGTAAAAAAAAAGAAAGAAACAGTAATTTTACACTATTTTAACAGAAGTAAAAGGGTAGAAATTCCTGGTGGATTTTTATACAGTAGAAAAATACACACATTTCCTTATTTCTCGACGATCACTTCAGTTGCTTGTCTATTTTCTGTTACACGTCATATTTTTGAAGCCTTTTATAAATCCTTTTTCAAAACCTCCATTTTCACAGAAGTTAGGTGGTTCTGGTTTTTACTTTTGATGTTGATTTCTAGGCACTAGGAAATTAAACAATTGGCCAAGAGAGATTTTTCTCACTGAATGCTGCAACTTGTTTGGGGATTGGGTTTACTTTTGTGAAGTTTGTAAACTTAGCTCCCCCCAACCACAGTATAATTCAGAATTTGTCATCTTTAAATGTTTTTTTAATATATATGCTTATCATTTTAAGCATTTTAAGGCCCATTCTTTAAAGTGAACTTAAATGCATTTTTGTTTCTGCCAAGAAGGAACAACAGTAGAACAAGTGAGAATTTGATATAAGAAAACTTAGCTCCACAGAAGCAAATTGATGTGGGGAATTATGTTGCTGGTTTATGATTTTGATCAAGCAATGTGTAGTCCTAGTTTGAAACAAGTCTGGATAAAAGTCCAAATTCACATATCATACTTGCAAGGGTTTGAACCCAAATTTGAGACTATATATATATAAATCTAATGTCATGGTGACCTCAGGCTTTGAAGAATGACAATAAAAGGAAATGACAGAGTATCTTAATACCACTGCTTAGCTCGCTGATACCCCTTTGCTGTTCTTATTTGAGGGTTTATCAGGGCATGATTGAATATGACATTTTCTGGTTAAAGGAATGGCTGGGGTAGGGTGGGGTGAACCACTGCAAGGGCCTGGGGGGCCACACCTGGCTCACCTGACTGGGGGGTGGGGCTGTGAGAACAACAGCTGGCTCACCTGGCCCGTCTATATTTCCTATGGAATAGGGTCTCTTAGCTAAGAAATAGAAGTCTAAGCTAGGAAGTAAAAGGAGTATCTCTGTGGGAACTTTGCAACACTTCCAGTTCTCTTGTGCCTGCCCACATATATTGTCCTTTCTAATGTATAATTAGGGCCCCAGTGGAGCTGTAGTGGAAGCTGGAGGAAGAAATGTCTTACAGTGTTATGCAGGTTGGAAGCGAGGCAGCGATCTGGGAAGTTGGCACTTCTCAACCGGCCTGGGAATGCGAGCATCGCAGATGACAGCTGGTGGTAGCAGCCTGGGGATGCAGGTGGCTTTAGTCAAGGTGGGAAATTGAGCTTGGGGGTGGGACTTCCTGAAACCAAAATGGGACTGCACTGTTTGCTAACAGCGCTGAGGAATTCTTAAACATAAAGAACAGAAACATCTCTGTCACTGTTCTCAATCCTGATTTATTTTCACTCTCAGCAGATAGAAAAATGTTACTTGCAAAGTGAGGAAAGAGTGAATATAATTCTGATAAGTGATAAAAGTGAGCAAATTCTCTTAATTATTGCCTTGTGTTAGGTGTTATGCATTGTCTTAGAATCACTCTTTAAGAGACAAATAGGAGACCTATAAGGGGAAATTGCCAGAGTTCCCCACTTGACTATTTCTCTTTTTTCCCATTACTCATCAAAGAAAGGCATTAGGTTGGTGCAAAAGTAATTGCGGTTTTTGCAATTACTTTTAAGCTCTTAAACTGCAATTACTTTTGCATCAACCTAATAGACGCTTAAGAGATGTCAGTGAGGTAGACGGCTGTGGACCAGGCCGGGCCCTGAAGTGATGGGGATACACTGTCAGTAGGAGACAGAGCGAGGCCTGAAACCACTGGATTCTTTAATTCTCCTTTTGAAAAAGATGTGTTCCCCTGTGGCTCCTTGTTACAGCCTCTTCTCTAGAATGGTTTATTAGACTATATGCCTGTCTCCTTATGCCCTTCCTCAGCAAGTGTTAACACAATGATGAACACAAATGTTAAGCATTTATTTCCACAAATTTTCAAGTCGCTGAGCTCCCACAATGTTAGAGCTGAAATTGGGGCCATCTCACTAGGAACCAACTTTCAGAAGTTGAAGTCAGTGTACATTTAATAATGTGGGAAACTTATTACTAAACGTATCTCAGATTCTAATCATTTTTCTTGTTTGTAAACTCAGTTTTTAGGAAGCAGTCTCAGGGATTCCCCTGGAAGAAAGTTTGGCTGGCACTGATTGTGGACTTTCCAGATCGTTCTTGCCCATACTGTTAAAGAAGCAGCAGTCTCCCCGAACATGATAGGAAGGGTGAATGCTGTAATGCTGAGTGACACCGTGATACTGAGTTTAGAATGATGTTAAGCACCCCACAAAGATTCCATGTAAAAAGACAGATAAGGGCCCTAGAATTCCAAAATGGTGGAGTAAGGACTTCTGTGGATTTACTCTGTAAAAGCATTAAGAACATAGGCAATACCTGTTGCTATCAATTCTTTCAGAACTCTGGAAGTTGGCTATAGACTTGCAACAATCTGAAGAATAGTTGTTCAAGAAAAACACTGCAATCTCAGGAGGGATAGGGAACTATGATGTTTCAACTTGTGCTAAACCCATCCCCTCTTGCCCCAACTCCACTGTGGCTTTGAAAGCAGACAGCCTTGCAAGTATGGTAGGACTGAAAACCAGTGATCTAGTAGCCACTGGATGGGGCAGAACAAAAGTTGAGCGCCCCAAAAGGTCCACCCCCCAAAGAAACATCTCTATTTGACAACTTGCTTAAACTCTCCATTCAGTAGGGCTTTCTTTATTTGACATGACTCAGAGCTCACATTTTGTAAAGGGCTCTACTCACTGAGCATTTGTTGAAAACAAGATACAATTGTTTAATCATAGCTGCCTGAGATGGTCTTGCTACTTGGGGCCAAAAATATACTAAAAGGAAAACCTGGGAATTTTCAGGGGATTTGAAAAGCTCCAACATACTCCTGGGAATCTACAAGGCTCTTCACATGCCCAGGAAAGACCTGAGAAGACCCTAAGTTCTCACCTCTGACATTGAAGCTCTACATAATATTTAAAATGTCCAGTTTTTAACAAAATATTATAAGACATCCAAAGAAACAGGGAAATAGGGCCTCTAGAAAGGAAAGAAAAAGCAGTTAATAGAAACTTTCCTTGAGAAGACCTGGGTCTTGAATGGACTACATAAAACTTAACTCAGCTATGATAGATATGTTCAAAGTACTATAGAAAACCATGTCTAAAGAATTCAAGGAAAGCATGGGATGATGTATCACCAAATAGAAAATGTAAATATAAAGGTAGCTATTATTTAAAAAGAGCCAAATAGGAATTTTGGAGTTGAAAAGTACAGTAACTGAAAAGAAAAAATAACTAGAGAGACTGTAGCAGATTTGAGCTGGCAGAAGAGTGAATCAGTGAACTTGAAGTCAGGTTCTGAACTTGAGGTCAGAACTTGTTTCCAATATGAGCAACAAAAAGAATAGAGTGGAATGTGAACAGAACCTTAAAGATCTGTGGGACACCATGAAGTATACAACATACCCATAATGGGAGTCCTAGGAAAAAGAGAGAGAAATGGGGCAGAAAGAAATTATGCTATAAATAGTTATATGCCAACAAATTAGATAACTTAGATGAAATAGACAAATTCTTACAAAAACAAATGACCATAGTTGACTCAAGAATTAAAAAGTTTGAATAGACCAATAATAAGAGATTGAATTAGTAATCAGAAAACTTCCCACAAAGAAAATCCCAGTCCTAAATGGCTTATTTGGTGAATTTGCTGGGTGAATTCTACCCCATATTTAAGGAAGAGTTAATATGAATTATTACCACAAACTCTTCAAAAAAATGGAAGAGGCAACACTTCTAAGTTCATTCTATAAAGCTACTATTGACCTGATACCAAAACCAAGCAAAGGCATCACAAGAAAACTACAGACCAATATCCTTTATAAATATAGATGCACAAATCCTCTGTAATACTAGCAAATTGAATCCAGCAACATTTAAAAAGGATTGTACACCATGACCAAATGTGATTTTTACCAGGAATGAAAATGATTTACCATACAAAAATTGATGTAATATATATACTACATTAATAATATAAAAGATAGAAATCACACATCATCTCAATAGATGCAGAAGAACCATTTGACAGTTCAACACCCTTTCATGGTAAAAGCAATCAACAATTAGGAATAGAAGGAAACTTCCTGATTTACTAAAGGCTACTTATGAAATAGCCACATCTGAAATGCTTAATGGGGAAAAACTGGATGTTTTCTCCCATGATCATGAGCAAGACAAGGGTGCCCATTCTCATCACTTCTATTCAACATTGTATCGGACAGTACTCGTTGGGACAGTAAGTCAAGAAATGAAAAGACATTCAGATTGGAAAGGAAGAAGTAAAACTGTCTTTAGTCATAGATGAGTAGAGGATCTTGTGTGTAGAAAATCGTAAGGCATCCACAAAAAGAACCAACTTGAACTGGTAAGTTCAGCAAGGTTTCAGAATGGAAAGACATCCCATGTTCACGGATTGGAAGACTTACATTGTCAAAATGGCAGTATGCCCCAAATTGATCTACATATTCAGTGCAATACCTATAAAATCCCATCTGGCTTTTTCCAGAAATTGGTAAGCTGATCCTGAGAGTCACCTGGAAACGCAAAGGACCCACAATAGGTAAAGCAATCTTGAAAAGCAAGAACATAGTTGGAGGACTCACAATTTTCTATTTAAAAACTTACTACAAAGCTACAGTGTAGCTATATCGATCAATGGAATAGAACTGAATGTCCAAAACAAAAGCAAAAACAAAAACCCTTACATTTATAATCAAGTGTTTTGCAACAAGTGTGTGAATGGATAAACAAAATGTGGTCTGTCCATACAATGGAATATTATTCAGCCGTTAAAGAATAAAGGTCAGAAGATGGTACAATGTGGATAAACATTGAAAACATAGTAGGTAAATGGAGGCAGGCACGAAAGACCCCACGTTTATTTGAAATGTCCAGAATAGACAGATGCTTACAGACAAGTGTTTAGTGTTTGCTGGAGGCTGGTGGGAAGGAGGAATATATGACTGATGGGTATAGAGTTTCTTTTGGGGTGATGAAAACTTTCTGGGATTATTTAATGGTGATAGGTGCACAGTTTAGTGCATATGTTAAAAATCAATGAATTGTATACTTTAAAAGGGTGGACTTTATGATATATGAATTAATCTGAGTAAAGCTGTTACTTTAAAATAACATATAGACTAAGGGCACATCCAGATAGAACCAAGGTATTGGGAAAACAGTGCATTAGGCGTCAGTATCCGTCTTGTGCAAACTTTGAGCATTTTGTTCCTTGTGTACCATTCTAAAATCTGCCTCTTGTTTTCCATACCCCCCTACGCTGCTGGTAGGTCTGCTTCTGTTCACTGGATCGAGCGAGCAACATGGCAGCGTTCCTCCGTGAAGAGGGTGCTATGGGCCGCAGGGCCGCTAGAGCACCTCTAAGCTTTCATCACTGTTGGGTGTAACAACGTTTCCTTCCATTCTCACTATTTGTACCTTGCCATTTTTCTCTTATCCTCCCCAAGTCATGCTAAGAAAAAAATTATTTAAGTAGTACAATGAGGAAAAAGCCATACAGATGATCTTGGGCAATTTGAGCCTGTCAGAAAGCATCTGCCTGATGGATGGTGTGAGACATCCATGTCGAGCAAACAATTACAAAGTAAGAAAGGATGATTTGTTTGAAGGAATAAAACAAATTCTTGCCCTCTGCTAGTTAACTCGAGGGAAGAAATGGGGCTGCATATTAAGACAAGGAGACGGAGCCCAAATGACAGGAAAATAGAAGAGAGGATACTAAGACAGCCAGCCAGTGTTGGCTGTAAACAGTTCAGTATGTAACACATGATTGGCTTGGAGCAAGAGGATGCTGGAAAATGTGAAAGGGGAGTGGGAAGGGAGGGAAGGAGCCTCCTCCATAGGTGAAGAGCTGGACTGACAGGCAGTTAAGACAAACTAATAATAAACCTGTGTATATTTTAAATGCTTTCTCTTATGGATTTATCTTACCCATCCTCCTCTTAGGAGGGATCCAATTTATGGTGTACTTGTAGGACCAGAGAACATCATAGCAGGAAGTTACTAGAAAGCAAAAGGGAAGTGTAAAGGGTACGAGATTCTAGGAGGTACTTTCAAGAACTCTTGGAGGTAGCTGAGATCATGTATTTTGTTACTGATTTTCCTCCAGTCTAGCTGCACAAAGCAATCGTTCGGTTGGCACAAAGAACCATTGCTGACATCAAGAGGCACTATCATGCCATTCAATAAATGCAGTGCACTGAATTACTAAAGTGCACTTTTTGAAATGTTACAGTGGAAATGTTACCTGTCTTTTTTTTTTTTTTTTTTTTGTGGTCATGGTTTTTTAATAAGTTGAGAAACCCACAAGTATGTGAGCTGATGGTGTATTTTGGGATGAAGCCAGACTGGCAAGGTGTTAGTAATTTGAGTTGCATAAACTGCAATATGGGGAGGCAGAGTTGGTGGCGAGTGTCCCGTGAGGAGCAAACCCTTGATGTTTCTTCTTAACGTATAACAGGACGCCCTCCTTGCTGAAATTAGGCCCAGTAAAGGATAAGAAAAACACTTTAGTAGCCTGTGAAGAACTCTGCCTCAGTCTTGGGACTGTTAACAAGAAAGAAAAAAATAATAAATTAGGCAAGGTGGTAAATTTTGTTTTATTTTAATGCAATATGAGGATATAAAGGAACAGGGTGCAGGGCCATAGAGGGAAAAGGGCCAGCTGAGGTTTTTAAATCCTGTTTGAGATTTGGATCCGCTTTCTTGAATTTCTTGAGCTGCCGTTGGCTTATTACATAACGGGTAAAGTGAGACGTGCGATAAAGCCTGTGACCTTCAGCCAGCAGAGGAGTTGGATCCATTGTTTCAGTGGTTTTTCAAATCCTGCCGTTCGTCACAAGCGCTCCAGTTTTTCCTCCAACATTTTACTGTGAAAACTTTCAAGTCTACAGACAAGTTGGAAGAATGTGTGGTGAACACCCGTGCACTCCCCACCTAGATTCTACAATTAACATGTCACTGTACTTGCTTAGGTATATTTGTCCCCTCCGTCCATGCACCTTATATTTCAAGGCACGTGATAGACAGCAGTACACGTCAGTCCTGCACACGGTTGCATCTCACTCAGATCAGCGCAATATTTGCTCATGGATTGCTCCGAGGAACTTTTTTGAAGATTAAATTCCCAGGTGTCATAGAGCTTCTGATTTGGAAGGTGGGGGCAGGCCCAGAAATCTGCACTTTGAAATCTCCCCAGGCACTTCTGATGGTGAGCCAGGTGTGGGGTCTTCTGCTTCAGGGGGCGCTTCTGGGTTACTTCCTGGCTAACTCTCTCCTGACACAAAATGCTGGATTATTGCCCGTATCCTGACCACAGAGATCCAGTTTCGGCTTCTCCGAACTCTTGTGCTGAAAATAGTGGTTCGCAACTGAGGGTGTTTCGGTTGTCGGACCTGAGGAGGCGGGGCTGCTGGCCTCTACACACGCTGTAATACACAGAGCAGCCTGCTACGATGAGGCGTTCCCTCCACCAAAATGTCAGTGGTGCTGAGGGTGAGAACCTTGTTTCCTTTGCCTAAGAGGAAACGGATGTCTAAGAATTGTGTGGGACCATCAGAGGCTTTGCCATATAATATCAATATCTAAATGGTCTCCACCAAATACAGATTTATGCTCCTGCAAGTTCCTAATGTAAAATAAGCTCATTTGGGAAAGCTTGTTATCTGAAACTTTATTTTCTTTTAATGTATCTAAAGACATTTCATAACAGAGAAAAATAGAAAGGAGTGCTTTGGGGTTGCAATAATTAATGTAAGGCAAAACTGTTTTGCAGGTCGCTGCATTCCGGGTCCTGTCCTGCAGGTAGCCGGCCATGTGATGGGGGAGGGTGAAGGGAGCCGAGTTGGCATCTCAGCGGTCATCCCAGGGCTTCAGAGGCCGGTGAGGCTGTGCTTCACAAAGTCTAATTCAACCCCACCGTGAATGGCTTTTCTGGCTCTCGATAAAGACGCGTTTCTAGTATGGCTCTGACTGCTTATCTACATTGCACTGGGTCTTTCAGACAACAAAATTTAAAATAGAACTGAAAGAGGACTAAACGAAAGCGGGCTGGGTGGGGGGAGATCTTTTGTGAGGTGAGAAAGGTGGGAGGCAGGGCTTGCACTGGACCTGGGAAAGAGGTGGGAATAAAAAGATTCCTGGGTCAGATTGGGTGAAACGGGACTTCATTTCTGCATGGGTCAGTTCACTTCACACCTACTGTTGAGGAAAAATAATACCTTCTATGACTGTTGGAAGATTAAATGAGACTACGAGTGGGAAAATGTTGATAACATTTACTGTACAGCTCCAAATGCTGGGTGTTCTTGTTACTTCCTGGTGGAGGAAGCAGTTGGGGCTGAGTGTGGCAATGTGCTACGACCCCAGTAACTGCACGGAGTGTGTAAGGTATACGTCCTGCATACCTCGGGATGAGTGTCCTGCTGGTTTTGCTGCAGGTAATGCTGCTGAAGTCATCTCCATGGGAGTCTTGGCTCAACTCTGTGGTTTAATTATAATGTATCCTTGGGCAGGCTACTTAATGTCTCTTATCTGCATTTCCTTCGTTTCTTCATATCTTAAAATGGAGGTACTGGGATGATCCTAGAGATCCATTCATCTTGAGCATTCTTCTGATGTCGAGCTTTTTGGAAGAAAGGCTTCTGGGAATGGAGAGGCAGTAATGACAAGCATGATCAGGGATGGCCGTGTGCATACCCTCTTTCTCGTTTATTTAACGAACACGAAACACTGTGTTCCAGGCCCTGTCCTCAGGACTTTAAAAATAATCATTAAAACATTTCATAACACCCTGTAATATAGGTACTATACTATTATGTCCATTATATAGATTAGGAAACAGGCTCTGAGGAGTCTATGATTTGCCCTAAGTCACAGCTAGAAAGTGGCAGACCTTTATGGGATGCAGGTAACCATTTGGCCCCCTCCGCTGCCTGTGGTCCTTGAGGAGGCTGCACTGGGCCCCATCGGGCTGTGGCATTGGGGGCCCTGTGAGCTTCCGGGATGAGGGCTGATGGGATGTGTGTGCGTGCGCACGTGTGTGTAGGATTTGAGGAGCTGTTTTGCTGTGGGTAGGGTTCTGGAAGTTAATGGGTTTTTTTTTTTCTGTTTTAAACTGGCTGAGAGAATGTGACAATGGAGGGGGGGGGCACGGAGGTGGTCCCTGGGGAGCTGGGAGGGGACGGGATGCAATGCTCATGGGGAAGGATTTGCTTTAGATGGGGAAAGCACTAGCCACTGGGCTCCAGCACGTGCACCGGTGTTGAAGATGAGCAGTGTTTCACTCACATTTTAGAGTTCTGGTAAAAGCTTTAGGTTTGACAGATAACCTTTGAGGTTTTTTTTCTTCTCACAACGTTGGATAACCTGAAACCTGTGGGTTTGATATGGAGAGTAAAGTGGAATTATTTCTATTAGACATCCCTATTCCCCTAGAGACATTTTGGTCTAGAAAGGTGAGAAGCAATATATTCATTAGTTTGAGCTATCTGATGGTTAATTTGTGGAAGAAAAAACTATTTCGGGGTAAACATCTGTCACTCTAGATAGCAGCAGAGGGAGACCAGGGAGGTCTTCATTCCTGCATCTGCTGCCTATTTGAAAAGTGTCCCCATATGCTGCTAGGAGGAGCCACACTTGGTTGCTATAAATAGAGAAGATTTTTAAAATTTGTTTGTTTGTTTTAATCATCAAGTACAAAGCAAGGAAAACGAAAGCAGTCATTCCCTAATGGATAGAGTGAGCACGAGCTGGGGGGCTGCCCCAGGCCAGCTAACTTGTGTGATGTGTGACAGAACATTCTGCTACTAGTTGGCTGGCCTTGTTGGTGGAGATCAGGGGCAAGTGTGTTTTCCCTGCCCCTGTCCCACCTCTGCCAGGAAGCGAGAGCAACAGTCCCACAGAGCAGTCTCTCAAGCTTTCAAGAAGGAAAAAAAAAAAAAAGCTTCCTTTGGGGAAGGGAGAGGAAAAATTGGGGTGGGGGAGCCCTTGTCAGAGAAATGTGAGCAACCAAACTCCTAAGCATCAGAACTCCAGGAATCGAAATTGTTTGGGCCTTTACAGCTGTTGTGTAGCAATGACTATTACCATGACATTGTTTTCTGCTACTTTCTGTGAATAAAAAGCTTGTGGTATTTTAGCTACATTGTGAGTTACATAGATGGTTGTGGACCAGCTTTGCAAATTCTGTGTTTGGGGAAATGGATTCCAAGTTTCAAGTAATTAGCTTGCAAATAAAGTTTTGGAACACAACCCCTATTTTTAAGCAGTGGATTTATTATTTGTACAGAAGGACGTTGGAACACATGTGGAAATCTGGATGCTGGAATGAATCGTCAAAACAAAATAAAACCATCATGTCTTCCTCTACCCTGATGTGAACTACAAGCTTTGTTTATTTTTGTTTTCTGACTCTTTTGAACCTGTGTAGTACAGGTTGAACCCTCAGACCTGCCTCAGAGTATTACTTACCTTAATTATTAGAGAAACAATTACGATTGGAAACTCTGTGAGGAACTTCCTGCATTTTCTAGGCAGTTTCTCCTTAACAAATCTGTTTTGCATAGAATTCAAGTTGCATGTTTCCCCAGTAACACCTACATTACAGTGGCAGCAACTACCTAATCTAGCAATCTCTCCTGGTGTTTGATAGGCTATTTAGACTTAAGAGTTATACAATACATCTTTTGCATTTTAGAAAGGAATTGTTCAGAAAATGGTTCCAGCCCAGGACTAAATGTGCAACTCGAAATCCCAGCTATTTGTTTATCTGGACTTTGAAAAATAGTTTTAGATTTAGCACGGGAAGTGTACTGTATTAATAATTTATTGATTTCCTTCTTTGGTATCATACAACATTCCATTGTTCGTTCTTGTTCCAGGACATTCTGCTTTTCTTACCTTTTGGTCATATATCTTCTGTTACTTGGTGGCATGTCATAAGGCTTTTCCAAGGGTTGGCAGTGCAAGTTGGTCTTTCAATTGAAGATGCAAGAAATACTTTGTAGCATACCAGGTGGTATTTTCATGGCACCTGGAATTTTTGCTCGTGTCTACAAGCCTTTACCATCACAGCAAAAACAGGAATAGTTATGTGTCACAGAAGAGTTAATGGAATATTTCTCAAGTTTAAGACTTGGTCAGTGATGCGTTTATTAAGTGTACATAGTAAGTGTGTATTAGGTGTATATATATTTACGTGCAAAGGACGTGGGAAATGTGATGATTTAAGTTGTGATCCCTGCCTTCAAGGAGCATACCTTAAACAGTTTTGGACCTTTTTACTGTGAAATGCAATACACGGAAAGCACACAAAGCAGAAACCCCAGCTTGAGTGTAAATGGTGACTCCTGTGTGTTCACTGCCCAACCTGCCGTCGCCGCCCCTCCCTGGACTCCTGTTTTCCTAAGCTTTCAGATTTAACTTAGAAACTAATTCTTAAACAGTCTGATGTTTTTAAGGGATATGTGCTCATCACTGGAAAAGTGAGGGTGGAAAATTCATAAATAACCCAACCAGAGCCAAATAATGTCAAAATCTTTAATGCTTCTAGTTGTTTTCTAATGAATATTCTTTTACACATTGACGGTCTGTTGATGCATTTTTTACACTGCCTTTTTAATGGATAAAAATTAGCATTTCCCTTTTAAAAAAATGCTTTAGTAAGTGATTGTAAAACATTCCATTGTACGGATGTTCTCTTGTTATTTGTCTGTTACATAGTCTTGGAGTCTAGTTGTTTGTAATATTTTCCATATTACCAATAGGCTATGGGAAGCATTTTTGTTCATCATGATCTTTTCTTTTAAATGTCCTTCACTATCAGTTTGTCTTAATGAGTCAAAGAGCATATGCATTTTTTATGAGGAACTTAAATTCTAAGTAGAAAGTAAGTAGCACACAATATATTAATTTGTAAGGGTAGAGAAGGCTTCTGATTTGGTAAGTGACTATGTAGCTCCAACATGGTGCCTTACTGTTGTAGGTACTCAGCAAGTGTCTATTGACTGAACATAAAAAGACAATGATCACACGGAATTGTACACTATGTGGCCTTTTGTGACTGGCTCCTTTCATTTAGGTAAAGTTTCCATCCATGCTGTAAATAAGAACTGGTACTTCATTCCTTTTTATTGCTGAGTCATACTCTGTTCTATGCCTGGCCACATTCTGTTTGTCCATTCATCAGCTGATGGACACTTGGGTTGTTTCCATTGTTTAAGCCCACCTGATTTTAAAGTCTCATTTCCTCCCCAGAGTGTGAACGTTAGAAGTGAACTCCCTCCACTCCCAGAATCCCATGCGACAACACGTCAATCACGTACATCAACATCCAGGAGTCTGACTGTTACACACTCAGCATCAGCTATTATCTTAATTATTACCTGGGTACCACTGTAGCACTGCCTGTGCAATGGACCGAGGGCTTAAACCACAGGAATTTGTTGCCTCACAGTTTTGGAAGCTAGAAGCCCACGATGAAGGTGTCAGCAGGGTTGGTTTCTCCTGCAGCCTTTCTCCTTGGTTTGCAGATGGCCCTGCTCTCACAATGTCCTCGCATGATATTTCCTTTGTGTATGTGCTTCCCTGGGGTCCTCCTGTGCATCCAAATTTCCTTCTTTTTTTCTTTCTTTCCTCAATAAGGACATGAGTCACATTGGCCCACTCTAATGGCTTCATTTTAACTTAGTCACCTCTGTAAAGGCTCCTCCTTACACAGCCACATTTTGAGGGACTGGGGGTTAGAGCTCCAGCATATGAATGTTTGGGGGACATAGTAACAGTGGTTACCAGGGTGAGCTGAGGAACTAAATGGAGACGCAGGGGTAAAGGTGAGTGGGCCAGGGACCTTGTAAATGTTTCTAGGGCCAAAGGATTGACAGCAGTGGGGAGGTATGTATGGAAATGTGGGATTGGGTCCGATGTGGACGGGTGGGTACAGCAGCCTGCAGGGTGCACGTGGTCCTCTAGGCAGAGGTGGGGGGGGGGGGTGGATGGACTGAGAGTGACACTGAAAGCTTCGGGGAAATTAATCCCTGCTGCTACTGCTTTGCAGATGTGCTGCAGAGGGAAGAGGCTGGAAGGGAGGAAACGAGTGGGCAAGGTGATGACGGGAAGTGTAAGGCTTGCAGACTTTGCACAGGCAAGTTCAGAACTGAGGAGTCTGAGATGTCCTCAGAGTTTTGAGCCTGGACATTTGTAAATGCAATCACGGGAAATAGGGAAATCAGGTAAATGAACATGTAGGTCCCATTTTTGATAAGGTATGGTATGTAAAATATTATTGATGGTCTCTTTAGTGTGTTGTCTTTTTTTTTTTAAAGTGAAAAAGTGTGACAGCTTTCATAGCTTCCAAGCTGAACCGTTGCCATAGTCCCCTACCCCCCATTAAAAAGGAATTTTTAAATTATACTCTAATTAACCACAGATTTTCCTAAGTTTTCAGGAAGCTGACCCCAGGGGTTGGATGGAGACAAGTGTATTTGTTTATCATTTACATTAGTTTATGTTGTACAGTTTAGCAGATTTTATAGCGGTTCCTTGGCAAGGGATGGTTAGGATTCCTGCTGACTGATTTTGATTTGGGTTTTTACCTTGTTTATAACCTTCAGAGCATAGGGGTGTGTACTCCATGGTTTGGGTAAATTTTGCTTGTAGACATTGCAGTTTGAATTTCATATCTTATTTTGACTTTTAATCCTTTAAAACCCTTGGCTCTGACTTCATTGAGCACTGTAAGGCATTTGTCATTTATACTCTCCCTTGTCAGAGAATGGAGCATTGAAAAGAGCTGGAGGCAGCTCTCCAGGTAAAGCTCCTTGAGATACAGAATAGTGGTAAAAAGTACTAACAGCTGTGTCAGAGGAGAGCGTGTAGGACGTTTTCGCAGCTGCATGTGTCTACAAAAAGAAACTGGAAGGATTCTCAAGAAACCTAGCAATAGTGGTTCCGTGTGTGTGTGTGTGTGTGTGTGTGTGTGTGTGTGTGTGTGTTAGAGGGGGAATGGCAGGATGTGGGTCAGGGTGAGAGGGATGTTTCTAGAGTGTGTCTGTCATGCGGAGTCTCTGGTCCCGCTCCCCACACCAGAACGCAGGATATGGTGAGGCCAAAAAGGAACACCCACGGAGCCATAGATAGGGGAGTCACACCACTATATTCTCACTGGCGGTCGGGTTGGAGACACACGATCCGCAAGCTGCCATCCGATTCTCTGCCAACCAACCAACCCCCTTGCTAGCATAGCCGCATCAGTTATATTAGTGGCTAATGGCTCACCAGTTACAGCTGATGGCCAACTAGCCACAGCTGATAGCCACCTAGTTACAGCTGATGACCATCTACTACCTGAGCCAGCACCTTTTCACATGAGGCCGAGAGCCTGGAAACTGCACTCCTGGCTCTGTCCTCACAGTGTCTTATACATTTTTTGAACCATATAAATACATTACTCATTTAGGAAAATAATTTTATTTTGTAAAAATGTTAGAGAAAAATTCTTGAGTCCCTTGGTTTTTAGCCTTTTTTTCTTTTCTGTTTGCCACATCACACAAAAATTATTAGTTATTTTAGCATTTTAAAACAATAAATATTTATTATGTCACACAATCACCCTTTCTTTTCTATGAAAGTCAGTTTCTATTTCTAGCTAATTAGATGTCTCAGCTTCTTGCCAAAAGAATTTTATTCTGTCCTATCTCTGTGCCTTTCAGTCCAAGCTGATGATGTTTCTGCCAGAATAATTCTTTTACAAATATTGGGGTTGTCCTGTGAAATGTTACTGGGATTCACATAATTAGACAGACACCACACCTGCAGATCTCCTCGAGATAAGCTGTTTTGTACATTGGGCTTCTGCTGAAACTGCTGAGGCACAGCGCCCTTACTTCTTAGAACACTTTATGTTTGCAGAATGCTTTTCCCAAGGCTCTGCCTTGGAGATTTTTGAAGGCCTTAACGAACACGTTGTAGGAGGGCATCTTCAGCACTTCCACCCGAAGTCTCCATAGCTAGACCACTGTTTCATTTGATACATTTGTTACCTTCTATATTACAGCAGGCAACAGTGTTGCCAAAGTTTTGTCACTATGTAACAAGGATTCTCTCTGTTCCAGCTGCTAATAACATTTCTCTCACGTGGCACCATCACTCACAGCTTCCTGAAAGCCCATCAGGGTTCTACTAAGGGGCGTATTAAGCGTTCTCAGGACTCTCCAGGCTTTTGCTAACACTCTTTAAGTCCTTCCAGCTTCTCGCCACTGCCAGGTTCCAAAACCACTCATATATTTTAGGGTTTTTTTTGTTTGTTTGTTTGTTTTTAACAGCCGCACACCAATTCCACTCACCAAAATGTATATTAGTTATTTATTGCTGCAGCACACATTAGAGGCTGAAAACTCTGAACATTAGTATCTCACACAGTTTTTGCAGGTCAAGGGATCCTCGAGTGGCTCAGCCTGCTGATTATGGCGAAGGATCTGTCCTGGGTTGTCTTCAGTCCATTAGTCAAGGCTACTAGAGCCATCTGAAAGCTTGAATGGGGCTGGAGTACCTGCTCCAACTTGCCTGACTCACATGCCTGACAAATTGGTGCTTGTTGGCAGAAAGCCAGTTTCCTGTCACGTGGGACTGTTTGAATGTCTGTCTCCACTAGTATGACAGCTATTCCTTTTCTCAGAATGTTTGATTCTAGAGAGCCAGGTGAAAACATTAAAGTTTTTGTTTGTTTTTTTTAATGAGATAATCTCATAAGTTACACTGTCATTTTCACAGTATCCTATTAGTTGTAGATCAGTGCTACTTTGTGTGGAAGGTGAACTTACTCAAGGGTATAATTCAGGAGGCCAAAGTTCACTGTCCTGCTGGGCCATCATGGAAGCTGGCTAGCACATCCTTTATGAAATTCAGTGACACACCTCACCTGATTGTGGCATGCCGGGGAGAATGGCTTGCCTTAAAGACAGGCCGGTTAATTTCTGTTATGTTAATTGGGTTGCTATTTTGTTACCGTTTGACCCGTGTTTGCAAAGCTCCTCCTAGAATAGGCCTCAACAGGTAGAAGTTTAATGTTACTTATATTCTCTCTGCTTTTATTAGTGGATTCCACGTGAACTTCATCATTGCATTTTTGTATACATGCAATGGAGGCATTGTTTATTTTATTACTCAGTGTCCATTTTATAATTTCTCAGAGAAGTGTTTTTCCCCAGAAAGTGTAAGCAAAAGCTTGATTTTTTTTTCATTGTTGTCCTGGCTATGAAGGAGCTGAAAGTGCAATTTGCTCAAGGATGGCAATTATGTTGATTTGCCATATTTCTGTTCTTATTACCGGATATTTTGCTCTGAGATGTTCCAAATTACTTGTGGGGACAAAAGCCAGGTATTCTTGAATTCAACAACTATTTATTAAACTCCTGCTTGCTGTACTGTGTTCTAGGTACTGTGGACACAGAGGCGTGCAAATGCATGAGACAGCTTGCAGATGAGTAGAAAGAAAATACATTAACCTTTGCTCCAGTATTTGAAAGTCTTGGTTTCAGAGAAAGCCTAATTCACACCGTGTTTCCCCGAAAATAAGACCAAGCTGGACAATCAGCTCTAATGTGTCTTTTGGAGCAAACATTAATGTAAGACCTGGTCTTGTAGTAAAATAAGACCGGGTATAATATAATATAATGTAACATAATATAATGTAATACTGGGTCTTAGATTAATTTTTGCTCCAAAAGACGCATTAGAGCTGATTGCCTGGCTGGGTCTTATTTTTGGGGAACACGGTATATATTGCCATCTTCTCCACGTTTTATTTCATAATTCTGTAGTTTGTTCGTAGAAAAAAATAAGGCAGGAGACAATGTCATGAATAGGAATGATTGATTTTGGAGAAACCATTTGGAATTTGGCACAAGGAAGGAAGGTTCCAGAGCCGTCCAGTGCAGCACAATGGACAGAGCTCAGGCTTTGGCGTCCCTTCAGTTTTGAGTTCATTTGCATTTCGTTGCCCTTGGGCAAATTATTGAACCTTTTGGAACCTCTACTTCCTCATTTATAAAATGAAGCTGGAGTGAAATGAGATAGTACGTGTCAGTTACCTGAAGGGGACTGGCATGTGTGGTTGGTGCCCTCTGTAGAATGATAAACTGCTAATACTTGCTGCCTTCATTGAGGGTTTACCTGTACCTGTCCCTGTTGCCCAGGGCTTGACACAGATTCACTCCTTTAACCTTCTTCACTCCAGCCAAGAGTGCAAGTTTTAGTTTTATCCCCATTTTGCAGAAGAGGCATTTGAGTCTCAGTGAGGTTATGTAACTTGCCCATGCTTGAGGAGCTAGGAAAAGGAGGAGCCAGGGTTTTCATCCAAGCACAAGCCGCTAGGATCTGCTTTCTTAACTGCTGTTCTGTGTTCTAACGCACTGTGGCATGAGACTCTGTCTGAATGTAAATACACACGTGATACTGTTACGCATGTTGCTATGCCAATTGCCAGAATTTCAGTTTATGTGGAATTTAAGAATTCACAGATTGAAAAAAAAAAAAATCCTCTTCCTGGTACCAAAGAAAAGAGATGCATGTATTCCCTGCTTTGAATGGTGTTATAGCAACATGTGGACAGATTCTGTTTTAAGGTGAACAGCCAGGGCAAAGGACATTTCAATGAAATGCAGTTGGTGGTGGGTTTCTTTATAGGTCATGAGCTCCTGGGCACGTGGGTGTTGCTGAGTATAGTGAGTTTTAAATTTTATGGTGTCTAGAATGGTGTTTGCACAGAGGAGTTTTTCAAGAAGTTTATGCTTCATGGTGATCTTGAATTACAGCAAGACATGTGGTAAGAAACACGTAAGACATCGTATCACGTTCACTTGTCCTTACTCAGCTTCCCAATGTATCACAGTTGGTGAGTTTCGTAATTATTCTTGTCTCTTATAACCGGTATTGCAGCCAAGCAGGTTTGTCTTGAAAAGCAGGACTAGCCAAACAATTATCTCCAGGCCAGGGAAAAAATCCTGCCTCCTCACCCAAAATGGAGCTGAGACCCTCACGGTACCACAGTGTATGTTCATTTTTCACTTGAAGAAAGTTCTCCTGTAAAGAAGTGTGACACAACCGGTGGCCCTGCCCCGCCCTCCTTCAGCAAGTGCTTTCATGTTGTGTGATGGTGATGCTGTAACAGAGGCCCGACATTGCACAACTTTTGCTGGAGAAGAGGTCTCCCCCCCACTCTCCAAACATAATAAACGCTTTGACACTGTGGGGACAGAGTCCCAGAGAGCAGTTTCCAGGCTCTCGGCCTCACGGGGAAAGGTGCTGGCGCGGGTAGTAGATGGCCATCAGCTGTGACTAGTTGGCCATCAGCTGTAACCAGTTAGCCATTGGCCACTGATATAACTGCCATGGCTGCGCTAGCAAGGGCGATTGCAGCTAGCAAGGGGTGGGTTGGTTGGTGGGTTGTCAGAAATATCAAACAGGATCGTAGGGCACTGTGAGACAATACTTATTTATCCGTTTAACCAAAGTGACAAAAACTGCAGGGAAAAAGAGATAGTTATATAGTTGAAAAAAACAACACAGAAAAACACCATAGCTCTTTTAGTAAGGAAGACTCAGCCACCTTAAATAACCAGAGACCTGATATGAAACACAGGAAATTATCCTGACAAGACACAAAATCTTTTGTTTTCCAGGAAGATTTCCTGAAAGGAAACAATTATTTTACTTTGCGACAAAGTTACTTTCTCTTTTGCTTTCCCCCAAAAATGCATTTCCAGTCCTCACACCTTTTTTTTTACTGACAACATACATCCTGCTGTTCATATAGAGCTATTTTCGTTCATCCTTATTATTTCTAGTCTAGGAAAAAAACCTTTTACTCTTTGTTTTCTTTTGGGCTCTCTGTAGGCAGTGTTTCAAGGACATGATAAGATTTTCAACCTTAGGGGACAGAGAAAGATGGTAAGTTTTCTCCTAGGCATTTTGGGGTAATTATTATTCAAAACTTTCCTTTGTATGAGGGGTCCAAGCATCCTTCTTTGGATTCTCACTACTCTCCCTGCAAGTCCTCCTCTTAGGGTCCTAGTGAGGCTTTATCATAAACGCCCCAGATCTTAATTCACAGAATTCATGCCATCCTGTGCCTTCCTAGCTTTGCAAACTGATGCACTGAGGTCTCTTAAATTACCCTGTTCCCCACTTTGTCTGCCAGCCCAGAAGCCTGCTGAGTAGTGGGCAGCCACACCTTCTCTAATCTCAGCTCTTCCAACGTTTCAAACTGTTTATAATATTTGCTTTCCAGTAAAATCTAGGAAGCAGGCCGTTACACTGCCTGTCATATATTAGCATCCTTAGGAGATGAGCAAACTTATACATACATTTCAAAAAATTTAGAAGTCTATTCTTCCTCATAGTAAAAAGGTTTTTAAGGTGGCCTGACCCAGCTAGCTCATCTGTACAGAGATCTTTAAAACATTTTAGCCATGTCCCAGGTACAAAACTCAAGAGAATAGTTGGATCCAGATGGTGTTGCTGGCAGATGGATGAAGTTAAGGGTAGCTGCTCAGATGACCAGTCTCATGCAGTGAGAATCCTTCTTAGAACAATTTTGGAGTCATGTTTTTCTTTAAGAAGCTTCTGCATACCAATCAAAGAATACATTCCATTATCTGAGAGGTTTGAGATCCTCTCTTTCCAAGGGGGCCCTTTAAGGTGGACTTATCTAGTGTAAAACAAAGTTTCCCCGGAATAGCTATTACAATTCCAAATTATCCAAAAGTTGGACCCCCCCCCCGCCATTCTCCCCCCATTCCCCCTACCCCCACCCCCACACGATCCTACTGCAAGCACTAGGTGGAACCTGTCTTGCCTTTGGGTTCCCTACGGCTTAACTATGAGGGGCCATGTTTTCCAACAGCTGTTCCAAACACTGGGAATCGTGTTTTCCCCTTTCATGAACAGGATGGGGGACTTAACAAGAATCTTCAATAAACAGAAATAGACACCAGAAACAAACAAACGAAGAAGCAAGTCTGCACACATTAAAGTTGGGAAGCTCAGAAGGCAGAGAGAGGAGCTCGGATCCAAGAGAGACCTGCCCGGGAACTCCTGGGTTCAAGAGAGAGCAGTGAGCTCAAAGGGCTCCGTGTGTGTGGTACCTGGTTTTCTTACTGCCCTCGGGGTTGCAGGCATCTGTCTTCTTTGGGTCCCACATTTGGGCGCCATGAAATGTCAAAGGTTCAGATACAGCCAAAATAAGACCAGTGAATCACTGTAGTACCACTTGGTAAAATTTAGTTGTGCACACACCAAAAGACACTTCGCACATCAACGCTGGCATGAACCTCAGGTGTGCACCGTTACAAAGCAGCTTTTATAGTGAGAAAGCAGTGTCTTTACAGCGTTGGACAGTTATGCTCAATTAATGACTAACCTGGTTTGTCTGCTCCGAGAACTTTCAAGGCTGGTCTCCATTTACTTTGGTTTTTAATGAGCATAAAACAAGTTGTGCCTGTATATGTTACATTCTGCCAGAAAGCTTTGACTTGTATGAAGTAGAGTTTTAGGCGTTTAGGTCTGGGGAATGCCAAGTGTGTGCATTTGGGGGCTCCTTTTACTAGGATGAGCTTGCCTCTTCCCCAAGGGAACTCCTTGGTAGAACCTCATGTTCATTTGTGGCGCTTACTTTTTTTTGTTTGTTTTAAGGAGGGTGCAGCTCAAAGTGGCCCCTGCAGGGATTGAACGGGCAGTCTTGGTGTTAGTAGCCACGCGCTCTAACCAACTGGTGGGTCTTTATTTGTGTTGTGTTCATCTTATAGCCAGTAGGTATGTTTCTGAACATGTGGGAGAATGATTTTTGAATAACTGAATGAATAAGTGACTTGTTCAGGGTGGTTTGCTGACAGAAGTCATTGCGTGGTTATCCTCATCTAAAACTCTTGCCCTGGCTTTAGTGTGAATCTAGATTTCACATTGTGGTGAATTGTGTTTAAAACAAGAAGCATCAATAGGTTAAAAACCCAGCTCCGGGCTTCTACTTGCTGTAGTGGATGTTTCCTTTACAAAGATGCCGTTGATCTGTCCTGAAGACCCAGAGATCATGGGATGTCAGAATGTGAATTCTTTGTAGCTTTGCTAAATCTGATCAATGTGGTAAATTGAAGTGAGAAGAAGAGCAGGTGGCAGTCAGAAGTTTGGGATTTTTTTCCTACAGGTTTCACAGTAACCATTTAACTTTCTAATCTTCACAGCATTAAGATCAGTGCTTCATACACTTTCAAATCAAGCCTTGGCATCTCAGGAGGCAAACCGTTTAGAATTCTTCCTTAAATTACAAAAAAAAAAAAAAAAAAAAAAAAAAAAAGAAAGAAAAAAAGGTAAAAGCAAATGCATGATGTCTGTTTTGTCCCCAAGACTTGTGCCACAGCCCTCCAACTCTGTGGCATTTTATTCTGATGGAAAGGCAACGAGACCATTGTAGTGCACTGTCAGAAATAATATTTTAGCGTCAGCTCTGCCCTAAGAGCTGTTTGGAACTTGGAGAGAGCTGCTGAATCCTGGCCAGACCACAGTTTGCAGTAGGGCCCATTCCAAGTGGCCATAGCATTCCATTCCCAAGATGAGTAAACAGAGAACCTAAAGCAAACACGTTTAAATGAACTCGTACAGCCTGAGGCCAAGTGCTCTCCTTTGAATTGGTGGAGGGCATCAGAAACAAGAGGTCAGATAGGGCCCCACATTTTATCCTCACCTGTTTCCAGCCCTAGAGCAGGGATCCTCAGGTCCTTATCTGGAGCATATGATGTGTTGTCTAAAGTTTAAGGTTAGTTGAGCCCAGGGCCTTAACATCTGCAGAGACACACGCTGACATCAGAAAATCAGGTGGGCAGGTGGTCACGGGAAGAGCTGAGTAGTCTCAGACACCCACCTGTGGCAGTCGCATGCTGGAGGAAGTTGACCGGAAGCAATCGGAGGTATTTGAAAACGACAGTAGCACCGAGTGGCTTTCCCCTCCCTCCCTTAGTTTTATCGAGAGAAGGGTCATGGAGTAATGGGGCAGACGGCAGCGTGCAGGGCCGTGGGAAGGGAGGAGAGTTCCTGTGTCAGGTCAGGGCCAAGCAGAGGGGACTGAGAACTGAAGACGGAACTCGCTCACAGCCGGTGGTGTTGGAATGCACTTTATGGGAGGGCCAGCAGCAAAGGATGGTCGGGGGGTTAGATTGTGCCATTCCATCCTGCGGGGGTGGGAAGGACTGAAGCAGACGGCAGACGTCACTCTGGCCGTTCCCTTCAGATCCCATGTTACCTGACGAGGCTCAGACTGGGCCTTAGAAGGCTGTTCTGGAGCCTCAGCTCCACTTCTGTTCCCTCTTCATGGGCTGCTTCCTGTCATTTCCAGCACACACTCAGCCTCCAGGCCTTTGATTGTGGAGCGATGCAGATTCAGTCATTGTCCTGAGTGGTTGGGAACAGGGACTCCCCAGGCCAGCTGTCTGGGTTGGAGACCTGGCTCTGCCACTTCTCAGCTGTGTGAGCCGTCTGTGCCTCAGTTTCCTCATCTGTAAAATAGGAATAGTAACGGTGCCTAGCCTGTCGGGGTCCTGAGCCTTAGAGGCGTTAGCTGCTGCTGTCTCATCATCATCGTTGTCATCATCTCAAATCTTTTAGGGCCAGATCCACACACTTTCCCTGAATCACTTCCGGAGCCCCTCCACAGGAAATTAATATCCTTTATTCTAGGTTCCCTGTCTCAGTCCGTTCCGGCTACTATAACAAAAGTACCATAGCTTGGGAGGCTTATAAACTTCAGGAATTTATTTGTCACAGTTGTGGCGGCTGGAAGTCCAAGATCAAAGTGCAGGCAGACTCAGTGTCAGGTGATGGCCCCCTTCTTGCTTCACAGACCACCGTCTTCTCACTGTGTCCTCCTGTGGTGCAGGGGAGCTCTTTGGGATCACGTCTGTAAGGGCACTAATCCCATTCCCAAGGGCTCCAGCCTCGTGATCTAATCACCTCCCACAGGACCCACCTCCAGATCCAGTGGGAATGAGGGTGTAACATGAATTATGGGGGGACGCAACATGCAGTCTGTGGCATTCCCTGTGGAGGGCACAGAGTGTCAGAAGATGGCGATCACACTTGAAAACTTACCAGTTCCTCATGGTCTTGAGCCTCGTTCTCCCCCAGGTAAAAGACGGATGGCGATGCCCTCCTCCCCTCACAGGGTTTTGTTAGTAATAGTCACACCGCAGCGTAAGCAGACATTCTCCACAAACTCCAGGTCACTGGCCATAGATTACTTGTCCCGACGAGGCCTTTCCAGCGTGTGTTATTGTTGTGATGGTGATTTTTTCCTCACTCCCGATTGGGACATACGATAACAATGGAGTCAGGTGAACTTATTTTCAGATACCGAAACTGGGAGTGTCTTTGACTATCTCGGCCCTATTTTTGTCCAGATTGCAGTTATTTTGACTCATTATATACGTCAGTAGTGTATAAAGCAGTTTCCTCAGGGCCAGCCAGCACTTGTGTTATCTTTTTCAGCTTTATTTTCCTGCTAGATCCTCGCACAGTGCCTTCCTTATACCAGGCACTTGGCATATGTTTTTGAATGCATTTGTTATTAGTTGGTCATAAATATTGAAGTATTTTTATGACAAAATAAGCAAAGATAACGGACACTTGTTGAATGTCTGCTTTGACCCAGCACAGCTTTCTTCTTTGTTAGAGTGGAAGAGGTATATTTCAGGTCCCCACGTGACCACTCAGGGCAAGCCCATGTTAAAGGACATTGTCATTTATGCATGAAAAATAAGGCTGCCACATTGTACAGTGCTAGGGGCGCTATCCATCTCGTCCTAATCAGGAGGCCTACTTCATCCATTACTTGGTACATTGAAAGAGTTGGACAATCCGACCTGGGCGGTTGAAGTAGACCTTAAGAGGTAGAAGTGGCCCCTTCAGAGCTCTGAGATTTAGGAATGGTTTGAGGGGTCACATGCGCCCCCATACCCAACGTGGAAAAGCTTTGCAAGGACAAGCAGCCCCAGGTAAGAGCGGTAGTATTCCATTTCTGTTGCTTGATATGCGGGCGGCTATGGAAAATAATCTGAGACATCTTATAATAAAAGCGTTGGCCCAATTAAAATGAGAATGATTAACAAGAACCAGGAAGGAAGGGATGAAAAAATGGATTTCCAGTAACTTCGAGTCTCCTGGCAGCCAGGACAAAGAGAGCAGCTTGCTGGAGTGATGCTTTCTCAGGCCACTTGAAGGAGGGACTGTCCCTAGCCCTGTGGGTTCCTGGAATAGACGCTGGAGTTTTTGCGGTGAGCAGGGTGGTGTCATCTGGCTGGTGTGGGGTGGTGAGGGGTATACCCGTGGGCTGGCCGTGTCATTAAGGTCCTTTTAGCCTCCTGGGTAATTCTGACATTCCCCTTAGAAAGCTGAGGATTATGATGTGAGACCGAAGCTTCCTGAAGCCAGTTCTCCTAGAGGCCAGAGTCATGACTCAGTGTAATGAAGATGATCTGGCACCTGCTTGTGAGAGATACTGGGTGGTTAAGGGACTTTTCCCAAGGTGCAAAGTTGTGGCTTTAGTGAACAGACCAGAAGGGGACAGACCGTTCCTGCGCTCTTTCCACCCCAGGCCATTATCCTAAACTCGGTTTTACGGGCAGGGTTAACCCTTTCCACAATAAGAGCATTGTCCAGTCCTCCCGTCCGAGTCCCTGGCCAGGCCCGTTGTCACAGTTTGGCTTAAATATTCCACATCTCTCCACTGGGGAAAGAGACTTTGACTCTTGTAAACCAGATTGTCTCTGATGGTGGGAAAAGCCTAAAAGAAAACCTTGGTGGGGAGGGGAGCAGGGCTGGCTAGTGAAACCTGAAGAAAACACCTTCCTCTTCATGTTGCTCATATAGGAGTTGATGGAAGTGGATATTGGAGTAAGAAGCTCCTTGGAGGGTGCGAACAAGAAACAATTGACTTGAGGTCTAGGAAGTTTAGTTACAGCTTCAAAAACTGCCAACAGGGAATCATGTTCAATTTTCAGTGTGATAGAGCCAACCAGGAGAAGGAAAAATATCACGGAGAAAGACTGGGTCAGTGGAATAGAATGTTTCTGGTAGTAAAAGGAGCACGGCTTCCGTGTGGCTCAGCTGTGTTTCTCCTCGGGCGATGTCCCCCTCAGGGTCTGTGAATGGCTGAACTGAGAACAAGGCTTTTGCAATCTGCCTTCTGAATTCGGTTTTTGTTCTCTTAGTTTCATTTGCATTTGGTGTCTGGAGTGCCCGGTCATGGAAAGAGCCAAAGCTTTGTTTTGGGGAGTGAGGGCTGGGGTTTCAAATCAGTGTTTCTCGGTTTACCCAGTGTCAAGTGCTGTGTTTCCCCGAAAATAAGACCTAGCTGGACCATCAGCTCTTAACGCGTCTTTTGGAGCAAAAATTAATATAAGACCAGGTCTTATTTTACTATAAGACTGGGTCTTATATAATATAATACAGTATAAGACCAGGTCTTGTATTAATTTTTGCTTCAAAAGATGCACTAGAGATGATGGTCCAGCTAGGTCTTGTTTTGGGGGAAACACGGTGTCATTTGAGTAACAAGTGACTCTGTTGCTTATGGCACTGAGGTCCCGCGAACTTCCATTTGCCAATTAAACTTTTGCATGCCCCCAAATCAGTAGATTATAGAATGATATGAAAGAGAAAACTTCACAAATGAAAATTCTGTCTATAATATGCATTTTAATTCTAGGACAGATGCCTTTTAAAACTTCACATGCTTAGTTCTGCCCTTGTCAATTACTTTGCAGCAAGTGTCAATGGGAAAACAAAAGAAAGGGAGAAGCCAGTGCAGAAGATTCTTGTTTACTATTTAATTATATCATGTTGGGTGCTTCTTGGAAAGTGGGTAAATTACTCATGATGACATGCGTGGGGGTATTATTGTAAATCAGTACAGTAGCAAATGGTTAATGGCCCATTTTTTAAGCTGCTAATGTTGATCTGGCTACCGGGAAGATTCAGAACCAGTCAGGGCCTACGAGGTCGGACAGTTAAGTTCGCGAACTCATCCTAGAAAAGGTGCTACACACCTCATTGCTGAATATCACTACAGTCACCTTTGAAGTATTCCCCTTGGGAAGCTTTGCACTGACACCAGCACCTAGTCCACCCTTCAAAGCAATTTTGGAACTTTTTTTCTGGAATGGCCTGAGCTGTCGTCGTATTACCCTTGATGTCCTGAATGTCATCAAAATGTCTTCCTTTGAATATTCCCTTTATCTTTGGATAAAGAAAGAAGTCATTGGGGGCCAGATGAGGTGAGTAGGGAGGGTGTTCCAATACAGTGATTTATTTACTGGCTAAAAACTCCCTCACAGACAGTGTCGTGTGAGCTGGTGCATTGTCGTGATGCAAGAGCCATGAATTGTTTGTGAAAATTTCAGGTCGTCTAACTTTTTCATGCAGCTTTTTCAGCACTTCCAAATAGTAAACTTGGTTAACTGTTTGTCCAGTTGGTACAAATTCATGATGAATAATCCCGCTGAGCTCAAAAAAGGTTAGCAACGTTGTTGCAGCAAGTTTGCGAACTTAATTGTCAGGCCTCGTATGTGTTGTGCTCCTTGGTTGGTTGGCTTTTATTTGTCGACTTAACCCCAAGTCTCATTTTATCCTTTTCTCTGATTTGCTTTTCCTAAACCTTGCCCCCCCAAGTTTTCAATGATTCATTTTGGAATGAGGTCAGGTATATAGTTCCCTTTCTCTTTGTCTTTTCCCCCCTCCATCACTGTCACCACCTGAAGTCACATTCCCGTTGTTTGAGAGGCAGTATTGACATCAAGGGAGGGCCGACGCTTCTCATTGGGTTGGTGCAGAGTGTGCATGCGGTAATATATGTAAAACTTCTAGCACCGTGTCTTTCCCGTGGTGGGCACCCATCATGATGATATCCAGAAGGTAGAACTACGTGAAGGAAGGTACTGTTGGGCAAATGAGGAGTCTTTTAAAAAGTTTATTTTTTTTATTAAAGAAGAAGACCTTTGGATTCATTCCTGCATTCAACAGCAACAACAAAGTCAGAACCAGTCATGGTCGATTGCTAGAGATTAGAAAATCAAGGCCCCTGCCCTCAGCAAGCTTCCAGACCAGGTGGGCAAGACCAGGAGGGTGTGATAGGTGCTGGGCACCACGTGTGCTCCTGTTGCCAGGCAGGTGTTGAAGAGGGCTGCGTTAGGAGAGGATGTTTTTGCCGGAAGAGTTTCACAGGGGAGCAAACACTTGCATTAAAATCTGAATTCTTAGGAGAGATTCATCACCCAGAGAAGAGTGGAAAAATAATTTCAGACAGTGGTGACGGCATGGGAAGAAGTCTAGTGGTATTGGAGAGGGTGCGTGGCATGGTTGGAAAATAGCAGTTTAGGGATCAGTATGACATGTGGGGGGTGGAGAGTGGAGGAAGGTGAGACTAGACATGAAAAGGGGGCAGATCACATAGGCAATGGGAAGCCACCAAGAGATTTTAAGTTGGGAAGTGACGTGATGATATTTGTAGTTGAGGCAGACTAGACCAATGGTGGCGTGGAGGCGGATTTGGAGAGGAGAAAGAGTGGAGACAGGAAGAGTTTTAGAAAGAGTTGGGGATGAACCAGGTGACACTGCGGTCCTGAACTTGGGCTGTAGCTACAGGAGCCTGGAGAAGAGGACCAGCTCCAGAACTGTCGATGGTGGTTTGTGTCAGGATGGATGTGGCTGGGGTGGTAATGACTGGGTCTCTAGCTGGGGTGTCTGGTGGATAACGGTGCCATTCATGCAGAGGCTGGGGGGAGGGGGGGAGGCAAGCCGATACTGTGATCTTAAGATTGTTGATCTTAAGATACTGTGCTCTTAGGGTGGTTGAATTGGAGGTGCCTGGGGACAGAACACGTCCTTCTGGATCATGGGCCAGCCGCTGGATCTGGACCCATGTGCGTATGGAAGGACAGTAAATGCAGTGCCCGTGTCTCTCTAGAGACCTGACCCTGAGGAGTAATAGAGCTGGAGATTTGGTGCGAGGGTATCGTTGAGATTGTTCACACACGTTTGGACCTTTCTTCTTCAGGATAGATGTAGGAATTACATCTTCCTGCCCCACTAAGCCCAGGTGTGGTCATGTGACCACCTCTGATGAATTGAAAAGTGAACAGGTAAGACTCCTGTTGATTTTGAGCCAAGGCAAGACTCACTAACACTCTCGGCTGTGGTGCCTGGGTGGACCCATGATGGGCCTGCATTGAGAAAGAAACCTTTGTTTTTGCCTTTTAAGACGGTGTTGAGATGTTAGCCCCTCCTGACTCAAGTTGTCTTTTTATAAGAGGCTGAACCTTGTTAATTTTCCTTTTCTAAACTACCATGTTTCTCCAAAAATAAGAGCTAGCTGGACCATCAGCTCGAATGTGTCTTTTGGAGCAAAAATTAATATAAGACCCGGTCTTATTTTACTATAAGACCGGGTTTTATATAATATATAATACCAGGTCTTATACTAATTTTCGCTCCAAAAGATGCATTAGAGCTCATTGTCCAACTAAGTCTTATTTTTGGGGAAACACGGTATAAATCATTTTTAACTACTTTTTGCCTGTGTATGTGTGTTGAGTGCGCACATAGGTAGGTAAATGTAGCTGCGACCCGAAACATGTCTTTTGTCACTGTTATCCTTTCACCATAGGTATTTTAAAATGAATTAAATGTCAGACGCTCTTGTGCTCTTTTTTTAAAACAATTTTATGGAGATATAAGTCTCATATCATATATTTCATCTGTTTAAAGTGCACAGTTCACTGGCTCTTAGTATATTCACAGATTTGTGCAACCATCACAATTCTGAAACATTTTCATTACCCCAAAGAGAAAGCCCACTCCCATTCTTCCCCACCACCCCCTCCTTAGCCATAGGCAACCTCTGATCTACTTCCTGTTTCTATAGATTTCATCTAAATTGAATCATACACTATCTGGTCCTTTGTGGGTGGAATCTAATCTTTCATTTAGCTTCATGTTTTCAGGGGTCATCTTTGTGGTAGCGTATCTCCGTAATTCATTCCCTTTTGTTGTTGAATAATCTTCCATTGTGTGGAATACAGTGTACTCCATATGGTTTCTAAAGTCAAACCATGTGATTTCTAAAGATGGAAGCAGTGCTGACCCCTGTAGAGTTGGGTATCCATTCATCAGCTGATGGCCTTTTGCCTTGTTTCCACTTTTTGACTATTATGAATAATGCTCCTCTGAACATTCACGTACATTCACGTACCGTCTTGTACAAGTTATTCTGTGAGCCTGATTTCATTGATTTTCTCTTTATACCTAGGAGTGGAATTGCTGGGTCATATGCTAATTCTATGTTGAACCATTTGAAAAACTGCCGGACCGTTAGCCAAAGCAGCTGCACTATTTTATATTCCCACGAGCAGTGTATGTGGGTTCTGATTTCTCCACATCCTCACTAACACTTGTTGTTATCTGTCTGTGATAACAGCCATCCTAGTGAGTGACACACGTTGCTTTAGCTCATCCAGGAGGAAACTTAGATATATCATAGTTCTGCTTTCTTGTCTTGGTACATGCTTTCTTTCATTTGCAGCTCGTGCTTTTATTGCTTTGTACAGCATTATCAGCGTTGTCTGTGTCAGCATGTATAAGTTGTAGGGAAATGCTTACCTGCCATTGCCACACCCACATTCTCAGTTTAAAATGTGGTGTTTTGTTCTGTGTTAGGTTCTTCGGCTTAATGAACTGGTAAGTCCAGTGGCTTTTGTTTGAGCAACTTTCATGCTTAAACTGAAATGAGAATGACGTTTCAGCACAAAATTCACATCCCATCGCTTCACTTAACGGAGGAACTTTGGTGGTGCGTCCTGTTTGCCTTCATTCTTTAGCCTACTTCAGTTTGTGGTGGGAATGATCAAATGTATTTTCAGTATATGTGTTTGAATATTCATGTTGTAAAGCTCGGGGGTTTCTAAAGATCGGCGCGGTTGTAAAGATGGGAACCCTCTGGAGTTCATGTCTTCAGTCAACAAGCCTTAGAGAAACTAGTCTGTGGTGTTGAGCAGGGTCCCTGTCTTCATGGAGTATCGGGCCTATTTGGGGGGCAGACCTTAAAGGAACAAAGGCATATGGGGTTACACATTTTAACAGGGCTGTGAGAGGAATGGATTCTCTGTAGGGGCAGGATAGGGGCTCCCAAGTTTTACTTTCTTTTTGGTGGGGGAATGTGTCCGGAAAGACCTGTGAGGAAGTGACACTAGAGCTGAGACATAAAGGAAGGGGCCACGGCTTATGGGAGAGGGGGAAGGATCCTGTGACAACCGGAGGGGGTTTCTAAGCCAAGGAAGCTCTGGCAGGTTAGAGGAAGTGAAATAAATTCAGTGTGGTTGGAACCTGGGGACTCTGGGAGGATCGGAGATCCAAGGGAGAGGACAGATGGGGCAAGGCCTTGTAGGTGTGTTAATAACTTGGACATTATTCGAGATGCAAAGAAAGACTGCGAGGTGACAGATGTTAACTAGATTTATGGTGGTGAATATTTCACAAGATATACATATATCAAAGTATTATGTGGTGCGCCTGAAGCTCACATGTTATGTCAATTATATCGCAACAAAACGTTCGAATGAATCATAAAGAAGATGCAGTGAGGTATCATTGAAGGGTTGTAAGCAGGGAGTGGGATCATCCGATTCAAAATAAAACATCACTCTGGTTGCTGCGTGTCAAATGGATTGCAGGTGTAGGGTGGGAGTGGTGGCAAGAATGGATGCTGGAGGTAAGAGCTGAGACTGGGGGGGGGGGGGGGCCTTAGCAGCCTGGCTTGATTCTTTGTTCTTCACGAGGATATGCCTGCTCTCATGCCAGCAGTAGGTCCCATTGCATGCTTGCCTTGAGAGAGTATTTCCTTTAATGTTTGTTGGTAAAAACCCACCGGCAAAGACAAGGCAGAAACCATCTTTGAGCTTTTAGGGCCATATTTTCTCTTAAACAAGTATTTGAGTGACCCTTCCATAATTAAAACTCATCAACCAAATTAGAAAATGTGTTTTCACAAGTTTCTAACACTTGGGCAAATTTGTTGTTTATTTTCATGGGGAGCTGAAGTGTGGCTTCTAGTGGCAGTTTTGCTGTGTCAGGCAGTATTTTTAGGGTAAAGGTGTTCTGTTTTGTTTTTTTCTGTCAGAATTAATTTGGGGATTAGTTTTTTGAAGTCTGTCTTTTTTCTCTCTTGCTTTTTAAACTCCAGCATATCTTTTTGTATAACATTTAACATAATTAGAAGTCATTCTGGTACTCGAGAGAAAGGAGCCACAGACATTCTGTAGCATTAAAATAGGTTTCCTGTGGCTGTTTGAACCGATTGGCTTAAAACAACACATTTATTAGCATACAAGGTCAGGCAATTAAGTTCATGAACTTATCCTAGAAAAAGTGCTACATACCCCATTGCTGAATATCACTATGGTCACCTTCGAAGTACTGCCCTTGGGAAGCTATGCACCAAGTGTACTCTTCAAAGCAATTTTGGAACTCTTTTTCTGGAATGGCCATCAGAGCTGTCGTCATATTACCCTTGATGTCCTGAATGTCATCAAAATGTCTTCCTTTGAATATTTCCTTTATCTTCAGGTAAAGAAAGAAGTCATTGGGGGCCAGATCAGGTGAGTAGGGAGGGTGTTCCAATACAGTTATGTGTTTCCTGGCTAAAAACTCCCTCACAGACAGTGCTGTGTGAGCTGGTGCATTGTCGTGATGCAAGAGCCATGAATTGTTGGCGAAAAGTTCAGGTCGTCTAACTTTTTCACTCAGCTTTTTTATCACTTCCAAATAGTAAACTTGGTTAACTGTCTAGTTGGTACAAATTCATAATGAGTAATCCCTCTGATATCAAAAAGGTTAGCAACATCGTTGCAACAAGTTCGCGAACTTAATGATCAGACCTTGTACCTTTCTGTAGTTTAGAAATCTGATGAGGGTCTCACTGGCCTAAAACCGAGGTGTTGGCCAGGCTGCATTAAATGTGGAGGCTCTAGGAACATGGCCCCTTATCCCACCCTCTCCAGCTTCCAGGGATAACCCATCCCTTGCCTCATGGCTTCCTTCCTCCATTTTCAATGCCAGCAATGTAGCATCTCTCTGACCATTTCTGAAGTCACACCTCCTCTCACTCTTCTCCTGCCTCCCTCTTCCACTTTTAAGAGCCCTTGTGATTCCATTGTGCCCATCTGAATAATTCAGGGTAATCTCCCTAGTTTAAGATCAGTTGATTACCAATCTGAATTTCCCTTTCCCATTTAATTTAAGGTGGTCACAGGTTCCAGGGAGTAGGACATGGACATCTTTGGGGGCCATTATTTTGCCTACCACAGTGATAGATTTAATCTTAGGCTGTCTGACATTAGGAAATTGGTTGATGGATTCCTATTGGTACTGACCTTAGATTTTTTTTTTTCCTCTTTTGGGCACACATTAGGTGCTCTAAAACCACAGAGTGGAATTACCTTCTGGGAATTTGTATAAGCCCCCACTGGAATTCATTTGTAATTAAAAGCAGTCTTAGGAGAGATGGAACTAATTATTGGCCTAGGTTCAGGTTTTTTATTAATACCAGTTTAGGAAATACAAAGGGTTACCTTTTTTTTTTTAAGATTTATATTGGGGAACAGTGTATACTTCCGGGACTTTTCCAAGTCAAGTTGTTGTCCTTTCAATCTTAGTTGTGGAGGGTGCAGCTCAGCTCCAGGTCCAGTTGCCGTTGTTAGTTGCAGGGGGCACAGCCCACCATCCCTTGCAGGAGTCGAACCAGCAACCTTGTGGTTGAGAGGACGCACTCCAACCAACTGAGCCATCTGGCCACCCGGGAACTGAGCAGCATCTCATTAACTTCATTCTAGTTGAGGAGGGCACAGCTCATTGGCCCATGTGGGAATCGAACCGGCGACCTTGGCATTAGGAGCACAGTGCTCCAACCACCTGAGCCACTGGACTGGCCCACCTTTTGTTTTTTCTTATTAATGCAGGACATTAAAATACTGCAGGGGCAGCCCAGGAGTTTTCTCCAGATTAATTTAAAGGTTTATCATAATTATAGAAGTTCTTGAGAAATAATTAGATTCTAATTTCCAGGGTTTGGGTGGGGGAGGGGGCTGTGACACAGTCCCAATCGAGAAAGAGGATTTAGGATTTTAGGACCTTTGAAAGAATGACTTACATTTTCATTGTTAAATGTGCTTAATAGATCCCTAAATGGAGAGAATGTCCATCCTAGATGTGGTACATGGCAGTGCCATTGGGACAGTTGGGACCTGAGCTGCACGTTGATAAATGGTAGCACGTCTGTGAATATTATTAACACGAAGTTAGCAAGTTTTGGTTTAACTTCACCTTTTGTGCAATCTCGACATTATAGATCTTGGAATATGATTCTTTTCCCGCTGCTAAAAGGTTAGAAAAATCAATGCAGTGTGTCTCTTTGGCAGGCCCGGGACAATCCCCTGCATTTGTTAACTTCACATTTGGGTTGGAGATGGGGGTTGTTGCAGGGGACTTGCATTGAGACCTAATGATTTTTGGGTAACTTGATCATACCCAGTACTGTCAGATTGTCCCCCTAACTGCTGTGTCCCCTCTCAATGGTCACTGTGCCTGGACCAGACACCCTCCACAGTGCGTCTCGGCTAGCATCTGACTGAACACAGCCACACATGTTTTAGCACTCTCAGAATTGCATTTCTCACTTGTAGTCTTGTCCTATGAGCGTTTTCTGTGGTCACCGAATCAACCATAAAATCATTTCATTGTACAGAAATGGAAAATCAGATTTATTATTAACATACTGTGTTTTTTAAGCTCCGAGGTCCAGGCAGTGTCCCCAAGGCTTTCCCAAAATGTGGTTTCGGTTTAGTTGCGGTTGTCCAAGGTACAGATTTGTGAGCTCCTTCTCAGGCCTGCTGCATCAGAATTTATGGTCTTAGGTCTGAGGAATTTGCATTTGAGATACACTCTGCAGATGAACCTTTGCACTCTAAATTTAGAGCCACTCCCTGGCCTCTAAACTCCTGTGTCCTCTGCAGTAGCGCAGTGCTGGTGTTTGAGGGGGTCTGGTAAATATGTCCGTCAGAGAAATAATAGAAGAGTTTGCAGGGGGAGACCAAAGCATCATCTTTATTCGTGCTAAAGCACTGCACAGGAAAATGCGCTTATATGTGGCCTGACCAGTGGACTTGGCGATGTGGAATTGGGCAGACTGAACCCCGCCCCTCATGCCCCCTCTGGTCAGTGCCAGCACGGGCTCAGGCTGCCTCCCCAAGTGGAGGGTCCGTCATTTGATAGATCTCTATATGGCAGGTAAGATGGAACCAGAGGAAGGGGCTTGGCTTAGCACACACAGTCAGTTCCTTATCCAAACTCAAGCCAAGGTTGGCGTTTCTTGCCGTGGGTGGAGCCGGTGAGGGTGAGTGATGCAAGAGGACGATGCTGGTCGGGGCTCCCTGCATCTAGAAAGAAGTTCCAGGAGTGGGGAAAGAAGCATCGCCTCGTTCCCGATACCTAGGAGAGATCAAGTGCTTAGTCAATATTTGAGGAATGAACTAAGAATTTAAAAACTCAGATTTTCCTAGTCCTAAGTGTTTGCAGAACTGCCTCGTCTCTGAGTGCTGTGTTTTTTTCCAGATACATTTAAGGTCACGGTTCCAGATGCTAATTTAAATCATCACATATATTATTCAGGACGTAGGAATATATCCAGGCCCAGTTTGCTTTTGAGCAGGAAAAACAGCCCATCTTTATTGCCATCTAGAATAAATTATGCTCAAGGTAATATGCAATCAATTCATTTTTTATCATGTTCAAATTTAAGCATACTTTTGAGTTGGGATGTCAGCCACGTTAGTCTTTATTTATGGGGAAGCAGTCAGCCATTTTTGCTCTTTCCTGGGAAGCCGTATCGTAGTGGGAGCGCTAAACTTCTAAGCTGACTGGTCGGTAAGTATGAAAAATCATTCTCATCACTTTATAGTTACCTTTAAATGTGTTTGAAATGATGAAGACGCGGTTCTTGGTTTGCCCGACACCCTCGCCTGGGCCATATACAGACTGTTTCCTTTCTTCTTCGTTAATGCTGTCTGGACAGGCCTTTTCTCTCTTCACCTGTGGATGATGGCTGCCTCTTAGGTATTTTTACTCAGGTGTTGTTGTTGTTGTTTTTTTATCTCTCTCGTTTTCAGAGTAGCTGCTGCCAACTTAGTTACTGGGAATGACATCCCAGCAGAAAGAATGTACTTGATGCTGGAGGCTGTACAATCCTGCAGCCCTTTGTTTACTCGGCATCATTAACTAGTCACGTCCCTTCTCATTTATGAACTGTTCCCCGAAGCTCAACAGAATCACAAAAAGTTCCAACACACAGCACTTGCTACGACGCAGAATTCCCATGTGCCCTGTTGGTGAACACGCAGGTTTGTTCATGAGCGTCTTCGTTACGGATACATCCTTCCTCTTTTGTTTCTGCTTGATTCCTATAACGTTGCTTGCAGGTTGAGTTTTGCTTTCCCACTGCCCACGGCGTGTGTCGCATGAGGCTGTTGACGTGGTTGTCGCCATCTAAAAAGTTCCGAATGGCTGAAAACTGTATTGGTGAAGCCATCGTGTGGCTTGTCATGTTTTGTTTTTTTTTAATCTCATTTACTGATATAATTAGAAGTTCTGCTTCATCAGTGATTGTGCGAAAACAGGTTGTTTATAGTTAGGAAATGTTTTTTTTTCTTGTTATGACAGGTTAATTTTAAATCTCTTCCTTCGATTAAAACAAAAACAAAAACAGTCCTTAAGACTGCCCTGCCCCTTTCCAGCCGTGTTCACTGCTCTAGGAATTTGTATTCCTTCTTCTGTTGTGTCGTGTTTGTTGTTTCTTTGCCCAATAATCTTTTGCACCCAATCTTTCCAAATGTCCTGGAGTACTTACAAGCTGTAGAGCAGCAGGGATGGAGGGAGCCTGTGTGATTTCCTCGTTTTCCTAATGAGGAAGCTACTGCTCATGCCACCTAAAACAACTGTCACCCCAGGACACTGCTCCCTCCGTTTCTCCAGGGAAGGCCCCTCTTGCCATGCTCAGGGCGCTCACAGTTTCTTGTTTTCCAGCGCTGGTTGTATTGTAGATACCACTTTTGGCCCGCAACCTGAGCACAGATTTCTCCTGACCTCAGCTCACACCACCCGCCACCACTCTCCTGGGCCACATCTCTGTACCTCTCCGACCAGTGTCATCCCCCACCACACCTCCGCGTCATGCTAAGGACCTTTGATGACCCCGTGGGTGAGTGTTTAATACACTGGCCTCATCATTTTTCATTGAAATAAATCCAGTAGTATTTCTCTTTAACCCAAGCCACCATTTCCATTGAAAATGCTTCGATTTACCTCTAAGCTCTTCAGTTCTGCGGTCTTTCCCCTCTGATCTTACCCCTGTGTGTCACCTTTCTTTTGTTCACACCACCCTTTCCTTCTCAGGGGGTCAGGGGTACCAGAAATACTAGGGAGGCCTTTCCAAGTACCAGAATAATAGGGGGTGGAGAGGGGAGGTGTGAAACTCATATACCTACATCCATATGTTGAAAAGGTACCCAGGCCATTCGTACACGCCTTCCTGCCCACAACCTAGCCTTTTGGCCTCCCTGGACTCTCCCTGTCAGGCAGTTGTATCCTGGACTCACTCACCTCCATATTTAGCCTGGACTCTGTCATCAGCTGCTGCCACTGTGTCTGCACCCACTCCACACGCTTCCACCCGTGACCCACTGACTTGCTGTCATGGATGACCCTGCTGTGTTGTTGTCTCTGCTCCTGGCTGCAGACAATTGCTGGTGAATGTCAGCAAGCTAAACGGTGTGGCTTTATAACAAGTGTATGCTGCTAACATTGGCTAGACTACTTCTGCGAGTTTGCAGCACCCCCGTCCTTTGTTACTGCCTGATTTCAGTCCTGGCTGTTGGTTTGGCTCAGGGGTTCTCCATGGTGGCTGCACAGTAGAGTCACCTGGAGGTGGGTTGAAACTTTACTGATGTCTTGGGGCTCACTCCGAGAGGTCCCGATTTCAGTTTCTGGGGTCAGGCAGGCCGGGGTATGGGTGGGTGTATTTCAGAGCGACACAGGTGGGTCTAAGCAGCAGCCAGATTTGAGAACCGATCAGTCCTCAATCGCAGTGTCAGCTAGTGCATCATAGAACAGAGCATCTGGCAATCTTCCTTAACCGTCTTTGAAGATCTTCTCTCTGCCTTCTAATCGTTTGAGGAAGATACTCTGTGCCAAGGTGCGAGCCTCTCCTGTCTCTGGGTCTCCCTCACCTGGTTTCTTTAGCACCTGGGCCCATGAGCCATCTTTCTGCCTCCCAACTGGACAACCCAAATAAAAACATCAGAATCTTATGAAAGCTGGACAGCAAGGGCAGGGAGGGGCTGGCGATGGAATGAAGTGCTTTGCCAATGGATTAAAGCAAGTGTCGGCCCATCTGCTCGCCAAGGGCTCTGATCAGAGAAGGTGTGTGTTAGGCAGACCCTTGCTCTGCTGGGTTTTCCCCTTTTCTGTAAGGAAGCTCATCAGTTACCGCATTGGATTTTGTGAGGGTGGAATTCGGTGGAAAACAGCATAAACCACTCTCAGCACAATGCCCTGCCCCCCCCCCCCCCCCATGGTGAGTGCTCAGCAAGCATTCACCCTTTATAATAGGTTCCTTCTTACCTTCAGATTCAGGAAAATTTTCCTTTGTCCGACAGACATCATATTTTACCCCCTGTTGAATCCCTTTGTGCTTGGATGGTTATTACCACGTTCCACTTGTGCTGTTTTCATAAATTGTAGGTAATTTGAAAGTGAGGACCAGGTAGATTTTTAGTGTTCATATTCTCTAATTGAGTGGTTATGATGCTTTCCATCAAGAGACGAAAATGTCAACTGGTATTTGTTAAATTTAACCTGAGGAAGACATGCCATTTCAGCTATATGATTGCTTGTGTTCCCCATCTTTTTGGGGGGTGGAGAGTGGAGAGGAGAGAGGTGAGATTGATATTGGACAAGTGGAGAAGTGATGACTGAACACTAAATGCTAATGTTTTAATAGAGGATGAAACAAAGAAAGAATTCCCATGTGTTAGGCTTCTGGGAGAGAGTTGGGTGTTTTAATTTTGTCCCTGTTATTTGAGCAAATTACTTAATCCTTTGTGGCCTTATTTTCCTTCGGGAAAAAAAATACAGAATTAGAGGAGATGGATTTTAGATCCTGTCTGAACAAGGCTGTTCAGAGTCCATCTGTAGTGAGTAGTGAAGTTTTGTTTAGTGTGATACATTTTATATAGTGTATATTCTGATTTTTAATGCATTTTAAAGTTACACAAATAATATGTGAATGCATTCCTGACAAATACTCAAACAGCAGTATATAGACTAAAAAGTGAAAGTGAGCCTTTGTGTGTGTGTCGTCCCCCGCCCCCGCCTTACTTTTGCCAGAGTAGAGCCTCTGTTAACCAGTATAAAGTCTTTGAGACCTTTTTATGTCATATCCATACACGTGACGTTTCTGTGTTTTTATAGTGTACCCTCTTCAAATATGAACTAAGTGAATTTTGAATTTGAGAGAACTTTCAATCACTGTCTGCCTGCTCCTGCTTGAAGCTTTGTTTTACTAAAATTAGTGCCTAGCAGTTGCGGAAGTCTTTGGGCTGTGTCGCCCTCTAGTGGTGGCTGACTTTGCTTTAAAGCTGCCCTCTTGTGGGATGCCTGGAGTGGGGGTGACGGTTGTGCCAAACAAGCTGATGGAAGACAGGGTGGGCTGTATTCAGTTGCCGACAAGTGTCTAAAACATACTTTAGTGAGCTCTGGAGTTGCCATTGCCTTTATGCCTCCAGCTTGACCTTTCTAAGAGACTTAACATTTGTGATATCTTTTCAAATGAGGCATGCATGGTACTGCAGAATTAGGCCATAGCTGGCTGATTTACTGGTCACCACCAAGCCAACTTTAAAGTGGTTTCCACCCATTGTAATGACTACCGTGTGCTGTAGTGTTCTTTCCCCTGTTCCCTTTGGGTCGGTCCTCTGTCATCAGCAGAGTCCCCATGTCTTCTATCTCCTGGGTGTTCCTCTTGGGGCTAATGAAAACCTGCATGGCTGTTCCCAGAGGACACTGCATCCATGACCGTCTCCTTAAGGAGTAATTTTTCCCATCATCATTTCTAACTAACCTAACTCTCCCGCTTTTAAACCTCAGCTCCCGTAGAAACGCGCCATCAACTGTAGCACCCATCACCCTCGTTACGTCATCGTCTCCAGGTCACTGGCCCTCAGTCACTGATGAATTCCTCCCTGTCTCACCATCGCCACACACCATTTTTAGAAACCTCAATGTGCACGTTGGTGATCCACCCACCCAGCAACCTGGCTTCCTACTTCTTGACCACCTTGGTTCCGACTACCTTTCTCTGCCTCATCTTAGTGACCCTCTTTAGATCTTGTTGATTAATCTCCAGAATTGTGACTAAAGCGTCTTACTCCATGATTTGCCATTCCCACCCTTCCTGTTTGGGACTGTCTCTTCAAAATTCAGAGTTTGCAAATCTGTGGACTCCACCACCTTTTCACCACCTGTTGTCACCCTCCTTGTGCCCTGAGGTGACTTCTGTTTGCAGCCTAGACTTCTTGGTTACCGTCTGTAAACAACCAAACCATCTTGATCCCACATGTTCCATTGGACTCTCTGATGAGGCCCCAGCCAACCCTGGTTAGACTCTACCTGGTTAAACTCGTTTTTCCAACTATTCCAAAACGGTGCCAAGTGGCCTCACATCACATTTGTGACCACCTACCTTAGATGGGCATCTATCAGACATCTAATTACACTTTTTGAGTAATTCTATCAGGTGTAAGAAAAAACTATGTCACCACCTCTCATTTCATCGGTTCTCCCACACCTTCTCCCCCCTTTTCTTAGCTGACGACCGCTTCTTGTTTCATTGAGAAAGAAGAAGCCATCTGTTTGCCAAATCTTACCACCAGTTCCACCTTCTGACCTCTGCCTCGTCAGCTACAACAAGCTGAAGCACAGGCCTGGTCTTGTCTAAGGCCACTCCTCTGGCCCCAAAGAATCTTCTCTCACCTCCTCGAGGATGACTCTCCTGCATTTCATTCTTTTTCTCCTGGATTATGCACTTCTTTCTTTCTTCTGGATCATTCCAAATGGCATAAAAACAGGCCTTTTAAGATTTCTGTTTTAAAATTTCCTTCAAAGTTCTGTGTTCCTCTCCAGTCATTTCCCATTTTTGTCCTTTGCATCATAGAAAGTAACCTTTCCAGAATAGATTCTACTCTGCACTGTCTACTTCTTTCCCTTTTTGAGCCTGCAACTGTGTCTGTTCCTACTCTGATGAATAGGGTGACCAGTTGTCACTTCTGAAAGTGCCAGAGGATGTTATCCTGATGGGACACTGGGCATCAGTGCCTACCTGCACCGTCCTAGGCATGCCTGCTGGTGACCCACATCTGGTCAGACTTACATATGATCTGGCTTTGTCATCCTCAACCTTGGGGTACATTTGAGACCGTTGACTCTCCTCCTGGAAGCCCTTTCTTATCCCCCCATGTTGCCTATTGATTTTTTTCTTCCCCTGCTTCCCTGATCATCCCTTCTGAGACTCCCTCTGGTTCCTCCTTTGCTTCTAGGCCTCCAAATGTTGGCAGGCTCCAGGGGTCTGCCCCCACCCTCGTGTTTCCTTCTGTACTGTCTCATGATGGTTCACTTAGCCCAAAGCTTTAAGCGCTTCCTATAAGCTGGTGAGTCACACTCAGAGCCAGCTATCTATCTGACATTTCCTCTTGATGCTCAACACGAATCTCAAACTTATCATGGCCAAAGTAGGACTACTTCTGTTCTGTCCCAAATTTGCCCCATCCCCACCCCTACATCTTGCCCTCCATCACTTAATGGCACTATCTCTTACCCAGTGTTTTGGTTAAAAACCTAGTGTATCATCTTCATATTCTTCATTCCATAACAATCACAAGAAAGTGATGCTTACGATGTGTAAGGCACTATTGTAAGCATTTGAAAAAAAGTATTAAACTGTGCAGGAAGGCTGTTAGCTTCCTATGTTACGGATGGGAAAACGTAGGCATGGAGAGGTTAAGTAGTTTGTTCATAGTCACAAATTTTCTAAGTGTTGGAACTAAGATGCAGGTCTAAGCAATGTGATTCTAAGCCTGGACTCTTCACAAGGACACTGTCTACCTCCCAGCAGGCGAGGCGGCAAGCTGAACCATCATCTCTAGCCTGAACTCCCTACCTCCCTTTGCCCCTTCCCCCACCTCCAGTCCATCTCTGTGGAACCGCTAGAACGATCCCACCATGGTAGCAATGAGATGGCATCACGTCCCCAGTTCCCATCACACTTGGCTCCAAAGCCCGGGCACAGTTATGGCTCTGAGTCCCTGTATGATCCTCCCCGGATCCCCAGCCGAGCCTTCTCCAGTCTCCTCTGTGTTCTGCCCTAGTTCTGCCAATAAAAGATAACGTGAGCCACAAATGCCAGCCACATACATACTCTAACTTTTCTAGTAGTCCCAGTAAAAAGTAAATAGGTGCGATCAGTTTTCAATGTTTTAGTTGATGCATTATACCAAAATCTCATTTCAACATGTAATCAATATCACAAGAGACATTAATCCTTTGTGTTCTTTTTAGACTGGGTGTTTGCCATCCTGTGGGTATTTGACACTAAGAACACATCGCCGTGTCTGGCCAGCCTCATTTCAAGTGCTCGGCAGCTGCTTGGGGCAACCCCACTGCATGGTGCAGGGCTCGTCACCCTGGCGTACTCTGCCCGCAGGCACACCAGGAAAGTCCAGCCTTAGGAACTTGGCCTCTGCTGTTCTTTTGCTCAGAACGCTGTTCCCCTAGATCTTCCTGAGCCTGCCCCCCTTGAGGCTTGAGAAGGTCATTACTGTGCGATGCATTGCCTTGTGCACTGCGGCTTTCTCCCCTGTCACTCCACCCAGCCTGAAATTAGCTTGTTTCCTTGTGGGTGTGTGTCACCTGCCTCAGGGATGTCAGCCTCCTGAGGACACTCGCACTGAGGTTTTGCTCACCTCCACCCCAGCCTGTCCTACCTTCTTATTGACTGATAAGGACATTCGTGTTTCTGTGCTCTTCCCTTCCAGGGTCGGTGAGACCTGCGTCACTACTTCCTGCTGCTCACGTGACCCTTTTCTCTGCTCATTTGCTGAAGCTGCTGTGCTTTTCTCTGATATCAAACCGTGTGTTCTGGAATCTTCTACCACTTCCTGGGGATTAGAGCTGCACCAGTGGACCAGGAAGCACTGGCCACACAAGGCTAGTCAAGTTAAGGAAACGAAATAAACATTAAAATTAAGGTTCTCGGTTGTGTTAGCCACATTTGAAGTGCGCAGTAGCTACCTATGGCTGATTGCTAAATAGAGGGTGACGGTGCATATGTAGGAGAGTCCCATTGTCACAGAAAGTTGTTTGGGTGGTGCTGTTTTAGGTTCAAATGCAGTCATTAGGCACGGAGGTTCACGACATGATACTTTTTCCATTGATTCATTTCAACATCCCTGGTATCCCTGGTTGTGGTTGTTTGTAAAATTCTTCTTATCCCAAGAAGATTAACAGGTGAAAGAACCGTATCACTGAAATGGTTTTGATGGACTGGAGGGAGGGGCGGGTGTGGTGTGGATGGAAATTTGTATGTCCCGTTGCCTGCGTCAATAACAGATCTCGACAACTTGAAGTTTTGAGTCCAATAATGATGGATTCATAATATAAACAAAATGTAACCTAAACATGTTTCGTCTGCCTCTTCCATTGGATACCTTTAGTTTTGTTCTCTCTGGTTACCACCTGACCGAAGATTGGTGCAGGAGACCTAGCATTTGTTGCCTTTCTAGGTTTCACAGGCAGGTAAGGCTAGATAGTACTTGCTGTCAACATTGTGTAACATTGGGATTTGGCGAATTAAAAACCTCCCTTGCCTCACGCACTGTGGCCGGACACCATCTGGATGCACCGTGCCATCTCTCTTGCATGTTGAGGGCAGTGATGCTTTCGTTTTTCCTGGCTGAGTTTGGCCTTTGGATTCCTGACAGCCATCTCACTGTACTCAGTTAATGATTTCCAACCTGCAAACCCTCGTTGCTGCGTACATCCAGTGCGGTGTGCTTAGTTCCAAGCTATGAAGCTCCTGTCATGCATGCACGAGATTTCTCTTTTATTAAAAGAAGGGCTTTGGCAGGGGGTTAGATTTTCTAGCACTTGTTTTCAAAATAGTAAAAAAAAGAAAAAAAAAAAGGTCTAGATTATACATGTGAGATTAAAAAGAAAATAGCCTTGTACTTTATCAGTTTCTTGGACACGCATACAGGTAGGTGGTTGGCTCAGCCCAGATTGCTAATAGAGAATGTCCGAGAAAGTGGTCTGGCCAGTTGCTTGTGCTTCATGATACAAAGTCCATCTGAGGAGACGGAGTTCAAAACCAGCCGGGCTGCCTTCTTAGGCTTGGTCAGTTCCCAGTTATCAACAGTAAGAGGAAAACAGAACAGTTGATTCAGAAGGAGTAACAAAGTTGTCTGCATTTGGCTACATATGTGCACTGCCCCAAAATTTGAGTACAGCCCTGTGTATCACGTCCCGGGATCAGACAAAAGAATGGAAGCACATAGTGAGTTCATCTAGCTCATCATTTTGCTTGGTCATCTTCTTCCCTTCTGTTCTGGAAGCTTCTCCATTAAAATAGAGCACCCAATGTAGTTTCTGTGTTCTTTCTGGCCCATCTGAGTTGGAGGCGTGATCAAAAACTATGGTGAATGTTTAAATTTAAAAAAATTTTATTACAATAAAAGACACATTGCCATTAACCCCCCTCAAAATACTCTCCCTGGCTTCGAACATATTTATCATTCTTGCCACTTTCTGAAGCAGTTCTGGAAGTCCTCTTTCGTGAGTGTCTTTAGTTGCACTGTTGTGGTTGCCTCGATGTCCTGAATCATTTTGACTTTGGGGAAGAGCCAGAAGTCGCACGGTGCCAGATCTGGTGAATAAGGTGGATGAGGACACACCATAATGATTTTATTTGCCAGAAATTGCTGTACCAGAAGCAATGTGTGACACAGAGCATTGTCATGATGGAGGATGATTTACGGCACACTTTAAAACACACCTTCTCTCAATCATAGCTCACACCTGACTGACTGCACCAAACAAGTTGAAACTTGTCACACACTGTTACTAAGGTTCAACGCACCGCTTCCCATATTAAAGATCCCTGCCTTTCAGTTGGACGGCACTCGGCAGCAGCATTCACCCCATTTTATGATCACAACGAAAAGCCTCCATTATAGTTTTAAAGTGTTATAGTTTTAAAACTCTTCCTGCTTGGCAGGAGAGGGGATCAACAAATGATTTCATTAAAACGACTTATGTGTGTGTTCTTAATACAACTCTTGAAAGATATGTCCCAGAGAAACCGAAATAGGGGTCTTGCAACCTCAGCCGTCCAGGATTCATTTTGTGCATCTGTGGCTTCATTGTACTTTGGTTGGCTGTGAACTGTTAATGATAGAACATATGATAGAACATTAACATGTTCATGACTTACCTGATGGTTTTCACCGTTTGTGCTCTTTGGACCTTTGTTTTGGGTTATTTTGTGCACAGCTGCTTCTTGGACTCTTGTGTTGTTGTATACTTGGAAAGTTGTAAATTTGGTTATATCACTTGAGATGTTCTTGTGTAAATATATTCTACAAAGAGGGGAGAGAACATCCACTTTCTAGTCTAAAACAGGCCCCTACCCTTCTCTGTGCCAGCAGAACCCTGCCTTGGCTCTCTGTCCTTTTCCGGCCCCCTCTCCTCATTTCTGGAGCAGAGGAACGAAGCCCGAATAACCAGGAAGCACCATGTTAACCCGAGGACCTGGAAACCACAGAGCCATGGCTCACTGACCAAGTCTTTGAATTTTGTTCTCTGCCCTACTAGACCTGAAGCCTTTTAGCTGTTTCCTGGCAGGCATGATCTTACTCCTTAAAACAGTTTTCTTGTTTGTTTGTTTTTGCCACCCATTGGCAAGGGGACTAGGGAAGGAAGACCTATGGGTCTTCCTTAGGATGAATTAAATGTTGGGCGGCCGCATAACGACAGATCCCAGGGGAGTTGTATTTAAATAATTATTTCTGCAGATGTGATTATTTCACATTTAGTACTATGATAAAGTGAATGTTTTCCTGTTGGGTTGCAGCATAATAAGGGGTACTTTGATAATTTAGGGTCTTGACCTTTGAACCCGCTACTGTCAGGTCGGGCAGTGGGTAAGGTTACCCTGTCCCAGAATGCTCTTTGCAAGTTAATTAATATCATATTCCTCAGTTTCGTCATCCGTAAGGTGGCAAAATACTATGACTTAGAGTTGTCATGAAATTTAAGGCGTTAATAAGTACACTGTGTTTGCAAACAGCAGATGCTGAAGCCCAGCCTACCTCCCTCTCTGCGCTCAGAGAACCATGGAGCTGTCAGAACTTGGGGCCCGGCAGTCAGCATTAGTCTCTGGTTTTTGTTGTTGTTGTTGTTTTGTTTTGATTTGATTTGTTTCTTGAAGGTGATGAGTATCTGTGATTTGAACTCAAAAACTAAACTTTTGTGGAAAAAAAATGCCCGAGCTGAAAGACAGCCTGTGAAAAGTGATTTTTAACAGATGTGGTAGCTAAAGGGCTGAGCTCCTTCATGTATCAAGAGATCAGACAAATCAACTAGGAAATCATCAAACTCAAATACCAAAATGTAAGTTAACTCATATTTAGGAGGTTAATGCTGGCTTTAGAAACCATAGCGTGCATTCCAGAACCAGATGGAGGGGGCCTCTTCTCTCTGCAGGTTCCAGTGACCCATGTGTTATGTGGCTTTCTTCTCTTACAAGCCTGGTGTGGAACATGAGTAACAGCTGGGAGTTGGATGTCTTTTCTGATTTATTTGGGAGATCCCGTGCTTTTGACCCTAATGGGATTCTTATGGTTTTATATGCCTAAATGTTATTGTTTAGTTAACATTTTGAAGATTCGAGGAAAGGGATAATTAGGAGAATGAGGTCCTAATGTTTCTGTGCCCACTGTTTTCACTTCACTGTGTTTGCACAGCTCCAGGGCTTACAAAGGGTTTTTGATAGTCCTTTCTTGAATCTTGCCCTTGGGAGGAAGATGTCACTTTCCGTTCGTAGGCGAGACTGAGGCTCAGAGGAATATAAAGACGTTTATTCACAGCTGATGTGCCAGGTTAAGTGGCGGGGTCAGGACTTGAACTCAAATCTTTTTTTCTCTAGATCATGTGCTCTTAGTATTAATGAGTGGATGTGTGGTGTGTGTACCTACACGCACGTGGATAAAAGTGTATATGTTTAAATGAGGTAAACTCCTAAATTGCAAGTTCAGTTTTTTTCTTAATATACTAATAATGAAGCAAAAGGATCATGTTCCTTTCATGTACACTAGACGGCCTCATGTGCGTTCATGACGATAGTTAAATAGCTAGTGTATTAAGCGCTTACTTTACAAGCAGAGCAGGAGCTCACTTAATCCTCATAACAAGTCTAGGAGAGAGGTATTAAGTTTATCCTCGTTTGGGGGGAATGAGGTTGTGAAGTATAGAGAATCGAGCTTCATATTCTAAATTTTGCTGTCACTGGTCTCCCAAACCAATCAAAGCAATCCCAGTTCCCAGGTGAAACTTCAGAATTACTTTTTTTTTTTGGAACGAGGGCTGCTGTGATGGGACTGTGCCTTTTGTGTCTGCAAATCCAGGCTTTCACATCTTGTTGGCATTGCTTGCTTATGTATTTCCGTCTCCTTGAAGGCAATGACTGGTCTTCTCATTTGCCTAATATTAGTCCTGGCTATGACCCCTGCACAGGCTAAGCCCTCAAACACATGTGATGAATGAATGCAGTGAAATGAATGCATGAGGGAATGAAAGGAGAAGGGTATGTTGAGCCTTCCAGAGCAAGGAGGGAAGGGATGAGGACGTGGAAGATTTCCCCAACACCTTGAGATCCGGAGTGAGTTTGGCCTCATGCTATGGTGTTTGTTTGTTTTTTGTTTGTTTGTTTTATTAAATTTATTGAGGTGACAATTGTTAGTAAAATTACATAGATTTCAGGTGTACAGAACTGCTGAAATATATGGTCATGCTATGGTTTAATGTCATCTCTCTTATCCGGGGAATGTGCTTTTTAAACTGCAGCGTGCATTGTAAATGTGAATGTTGTGTCTCTTCTGAGAGGCAGGGCCCACCGGCTGCCTTTTGTGTTTGCTCTTCTATCTGATTCAGTTAACATTGAGCTGGAGGCCGTCTGACCTTGCTGAGAGAGATAAAAATCACTTTCTTCTTTTCCAGAAGCTATGTTAGTGCAGACTCTGAAATTCCCAGCTGTGGTCTCAAGCATTCGGCACAAACTAACCTTTGGCATACTTGGCTGCAGCCAGCCTCTTTCTAGTAAATTCCCCACTGGCTCTTGGCTTTTCTTGTGGAATTAGCACATTTACAAAGTTTTCTTCATTGATATTCTTGGTGCGTGGATTTGAATATCCTTCACCCCTTGATGTGTGTGGAGTTGTTTGGTTTGTCTTAGGGTCACGCTTAATGCGAGAGAAGCCAGACCAAATTTGGGAAGAACAGAAACATGTCTTCTCATGTTGGGAGATCCCGTGTTATTCGGACAGTGGCTTCCAAGTTTCTGAAGGAGACACACAATTTTCGTTTTACTCCTTGTTGTGAATAAGCCCTAGAATGGTTGGCCAGGGTGCTACACGCTCGTTCCCCCTGTGACTAAGTACAGGTATTTGGACTGGCAAACTCGGTACTACTCACTTCCTGCATCCACTAGGGAACCAATCAAAGAGAGATTATAACTGTAAACTCAGTTTGAAACTTTTTTGTGTCTTAGAGGTAAAGCAAGCAAATAGTGAAGAAAACAGCTCACCTGCTGAGCGTGTTTCTTCATGTGTTTTTATTGTGGAGTTAAAGGCAATTCTGGCTCTGTGGGAAGCAGTTTCCTACGATTAATCAGTTGGCAAATAAAAGTACTACAGGGAGCACAGAGAGTGGGGTTCCAGTAAGAACCTACCCTTGTCATTAGACAAAAAACTTTTCACTTCCACAGCCAAATGTCTTTTAAAAGAAAGGGTTTAAAAGAAAGGGTTTATGAGGCCATTGCTGGCGGGTGGGGTAAGGGTGGGGGGAAAGACTGGTCTTGGGGCATGGGGTCTGAACCACCAGCAGCATGGCTAGCTAGGAAAGATAATGTGCCCATCTTCTTGGAGTTTGCAAGCATTTTTATACACCGAGTAAGGGGATGGGGGAAGAAAGATGTAAGCTGTCTAAAAGAATTTACATTAGCTGCAGACAGAAGGATGGGAGAAAGTGAAGCAGGGCCAGCTCTGGGATAAGCACAGCGTGGACAATAAAGAAGTGTCCTCCTGTGGGTGGCTGTGGGCAGCAGTCTGGACAGCCCATGCCACGTGTAACAAGAAGTGGAGGCTCCTGGTGTTCGATGGTGCCAGGCTAAAATAATCCGTGGAAATAGCCACCTAGAAATGAATCTGAAGGTCCGACAGATGTCCCCGGAATGGGAGCAGTCTTTTGTTAGCTGCCCCCCAGCCTTTAGCCAGCTAACATAACTCTTTGGCAGGCCACTGTAATTTAATTTAGAACATCTCCAAATTTTATCCTTTTCAGTGCCCTGACACTGGTTCAAACTTATCTCTACCTGACTAAGCTACTGATAAAATGGTTTTAATGACCGATTGTCTGCTGGCTGGGGGACTGGTGCGAGCATCTGTGTAGTTACCAAGTACCCTCTACGGAGTTAAGCTGGGTTTGGGGTGAGGGAAGGATGTCTTCATGTGATGTTTTGCAGGAGAGCGAGTGAGTGGGAACCTGGGAACTTCTGACTGTGATTACAATGGATGTTCACAAAAGGGAGACTGTTACAATGGTTTGAAGTAATAAGGGAAAGGTTTATGGAATAAGAGGTTTAAGTAAACGTTCAAGGTTTAAAGTAGATGGAAAGTGAAGCATCGAGGGCATTCCAGAAGGACACAAAGGAGCCAAAGAAATCAGGCATTGAGATACTGGGGTTGTGAGGAGACGCTGTTCCAGACTCAGCACCATTCTAGTACTTTCCTTTGGGCCCGTTTTTGTTTTTCTTTGACTCCCTCAAAATGTACAACCCAACACCGAGCACATCATTTCCTTAGTAGCCCAGCTAATGCCGCGTGCACTGGCTGACAGGTTTTGCCACTAAAACTGAATTATGCCATGATTTTCTTAATTCACACAGAGAAAAAAATACCAAGAAATGATGAGACTTAAAAACTTAAAGAATTTCTTCTGTATGTTTCTCTTAAATATTTGGTACCCACCGTTGTCTATTACATTGAATTCAGGTAACATGTCTGATCTGGCAAAAACATAATTATTTTAAGTGTGATTAAACAGTATTTAGTGGCTTTCAAAAAACAGAGACTCCCAGGAAAGTTCCGCCTTGATGGGTGCGAGGTTCCCACAAGGGGGCAGGCTGGGCTCTGGGGTTATCCTGTTGACAGAAATGCATCCCGTGTGATTTATGGGCTGCGGTAGTTATGTGGTTTCACTCATTATGGGAAGTAAGATAACTGAACTCTTTATCATAAAGCTCATCCCACCCGAAAGACCAGAGACAATCTGTTCTATTTTTTATTAGGCAGGACCTGGCTTGGTCCTCCTGGGCTGGGAAGCCCCTGTGGGAACAGGAAGTTGCTGGGGGGCAGGAGAGTGGTGGCAGATGGCTCTGTGAGGAGGATGGTGACAGCGGGGACTCGGTTACTGAGCTGGGAAAGGCCTCGAATGCCAGGAAGAGGTTTGCATTTGACAGGATCCTGTGGAAGGAAAGAGTTCCAGCCCTAACATGTGTAGCCATAGCTCACTTCTCAGAGGCAGCCACAGTTGTCTCTTTTATCTCCTGTGTCTAGCTTTTATCGCCATGTCTCCTAAACATAATTCATGGCTGCTACTTGAATTTTCAAACTGGATTCCCATTTTGGAAGTTAAAGATCCACTACTGTCACCTACACACCCCTGTCCCTCTCACATCTGACAGTGGTTTTATCATAATATTGGTTAGGGCGGTTTTCTGTGTTTACCTGGTGGTGACTTTATAAGTGCTCTTGACTGTGCCCCAGGTGGTATGCTATGATTTCTGTCTCTTCACAACCCATTTTCCTGCCTGGTATTTTGTTTGCTAAAATATTCCCCAACTCTTCTCTCAAGGTCCCGTCCTGGGCTCTCCTGCCACGGCCCTGAGTGTTCCCTTTACTTCTCTCTGATATCGGGGTCTCTGTTGGCTCCTTTTCTCTTTTTTCTGTTTCTGATGTTTCCTGGTTTAGTGGTGCTAGGTTACTCTGTTCTATCCTGTTTATTTCATTAAATAAAAAGCATCCACCAAATTAATTTCATAACCACGGGTTGTCTGACTTGCATTTTGAAAAACGCTGAGCTAGTTGACTACTTAAATTGATGCTATAGCATTGCTGGTGTTAGTCCTCCCTTCGTATCTCCATGAAGCTTTCAGAGAGAGCAAATGGCAGAATTAGAGATCACAGAGGGAGTTCACGACAGGGGTCCACACCACCAGCCATCACTGTGTTGAACACGGGTGTTTGAGGGCCGTGCAGGGTGCTATGGTGTGCGCTGGGGGTGGCCCGGGGACAGGTGCTCCAAGCTGAGGGCTCAGCAGGTGCACACCTGATGTTTTGATACCTGGTCTGAGAAGCAAGCCATTGTACTTCCTTTTTTTGGATAAATTACTAAATCATGTGGGAAATAAGCACCTTCACCCCTCCCTTCTTCTCCTTGGCCGAGGAATGGGATTGGGCGCTGTGTGGCAGACACACAACAGGAAGCCCAAGTCCCTCGAGGACCTCGCGGGCTCATTTCACAGGGGACCACAGGTCACTGTAGCCCAGTGTCCACTCGTTCTCTGGATGTTATTCTGTGTCCGTGGTGCTCTGCCTTCAGATTGCCCATGTAGCCCTTTGCACCAAAATGTGCATACTGTTAGTTGATATACTTGGGCGTTTTACAGTGCAAACTCCACTTAAGCTATTCCATTGGGAAGACGAGAAATAATTTAATTTTGTTTGTCTTTATATAGACTGCTGCACGTATTCTAGGGGTGAGCTGGGAGGAGAGGGTAATAGGATTCCCTATTATCTCTCCCTCACTGAGCAGGAGACCTTTAGTTACATTTCTTTCAGTACCCTCAGTTATTTATTTTGGGGGACATAATCCTTAATGAACTGAAACTTGGTTTTGATGACATACGAGGAGAGAGAATGGGGCTGATAATGTACTCAGAAGATAATCCATGCTATCAGTTTTATAATCAGAAACATATATTTAAAGTAATGCATATTTGTTTTAAAAAATCAGACAAACACCAAAAACGAAGCAGAAAGTGAAAACCCCTGAATCTGGTGGTGGTCCTAATAGATGAAGAGTCAAGGAGGCCTTTGCAGAGATTACTTGATAATCCGAAGTCACTCTGTACTCGGGCAGAGCCGTGGAGCTTTGGTTGAGTTCAGACAGCTGTTGAAGGCGCTCAGCTTCCCAACGGCTGCGTTCACACATCTGCTTTCTTGCTAACCTCCAGAGGGGGAAACTTAGGAAATACTTGCAGGACCCCCCGAGAGTAGAGTGTGGCTGAAGTGAGGGGTGGAAGGAATGGAGAGAGAGCTGAGATGGGTCAGGGCTTTGTCGATTGTTAGGGCGCCTGGAATTGGAGTTGTCCACAGGGTGTTGACGTCAGGTTTATGTTTTGGTTCCATTGCCGTGGTTCAGTCTTCATGGTCCTGGAAGAGGTCAAGAGCAGAGGCTGGGACACATTAGGAACTGTCCAGGTCATCGCATCCAGAAGGTGGATGGAGTTATCAGGTACCTACACCTGGTCTCAGAGGGCTTCCGTCTAGTGAAGGGCTGAGCGTTCAGTGTAACAGCGGCCACACAGTTGCAATATGGAGGGCGAATGTGTAACAGGGAGATTCGGTTGCAAATATCAAGGAACGGTTCAAGTTTCGGTCGGTGAATTTTTTTACTTGATTAAAATCAGAATTCCCAAAGCTAATAAAAGCCCACTGTTTGTCCCACAAAGGGCCACCAGCACGAGGAAATATACAGTATGTTCGCTCGTCATATTACAAAAAGGCAGATTGGTGCTGCGTGCTGTAAAAATTCCAATCAGATTGGTTCCTTTCTTAGTAATCAATGGATTCTTTTGTCCATTTCTGAGCAAAGGATTCCTTTCCATTTTTAGTGCTGTATTTTAAGTGTTTTTCTTCGAGGAGGAATGCCTCCTTTGTGTAATCCATCCATTCCCCTTTTGGCTGCAAAGTTCTGCCAATGAATGAGCCCTTTTGTGCCGCCCTCAGCCCCTCATGTCTCCACTGGAGATAAAACAGGTGGAGTTGCCTTTGCTTTGAGTGGTCTCTTATTTTTCTGAGATTATGGGAGGCCTGAGAGGAAGTGTTGAGGGTTTCATCATGCTACCGACGGCTGTCAAGTTGGTGACAGATGATTCTGATAGGAGCGCCATGGGGACAGAGCATGGGTTTTGTATCCGACCGGGGTTTGAGGCCCAGCTTCCCCATCACAAACTCTCCTTAGGCTTGTTTCTCCCCTCTGGGCCTCAGTTTCCTCCTGTGGAGGAGAACAGTGAGACTTTCCTGATAGACTGTGAAGGGCTGAGCGTTCACAGTCTGGGGTGATGGTCTTGGCCAGGAGCCATGTCCCATTACAGGCATCCAAGGAATGGCTGGTGCTTTGGTTAGTGTCCATTCGCATGAAGAGGGGCCATCAGCAGATTAGGGATTTCTCTCCTTGACGCTGGTGATCCGGGTCCTTACCTTACAGGGGCCTGGGATGGATCGGTGTGTTTTAAAAGCACCTTTTATTATCTCCTCCATGAGGCTAACGGAGAAAACAACATAAATTATTCAGATTAGAGAAATTATGAACTCTCGTATAGTATTGTCACAGAGAGGCAAGTTATGGTTTGCTGGAATGGGATGAAATAAGTAATCTTGAATTACACAATACAAATAAAATTCCTCTAATGCATCAGGGGTGGGATGGAGGTGAGGCAGAATATGTCCTATTTGAAAGAGTTGAGCCACAGTCTTTTTTTTTTTTTTTTTTAAACTTTTATGTACTAGATCACTTCACTTGGCGATGGTTTGCTCTGGTTCTCTGAATGCATGTAGAAATAATTGTAATTTATATGTCATATGAAGTTCTGTTTCTCTCTCTAGCTAGACTACTGTACAAATATATATGCACCATATGTAGTGTTATGCATACATGTATGTGTGTGTATATATTCATATCATTTAGATGGAGTGTAACTAATACGAATATTGGAAAAATTTCCCTCACCCTTCCCCAATTTCTAAATTTCAAATTAAAAACGTGAAATAATCTTAGAACCCATGCCTGTGGTTAGTAAACCTGGCTTGGCTCTTGCATTCCAGGCTTCTGCCTGACAAAACTCAGGGGGGCTGTGAAAACAGTACTGCCCTATTTTGTGAAAGCACATATGATTTATGGTCATGGCAAATTTCAGATAAATGTAATACTAGCAGGCAGCTGTTTTGTCTTTGTTTCCCTCTACAACATTTCTAATTGAATTTGAACTACCCACTTTTAAATTCGGATTCTAATTTAATGTCTATAATTTTGTTCCGTTTTCAGAAGGAAATGTCGTGTGTCTTCCTATTGGGGTGCTTTAGGGAGCTGATATTGATGGATTTCTCTGTCTGAAATGTTATAGCCTTGCAAATGGGCTCGGACACGTTGTAAACCTCAGCTGATTTATGAGTGGCAGCGTTTAAAACTCAAGCTATTTAAAAGGAGTTTTGAGAGTCTTGCCTCTACTCTGTTTTGTAGAAACAACTGCATTTAATGTATTTCATTTCTTATTCCTGGCTTAACCAAGTCTGTGTTCAAGAAAAGACTTTTTATACCATTTTAATGCCATATATTTAAGGAACATTGAGGCCCAGATAATGAAGACTCTTGAAATGAGAATTTACTTTCTCATCTCCTGTGCAGCATAAAAGGAGCTTGAAAATTATAAACCTCACTTTTGATTATTTTTACTAATTACTTCTATATAAGAAGACCCTTAATCTCAGGTGTTGATGGATTATCAAGACAACCATCAAGTTGGATTAGGGCCCACCCTAGCAGCCTCATTTTAACTTATTCACCCCTTTGAAGACCTTTTCTCCAAATATACTATAGTCACATTCCGAGGTACAGGGGGTTAGGGCCTCAGCATAGAAATCTGAGGTGGCATACTGACTTAATTTTGTGCTTTTTTTGTGAGAATGGACCAATGTGCAGTGGATTTTTGGAGCTTTCTTAGAAGAAAGGTGACTCCATATTTTTGGTGTTTTAAGATTTTGTTATTTGTTTGCTCTAAGAAGTTGAGAATTTAAATGTCCTTTGACTAAATGATCCCTCTTCATGGCACATCTAAGGAGCCTCATATGTTTGTCTTGATTGAGTAAAACAATGTGGATCCTTTCTGAGATGCCTTACACCAGCTGTGTAATTGCATCAACGGAAAGTGGCGGAAGAGGAAGCATTTGCTCAGGGAAAAGGTGAACTGTCAAAAGGTTTACTTGAAGACTGGGTGTACCTCTAAACATTTGCTGAAGGTGGTGAGACGCTGACAACTGATGTGACCTTAGGCGGAGTTTTCTGGGTCTAACTCATTAGGTTTCCTGAAGAAATATTGGAGGGCTCTGAGAACCTGAACGGTGGTGGGTCCAGGTGGCAAGCTGGGGTGAGAGCACCGCTTTTCCACAGGCATGCACTTTCCTGGGAGTCCAGGTAAAGTTACTCACCTTTCCCCTTAGCACCTGACTGTGGAAAGTTACCGCTGGTGGCAGCCAAGACTTCCGCATACTCTTCAGAACTGCTTACGCCCTTGAGTTTTCCAGCTTTATCTCACCTTTCCCGATTAGTGTATTCTCCTAAATGAGGCGTCTCACAGTTAAGGAATTAATGTCACTCGGTAAGACTTTTCTGGGTGGGGGGTGGGGGTTTTACCTTCCTGGGGCATTTAAAAACTCTGCTAATTCATCCGTAGTCGTTTTACATTACCTCAGGATTCTTCAGCTAGTAATTCCTCTCTAACATAGTTGAGCTAACTTACTTCCTTCTAGAAGGATTTGGTTCAAATCTCAGGGTTGTGAACTTTTATTTAGGAACAAGTCTAAATGGGCATGATTGGTTTTCTTAAATGGCTGTTGCTTTGGGGAAGTAAACATAAGAAAATGAATGGTAAAAATGTATGAACACTGTGCAAGCTGTGAATTTGTTTTCCTAAAGGAAATGTTTCTCTTAAATGATATAATGAGAAAGGAAGCTTTACTGGGGAGAGTAGTTTATTTCTGTGCAGTTACTCGAGTAAGGTCCTTTCTAGTATTAAATATTGAGTAGAATTGTTAGATTAGTTTTTGGAAGAAAGGTGGGTTTTCTTTAAGGTTTTGCATTGTTTCGTTATTTGCCTGTTAAAAGAATTTGATGAAGATTTAAATGTAAATAGCTGAATAACAGCACTGTGCGTGAAGGGGTGGTACCTTTTAGTTCTGCAATCAGTACATCCGTTTACCTGCTATTCACCCTGTGCTATGGACCTGTGTGTTTTTGATAAATTTTAACTACTAGTTTGAAACCTTTGTTTCTAGTACTTAAAGGGAAAAAACATTACAGGCAGCAATTATTGGGGCAGACAGAATGCATTTTAGACCTTAGATAGCTAGATTGCTTTGAATATTTACTTATGGAGGAGTAGAGGCGGATGGCACAGACCATTCTTTTTCTGAGAGGGGTACAAGGTGTTCCTTCTGGTAGCAGGTCCCTTTGTGAGCTGGCTGCCCATTGTTGCATGGTGGCCCGGGATGCAGGCATCAAGGCAGGGCACTGTTTCCTATACTGGGGACCTTGTTTCAGTGGGGGTGGGGGTCCGCTGTGGTCTTGCCTCCCTCCCTTCCCCTGACGCAGGTAAGTCAGTGTAAATCCGGAAGCCTCTGGCTGCAAAAGAACTTGAACTTAGACTCTGTTAGGGAGTTCAGGCTGCCCCTCAACCAGGCAGAGAGATTGGAATCTAATCTACTTTTTCAAAACCTCTACAGGGGATTTCATAATGTTCCTGAGTATCATTTTCTGGTGACTAACAACCTTGACTTTTTAGAGTCCTTCCTTTGCCAAACGTGCATTCCTCACACGCTCTCTTAAAATAATTCTTAAAATTATGCCTGAACATGCAGCCCTCTGGAATGGGCAGGGGGCGGGGTGGGAGCAGAGGTTGAGGAAAACAAACTGCTCCTTCTGCTCTGGAGAAACTTGCAAGGGAAGAAACTGAGGACTGTTCTCCGGGCTTCCAGTCTGCCATGTCCACCCTCTTTCTTCTCTTCCTGTTTCTTTCTCCTCAGAGTTTTAACAGGCTCCCTTACTGTAACTCCATGTAATTTGATGTTTCCTGCATCATGGTTTGCTTGCAGAGGTCAGAGATGAGTTGCGATAATTCAGCATTTAAATTTCTGGTGCACAGTTGGTGCTCAAATAATGGTTGCTAAATATGAGGGTCCAGAACCAGTGTGAAAATACAGAAATCGCCGTAACATGGTAATTTACAGGGTGGTTGTGAAAGCTAGGAGTAGTAGTGTGTAGTGTGTGTGTGCGCACACGTGTGTATATGTCAGGGAGGCAGTTCGGACAGGCTCCCTGCTGTTTTAAGTAGTACTGGACACGTTATTGGGTCAAGTCTTAATAGCAATTGAATTGACTGGATTTTGAAGTAAACTGTGGGATTAGAGAGCACAGAGGAGCCTGTGTAAGAGGGTGGAGCCGGGGCGATGCTCAAAGAAAAGCCTTAGACTGGTGTAACCAGGAGTGCCTGAGTGTTCCTAGGTCAGGACGGGAAGAGAGAGAGAGAGAGTGTGTGTGTGTGTGTGTGTGTGTGTGCATGTGTGGTTATTAAAATATATTATTCATATATTTGATGAAATCGAGTATAAATAATCTATGCCCACAGGATAGAAGCAAGATTCGGTAAATATTGGAAGACATAAAAAGAATCTGTTGCAGTGTAAAGACGTTCTATCTTTTCATGCAAACACTTGAGTTTCTTCTTATGAAAGCATAATTCATGCTCTTTGGAAAAAGAAGAATAAAGAACCACCCAGACATGATTGAAAATTATGACTGAAAGTGAAAATACTCCCAATTCCCACCACCCTAGAGGAACCTTTGATCACGTTTCGGTATATGTTTTTTCCCCACGGAGTGATTCTTCGTATGAGTTTTTAGGAAGCTGTGAGGCTCTGGGACAGAGGCATTGAGATGAGCACTGAGAATCTGTTTCGTTTTTGGTGTAGATCGCAGTTCCTCTTCTCAGCCTTGCTGGCTCAGAGAGCGGGACGTATTCAGGGCTGGGATGCTTGGACGAAGGGGGTGAGTGTTGGGGATGCAGATCTGGGGTCCCCTGCATGCAGAAGTGTTGCTGACCCTTCTCACACATGTCCATCCAAGTTTTTGCTGGGAAGAGGGGACTGAGCTTATCCCTGCACATGAGTCCAGGGCAGCCCAGTTGCAAATGAGAAATCTTTAAAAATGGTGCCAATCGCCCAATTTACTCTGGGATACTCCCTCGTTTGCTTTAATATTTAATAACACTGTTTCTCAAACTTCATTGTGCTTCAGAATCACCTGGGACCTTGTAAACACAGCTCGCTGGACCCCAGCCCCAGAGAATCTGATTCTGGAGGTTGGGGTGGGGCCTGAGAATTAGCATTTCCACCAAGTTGCCAGATGGTGGCAGTGCTGGTAGTCTGGGGTCCACACTTTGAGAACCACTGTCCGTCCTGCCCATTAAGACTTCCAGAAAAGTTGGTACTTCCAAGAAGATGCTCCCTGCTGGTCCGGTGGCTTCTTAGAACATCTTCCTGCATAGAATCTTGCAGAGAGCTAGCACCTATCAAGTGTGGGAAATGTGCGGCGAATTGGCAAGACGGGTATCAACATTCCATGACTGTTACCAGCCATTGAAGGGCTGCTGAGGTCCTTCCTGTGTCCCTGGGGTTTTAGGGGCCAGAGGACACCAAACGAGCAGGTCAAGGTTGTCTGGCTCCAACTCCCCTTTGGGTGGGATGGTTATATCATGAGTTTTATCATCCGATGAATGAATTTGTAGGTTCTACAATCTCTCATTGGATAATAATTTTTAAAAAATTACCCTCATAAACCTAACAGGTTCTTTATAGATGGACCTAAAGAAAAACAGAGGCTTTATAAAAGATACAGAATGAGGCCTGTAGCTGAAGAAATGTAAATTAGAAGTGGGAAGAGGTTGATGTTTGTGTCTCCTAGTGTGCATGTTGGAAGAGTCAAAGGAAAAAGCATGTTGCTAAATATCACTAAACATCGACAGTCAAAACCAAGTACAAAGTGCTTGGCATTCAGATAAAACATGACTTTCAAATTATAGAAAGAAATGGCATTCAGCAGAGATTGGTCAATAAAAGAAAAACGAATAAAATATTTGATAGATAACCCTTAAAAATAAAGTAAAAAATAGACATGTGATACGGGCCTTAAAAAAGGCCGTAAGTCCAAGATGTTTTCTAAAGTGAAAACTATGCACAGGCTGTCCTGACTTTGCACGATTCCACGGGAACTGAACTTCTGTCCGTTCTGTATGTTTACTGGACCGCATAGGACCTTCGGCTGCTCTTGGGGTAGAACTCTTGTTTCAGACAGAGGGGACAGTGAGGAGTTGTGTGCTGTAACCACTAGGGGCAGAATGAAGTGACATTTACAGCTCCTGTTAGCACCTGCTGCGTCCCAACCCCCACCTGGAACTGGGAAGCTTCAGTTTTCCAAACTCTCAGAAGCTGCTGCCAGGGCAGGATCCGGTAAGCCCAGATATTATTCACATATCCAGTTATTCATCAGATTTTTACAAGGGCCTCCTGTATTTCAGATGCAGTTCTGACAATGGGAAGGAAACGTGTGTGTGCATATGTAGGTAGAAAAACAAAAGCAGTTTTGAAAGGTTCACTTCATGTTGGAATTTCTCCCCTCCTACATTATGTTAACTCCATATCATGACAGTTCAGAAATAATCAGACTTCACAAAATGTTGCTGCAAAAGGAATAAATATTTTAAAATGTATTTCAGATGGTCTTTCAGAGAACTAGCACACTGACACTCGCTGGCATCCTGCAGCTGTCTTCACCTTAACATTCTTCGTCCCCATCCCCCCACCCCCCCGAAAGTGTTCTGTTGGAAGTAACACAACATTTGTAATTTTACTTCTACTATTACTTAGTTATATATATCTTTTGAATCAGTACACACCCACGTAGTAATTATTTTGTAGTTTGAAAAAAAAGTGAGAAAACTTGACTTTGATAGTTTTACATTAAAAAAAAAAAAGTCCAAGTTCCAGAGACGAAATTCTGTAATTTTCAGTATTTCTATGAGGAAACTGAAAAAATAATAATTTAACAGATTCCTAGTTTGCTTTTTTAAAAAAAGTTCATGATTCCAAACACGGCAACATTCCAGTAAGCTAGGAATAGAATTTTTCCGTCACCGTCTCATTAATGAGTTACGTCTTTGTCATAAAACGGCATTGCTGAATAATGAGGCTCAGCTGCAATGTGGAATCTGCTAATGCACGTTTTAAGGAAGCGCAGCTCTAGAGGTGGTGATTCTGCCCAATGTGAGCTCAATACCTCTGGCATACTTGTCTCCTTTGAAGTGTGAAGCCAGTGACCATGAACGTGATTCTGATACCTGGGAGCTAAGTTAGAGATGAACCTCACTCATGCTTTGCCACTGGCTTTTCAGCCACAGAGATGACAGGAGGTGCGGGAGGAATTAGGAAGGCCTTCAAAGGAAGGGGTTGCTTTGTGGGCCTCTGGCCATCAACGGTGGCACAAATCCCATTATCCTTGTCACCCCGTGATGTGCTGTCCTATGGTTGCCAGCAGCTCTCCTAGGTTTGTGGCACTGGGTGGCGTGGCTTCTTAAGCTTTCTAATGGGACCGCTCAGTTCTGCTTGCAGCTTTTCCCTAGGGGAGGTTTGTCTCAACTCGCTTGTTCCTGTTGCTGATTTTGCTTTTCTGTGTTGTTTCCGTTTAGCTTTTCTGCAGCCTTCAGGCTAGCTCCAGTCACTCCTTGATCCAGTAACCACTTGCTCTTTCTTCTAGTCCTTCCCTTCCAGTTGTCTCTTAGGACAATGCAGAAGCAACTGTTGCAGAAGTGTTGCTATTCCTCATAAGAAGAATTTTACATATCTTGTTAGAGCCAGTTAGCCACCATAAATCCATTTTGGAATAAGATGTAGAATAACAGCAAATGAGACCCTCCCCCCTACCCTTTTACCCCCGCCCCCTCCCCCCCAATGTTTATGAACGCTCTTATTTCTATTGGTTATTTCATTCATGATGTTTTGAAACTGGTTGCAATTAAGGAAGCATTCTGATTTATGCATCATCTTTTGTGTTTCACTGGGAGATAGATGGGGATTGTAATTATTATTCCTCGGTTTTGTCTTAGAGAAGTTACATAATATACACACTGAAAGTGTGTGATCTTGCATAAATCGCCTCAGACTGGGTTCTTGGCTCCTCAGGTACAGGTCTTCTAAGATCACATCTTAGAGTTGGGAGGGGATGGGGGGACCATCTGGTTCATTTTCCTCCCTCGGTGACATCTCTGGCAGGTGGCCGGCCTTTGCTCTCGCCGGTTCTCACCAGCCAGCTCTCTGACTCAGGAGGCCACCTGCTCTGTTTGAGCAGGAGGTTTAATGACTAGAATCTCCTTCCCCTCAGTAAGATGCATCTGCCTTCCTGCAGCTTTCACTCCTTGCTTGCAGTTTGCCTTTTGCAGCCGCATAACATACAGTGACTGATTGCCACACACACCCCCACCTCCCTTCCTGCAGAAAGAATCTGTATTGTTGTTGTTTTTTTAATAAAAAGGCCTGGTTAAACATTCCTAAGTCTTCATGTGATGTCTGGTTTGTTTGTTTATTAACAATCCTGGCTACTTAAAAACAAGTGTTTTGAGTTGTTAATACATTTAAATGGTGTTAAATTAAAAACGGACAGAAGGCTGTGCAGTGAGAAGTCTGTGTGTATGTGTGTCTGCCTGTCTGTCTCAAAGACCTCTGTCCGTAGCCACCTGGTTCCTGTCCTCACAACCAGCCAGTTTTGTGTCCTTCTAGAGTTTCCTTTATGCACATGCAAACAAATACTGGTGTGTGTATACGAGCACATCTCCTTCCTCCTTTTTATGTAAAGGATAGCATACTCCACATGTTCCCACCTGGCCTTTTCGTGTGACAGTATGTCTTGAATTTTCAAGCCTGTACATAGAGGACATCCTCATTTTTTTCTTAATGGTTGTTTAGTCTTTTGTTGTTTGGATTTTGTTCTATTGGCTTAAAAAAACCAAGTGAAACAACACCCACCTCCCTCCTAAGTAAGTCATGCCACGTGGGTTTCTACATAATGCTGGCCCAGGGCACAGTCTGGTGACACTCCCTGCTCTGGACTTTGCATAACGCAAGTGGTTTACTTGGTCATAATGCTGAGCTTGAGATAAAATACAACCTCACAGGTGTTTCCCCACTTTTGATGCTCTTCTGTCCTTCTCTTGTGCACGAACTCCGGCAGCTAAGTGCACACGCCACTATCAAATGCCGTCCTGGGAGTTCTGGCCCATCACCCATCCTGGTGAAATCTTTTTGGATTCTGATCCAGTCATCTGACATTTTATCCAGTTGTGCGTATCCACCACCAATTGGATTAGCCCGCCATCAATATCCCCATCCAGATTTTCCTGGCACAGAATGTTGCCCCGGATGGAGCTAACAATAGAGCCCCATGAGGTAACCCCCTGAGACCTTCCTGGCGCTTTCTAATCATTATACTTTGGATAGGAGTTGGCAGCTGGGTGCAACCAACCGCTTCTTGCTTAGCTTTAGTGTCAGTTCACCGTCACACGGTCATCTTGTCTGTAAGACTAGAGTGTGGTTTGGCCAGAGTCTATGCAGCGATTAACCTCACCAGAAAAGGAAGCAAGTGACTCACTCTTTAGCGAACCTCAGCTGTAGATTGTGGCTCCTTTTGTATATGCTCACAAAATGTTTAGTAATTCACTCTAAAACTTGGCCTTGGATTGATGTCATTCACTCAGTTAACCAGCCCCCCCCCAAAAAAAAAACCACAAAAAAACATGTGGGTGCCCTGCTCTTTGCTAGAATCTAGGAAAACAGTGCTGAGCAAGCTAAGAGATCGCTTTGTGGCCCTCTGGCCTTCTTGTCGCCCCCCCCCCTCCCCCCCCCGCGCCCATAATCTGCTGTCTCGTTTCATCTTTGGGTGTGAGAGCCAGGAATTAGAAATAGTTACCTTCTGAGGATTAAGCCAGTCATGAATAAGGTATTTGTGGGAGCAAACCAAGAAATGATCTATAACTGTGTGGCTGAAGAGTTTGGGAACGTCCACAGTTTCAATGCAGGTAACGTGGGTGAGATCTCCAGGAGGCAGGTTTGGAATTGGGTTGCAATCTGTGGAGGGAAAACCTGTCAGTTGTGTCGCACACTCAGGACAGAGCCTGGGAATAGAAGAGAGACGGGCAGTCTGGAGCACAGGAAGTGGAAGCGAAGGAAGGTTTCTGTCTGGTACTGTTCTTTGAACTTGGGAAGCAGTGGGAGGAGTCTTTCTGTCGTGGAGATCAGCACAGCCTGTGATGGAGTAATCCGACTAAGCGCTTGTTCTGCGCTCCTGCAGCCTTCCGGCTGATTGCAACTTGCATGTGTCCAACTGGCTTACAGAGTAAAGGTACCGGTCCGTGGTCCTTCAGAGCCCTGCAACATGCCATTTTCTCATTGTAAAATCTAAAACTTGACACCAGAATGATTTACCGGCTTTTTTCATGTGTGTCTTTTCCAAGATGCGGGAGCGCTTGGCACACTGACATGAGCCACACTTCTGATCCTCCTTGATCCTGATCTGGGACCCCAGTGCACCCCGCGAATGTCTTCCTTGGGGCCCTTGGCAGTCTCTGCCTCCTGAAACCCAGACCTCTTCCAGTTCCTTCTAGTCAAACTACGCATTCCACCCAGAAACCCAGACTTGACTTCATTGCGAGAGGTCAGAGTTCTGAGTGCCATGAAAAATATAGAATTTAGATCTGGAGCTAGGACTTTTGGCTTTCAACAAAGTGCCATTGTTTACTATGATCATTTTTAGAGCTATAAACACAAGATAATTCTTGTCTTAGTGATCTTGTGGGAATTTAAAAATGTTTCCTGTCTTATGATTAGAGTTTTGGAACAAACGGACCATTGATAAATGGATTCTTTGAAGACCTTTTACATGGAGTTTTACCAACTCTTCTGGTAAAAAGAGAATTTTTAATTAGTGGAAGAGAGTGGCCATGTCCTTTAAGCTGGAACTCTTGCCAGCTCATTCATTTCATGGACACCATTCAGTGGCACCTTTCTCTCCCCTCCCCATAATCACTGAATTACTGTGGATTCTTGGCATTTGAAGATCTAACATTTCTAATTGAGAGCCACTCTGAAAATTGACCTGCACGTGGAGGAATCTGCATTCTTGTGTGTTAGATGGGAGGCCCCTGGGGACGCGCCTGTCCCTTAGCATGTCACTGGCCCTAGTCACTACCCACTGCTAACCCCTCAACCTACCACCAACCCCGAAGCCCATGTGCTCCCCATCTCTTCTTCAGGGGTGTATTTTCCAGGTGAAATGATGTGGAATAGTGATATCTGCAAAGAACTTGGGATGACCACCTGGGTTGCCATGGCTCTTCTCTGTTCAGCAGTCAGCAACAAAGACATGTAATGTTGTCACTGAAAGAAAGAAATGTAATACTAGGACTTTTAAGGCATGGGTCAAAACAATAACTATTTAGTTGTAAGGGTAGAGGGGAGGGTATGAGGAACCCTGCCTGATTCAGTGCCAGCTGTGCGGAATGGGCACAGAAGCCCTCACAAGTCATCTATAACTTCTTGGAACTGCCACCAAGTGGCACATAACAAAACCAATTTTACCATAGGCTAACTGATATAAACAAGCGTTAAGTTCCTAGGGCGTCTCATCAATGTTATAAGGAAACAAAACAGCGTTATTTGAGGACCTGTTGTATTAGAATTGACAGAAATCTTAGGGGTGCTCTGATGTGATTCTGTTGGAATTTATTTAACGTTCAGCCACCTTGCCTTTCTGGAGCAAGTGGATGCGGTTGCAGCTGGTCTGCCCGATGTCATGGTCAGAAGGCCTTCCTCCCGTCATCTTCAGTTTGCCCGTTGGGCCTGGTCTGTCTTCACTCCACAGGGCTCCTTCTAAAGGTGTAGTTTTCTAGATGTTGGCCACTCCTATTCGTCAGCCGTTCTCAGTTTTCTGAGTTTAGTTCCCTTTTCTTACCAGCCCTTTCCCTCTAAATATTTCCCAATAATATCAGTAATTCTCTCAAAGGGACCAAGTAAGAAACCCTGTTGGGATTTTACCTCTTTTACCTCCTGAATACTGTTTCTGTGACTACTGTGCAACATTTAGCCACCTCGTTATGCTCTTGGCCTATACTGGACTTAGCGAAAACTCCCAAATCTTTGTCACACTCTGTGAAAGTCACCATCGCCGCTGTTCCTTTATTTGTATAACGGGTTTTTAAATGTCTCGATGCAGGAAGACTGTACTATACAGTATTTGCTTTGATAGACTTCACAGCTATTAATTTATGGATACTTAATTTACATGACAGTCTTTAATATTTCAGAGGAAATCTTGACCCTAGAACATGTGATTACAGTAAAACCCATCTCAATGCCAGATAGCTGAAGTCCATAGTTTAACTCTTCTACATTATAATTGTGTTAAAAGTAGGGGTTTCAGCCTCCATCCCTTCTTTCTTATCTTCCTTTCACAAGAGATTATTCAAATCCTGTTGCATTTTTGCATGCCTTTGAGCAGTACTGTCCAATGGAACTGTCTGTGAATATGGAAATATTCTCTGTCTACACTGACCAATACGGTAGCCACTAGGCATATGTGGCTATTGAGCACTGAACTTGTGACTAATGTTACCAAGGAACTGACTTTTAATTTTAATTGATTTTAATTAAATAGACTCAGGTAGTTAGTGGCTACCATATTAGACAGTGCAGCCATAGAGTTCAGTTGAGAAAATGAGACTGACTTACAATGAAAAAAAGACTACAGTGATTTATTATTTAAGTGCCAGAATAAATGGTCAGTCTGCAGGACGGGCCAGAGGAAGGCGCCAAGCCTCCCACACTGGGTGTCCATTTCTGACCTCTGTACTGGACTGAGCTCTGGTTTCTGGCTTCTAACTGCCTCTTTGACCTCTCTGCCTGCACACTGGAAGGTAACCTCAGCTCAAGAAGCCCAAGTTCTTTATTTCCCTTAGCCTCAAACCCACTCGTCTTCCTTTATTTTCTATCATTTAATAGCATCCGCCCCCACTAACACTGAAACTGGACACTTGAGTTGATGTCTTCTCCTCTTGCCTTGCAGGACAGAGCCAGTCTGTCACCAAGCCATGCTGTCCCCCTCGGGAATAGCTGTGGAACCAGTCCCGTGTCCTCCATCTGCCAGACCGAGTGGCAGCCGGCATTAGTGCCCCTACCCTCCTCTCTCTCAATTGGCTTCTCCTTCAGTCTGCTCTCTGCTCCTGTCATTAGTGAATTTGCCACTCACGTGCCTAAATGTGTTTGCCCTGCACAGCACAGAGGACGAAGCCAGATCCAGGCACCTCTTCCCGTTCCCCACCTCCCCGCATACTGACTGCCCATTTCGAGGCGCCCTCCTGCTTCTTTTGTCTGAAAGGTTGTTCCTCCCTTTTCCTCATTCTTCAAGGCCTGGCTCAAATGTCTACTCATCTGGGGCTTTCCCCAACTTTCTGGCCTATTTCCCTGTCCCCACCCCTTGCAGGTACATTAATTTCTTCCTCCTCTGAGTTGCCGCATGATACCATCCGTTGCTGTTATTCAACTTAACTATGTCATCTTGTAAGTGTGTGTGTGTGTGTGTGTGTGTGTGTGTGTGTGTGTGTTCTCCTGATGCACAGAAAGTAAATTCCTGTGGGCGTGAGTTCTGTCTTATTGATTCCTTATTCCTTGTACTGCTTTCAGCACAGAGTAAGCGCTTTTGGTTGAATAACTAACTCACGGACCCGAGCACACCACTGGGGGTGAAGAGGTGCTGTGTGGGAAAGGTCAGGGAAGAAGGGAATTGTGTCACCGCGAAGAGCACAGGTAGTTCGGGAGTAAAGCAGGTTGTGATGAGCCTTCGGTGCCAGGAAGAGGAGTTTCTGTTTGATCCATCGGTCCATGGGGAGGTCTCACTGGAACAATAGAGAAGAGACATCTGGACTAAGGAGGTGGCAGGTGACTTAGGATGAAGCCAAGCTGCCACACATGAATAGTGACTGCATGGGGTGGGCACACGGTAGGTGCTCAGTAGCTTCTGGAAGAAGGGACACTTGAGGTTCTGCTAGCTGGTGGGGGACCACCTTGCTATGAGCGGTACCATGAACGAGTCTGTGGAACAAAGAAGGGATGCAAGTGGTTTTAAAGGTAAATGTAAGTTTCACAGCTACTCTCTAATGTTATCGTCATTTCTGGAATTATAAAAAAGTTTCATACTTAAGGTCATGTATCCTAAATTTTTTGGAGTTGTCTCAGTTTCAAATATTGACTGTACTTATGGGGCATCAGGTGCCAAACTTCTTAAAAATAACACAGTTGTTGCACTTATATTGAGCAAGTCATCAAGTTCTGTTAATTCTCCCTTAAAGATGCTATGCTTTTTTACACGATAGACAACACAGGCTATAGTCTTTGACTGACTGGTGTCTTTTCCATGTATTAAACCATTGTTTCTAATACACGGGAAAATCTCAATTTAGCAAAGAGAGACATTAGACTCCAATTATTGCACTGGATTCTCCATGGGCATTAGTTATCCACTGCTGTAAATAAATTATTCCCAAACTTAGCTTAAAACAATAAACATGTATTACCTCACAGTTTCTGTGGGTCAAGAAATAACAAATGGCTTTGCTGGGTGGTTCTGATGCATGCCTCCATCATTACTAGGATATAGCAAGAAAGGATTTCTTACGAGGTTGCCGTCAAGATGCCAGCCAGGGCTGCTGTCCCTGGAAGGCTTAACGGGCTGGAGGACCCACTTCCAAGATGGTTCACTCTCATGGCTGTTGGCAGGAGGCTTCAATGTCTCACCACGTTGACCTTTCCTCTCATAGGGCGGCTTGAGTGTCCTCATAACATGGCAGCTGCTGGCTTCCCCCAGAGGGAGTGATCTGAGAGGGAGGGAGGGAGGGAGGGAGGGAGGGAGGGAGAGAGAGAGAGAGAGAGAAGCTGCAATGCTTTTTATTACCTAATCTGCAAAGTCACACACTGTCACCTCCTCAGCCTTCTGTTTATTAGAAGAGGTCACTAAGTCCCAGGTGAGGGAGGAAAATTAAGTCCCACCTCTTGAAGAGAGAACTATCAAGAATTTGTAGACATATTTTAAAACCACACAACACAATTTATGAAAGTTAGTCATCTTGAGCATTATAATTACGATTCTACTCTAGAAGGTCATCATTTAATTCTTCCCATTTCTTAACTTTTCTATTTGGTATAATAATAGCCCTGATCTAGTAAAGGTTGAGAAATTTAGGGTGTTCAGAATCCTATGTTTCTGCAGTTTTTTCCGGTACTAATATCCTTCAGACTTCCACTTGTTTAGAATAATACATGTTGGGCTGACGATGGTGAACAGCTACAGTGGATGGTTCTGAGTTGGGCTGTTTGCTGACGTCATGAATTCGAGCTGGACGTGTTTTCCGTCTTGTACCTTTGTTGTCACCACATACAACGCATGTCTCTATTCCGCTCCTGTATTATATTTTAGGTATGTGTAGATCTAATCTCTACAGTTGATTGTAAGCCCCAGAGGGGCAGAGGAGGCTGCATCTTGTTCAGTTTTGTACGCCTCCTGTCTGCTAGCACAATGCCTTGAGCATAATAGTCACCAGTATGTTTTTGTTGAATGTGTAATTAGCAGGTCACAGTGGAGAACTGAGTGAAAGAGATAAAAGTCAGGAGGGATGGCAGCAGTGTAAGGTCAGGGAACCGATGGCGTGAAGAGGGGACAAGGTTTAGAGGGTAGGAATTAGGGTGAAAGAGGTGTAGAGGACAGGATACAGGATGTAACAAGAATCGCAGATGACTAGAATGTGGGAGGGTAGGACTCTGTAGGAGATTTAAAACGTATGGAACAGGATTTTGTCTTGTAGTTGGAAGAAGAGAAGGTGAACATGGGAAGACCAATGATATTTACTGTGTAGCAGGCACACTGTGAACACTTTCTATATATGTTCGCTTACTTGTGTTTTCTTTTTGTTTGTTTGTTTTTAAGCAACTGAAGTTAATTGACATATATAGCTTAGCTATTTCCATGGTACAAAAAATAGCGATCATCTCTTTGAATCCGGGGAATGTGGACTGCAAGCCTGCGAGTGTTATGGGTAATAGCGAGGGGGATAAACATTGTGTAGAATACGGAAGGTAGATACATAAATTGATAAATGCATAAGGGAGAAGGTTCGAGACGTGCAAGTCCCTGGCTCGGGACTTCCTTGTCCACATGAACAGCTGGTATATGTGGCACCCTGGGGTCACAGTGGATCCTTGTGGAGAAAGAACACTATTTTCCAACCCAGATGTCACCGTTTTGGGATGGAGATCAGCTGCCATTGTGAAAAACAGAGGATCAAATATACAAAGTTACCTAGACCAGGCAGATTCACAAGGGAAAAGGTAAATTGTAGTATCTTGTTTTGAGTTGGAACTTGAGATTTATTTTACTGTAGGAACAAGTTTGATAGATTATATACTAGGCTTTGTGGGTGGGGATGGGAATCGGGTAACCACTTAGACACAGTTTATATGAGCAGGCTGCTGCATGGCACACAACTGTCTTACAAATGAGCCTTCACAATACCCCTGTTTATAAGTTGGGACTTCCTTTATGCCACTAATTTATGGTTTGGGCACTTTATCATGGTTTATGTCTTGATGAAGAATTAGAAAATTAAGTGTAAAAGAAAAACACATGTCAAATACATAGAATCATCTCTGTTAGACAATAACAATGCAAAACAACAGCTTAAGAATGACTGAAAGAGACTCTGAAGGTCATGAGAATATCTGTGGTTATTCAGCCTCACCTCTTCCGTGCTTGTGCTTTCTCTGCATTGTACAGTCCATCTCCGAATAGTATTTTCATTGTCATAAGCCACCTTTGTTAAATATTTAATTCTACGGGAGTCATAACCAGGGACCAAAATGTCATGCATAGATTTTATGAAAGTAATAAAATGCTCCAGAAAGTACAGTTGCTCGGCTTGGGGCCCATTGCATCTGACACATTGGTCACACACCTGGTCATATGTTTTCTTCCAGAGTGACAATAGCTGCTTATCTGTATGCAAGCTTGTTATTTGGAGGAAACAAAGATAAGAAGTTTTTGCTATACGTCTGAGCCCCATGTATAAAGAGTAACATTGCCTTTCCTGCTCCCTGCCCTTAACATCAGAGAGAAGTGAACTTCCTGTAACAAATGCTTGTAAATAGTAAGTACTCAATAAAAGCCTCTCTTCCTTTCATCTCCCAGCTGTTGCCTACATATTATACACGAGAACCGTTTTCATGTCTTCCAAGTATACACCTCTGTACCTTTGTGAGTTGGCTAAAATATAACTTGTCAGTTTGTTTTTCTTATGACAAAAGAAGGTTTATTCATTTCAGAAATAGGGAAGCTTGGATTTCTAAACCTATGATTAAAATGTTTTCTCTTTTTTCGTATGTGTGTTCTGAAGTTTCTACACAAGATTAGTTTCCAAACAAAATTAATGTTTCAAAAAGAAAAAAGCAGATAAGCAAAAAGAAGTTATCCATTATCCAGAGGTAATTGCTATTAAAATCATCCTTTCTAGGTCTTTTCCTGTGCATATAATTGATATTTATTTTAAAAATGAGATTATATGATAAGCTAACTTCTAATGAAACCTTCAGTTCAGTGGGAATAAACAGTACAAGTCTATTTCTAGCTCAATGCCTGGGCAGGGTCAGTAGGTGATGGTGGAGGGGGCAGGATTGGTAGGGGACGGTCTGTTGCACTCTACTCCTTTCATGGAGTTTATCCCTTCTTGGCTTCAGGATCTTCTCCATTAAGGAGGATGGGGGAGAATGGAGGATGGTGAGTGGGAGGGTCTCTGGGCCTGATCTGGAAAATTTGGACATCATTTCTGTCCACATTCCATTGGTCAGAACATAGTCACATGACCTAACTGCAAGGAATGCTGGGGAACGTAGTCTAGTTGGGGGGGGGGTCCACATGGAAAAGGGAAATAGCTTGTTGAACAATTTGCACATCTCTGACTCAATTGTATAAACCATTTTGAAACTTTTTTTTAACCAAATAGTTTATTTCAAACATGTTTTTGTATGCTAAATCTGGTCACCTTTCCATTTCTATCCAATGCGAAGCTCCACCATCTCTTGTCAGATCTCTTTCTAATTAGTCCCCCTCCTCTGTTCTTGTTCCCTTGTAGTCCATTACCCCACAACACCCAAAGTGGTCTTTTAAAAAGTGTAAGTCAAATTTTGTTACTCCTCTGCTTAAAACTTCCCAAAGGTGGTTGGAAGAATGCCCACCCTCTACTGGCTGCGGCTGGCCTCTTGGGTCTCTGGCCTCACCGCACCAGGCTGGCTCTCCCTGGAACGCCTCCCAGGCTTGCTCCCCCACAGGCCTAGGCATTTACTGTCATCTCCATGACTTCCCGGCCACTGCATCACACACTCTGTCTCGTTCAGGTTTTAGCTCAGATGTCTCCTTTCCAAAGAGGCTTTTCCTAACCACCAGTCATAAATATCCTCCCTGCTCCCTGTGCTTAGTTGCTTATATTTAACTGTTTTCTTACGGTCGAAGCACTTACCATCAGAAGTTGCCCTGCTTGTTTGTTTGCATTATATATTTAGATTCTGTCTGTTTTCTAGACTGTGGATTCCTTGAGGCAGGAACTCCATCTTGCTCACATCTCTACCCCCAGATAATGTGTCTGGCATGTGGTGGTGGGACTTAGTAAATAACCTGTGGAATTAATGAAGGTCGTTACAGATCCTCACGTGTTTTTAATGATAGTATTGTCGCCCATTGCACAGAATTGCTGTAAACATTTAGATACCCACTTCTGAGGGACTTTTGGATTTCTTTTGATTAAAAAAAAATGCTTGGGTGACGTGACTAATCTTTAGCTAGTTTTTTGGATCGTTTTGTTGTCATATCTGTGCTTGTGTTCTTAGGATTGATTCCTAAATGAGAACTTGTTTGGTGAAAGGGTGTGTGTACAAAATGTTAAGTGCTCAATAAAGCACTTAAAATTATTACCATTATGTATTTCCAGTTGTCCTCCTGACTCTCCTGGTTTGTTTGCCCATGGAGTTGAGAGCCCTCAGAGAGCACGCTCTCGGTAGCACTAGAGGGTGGGCTGGGCTGGGTGGGGCGTTTTATCTGTGTTGCTGTAGCCCCAGGTCTTAGAACAGGTGCTCATACTCACTAAATGAATAGGCCAATTTCCATCAAAAATTTAGTTAGTCCTTAAATTTATTTTTATTCATGTATTCATATGAATGTTCCCTCATTTAAAAATATATGCCTTTGGATTGGCCTGATATGAATTGGCCTGTCCACCCAATGTAAGAACATTCACCCAACATTGATGTAAACCAACATTGATGTAAACCAAGCAGTGCTTATGCTGTTCCTTAGAATCCAGACAAGGTTGAGCTCTCTATCCAGTTTGTGGAAAGTCCAGGACCCTGCCCAGGATTTATGGGAATTCCAAGGGCTACGAGACAAAGAAATGGTTTCTTACCAGAATTCTTGTTGTCTGCTCTGTGACTTGCAACTATATCTTGGTTCCCATCCTAGACACCGTCCCTTCTGTATCTCCCCCACATCAGTCCCACGTGGAACTGGGACTGATGGAAACTTGGGGTGGAAGCAGACCTGCTGCTCTACGTGAGTTGCTTATCAGAAGGAGTTACTGCTCAGCAGATCCTCCATCCTCCTTCTCAAAGGTCCTTTCACCTTCCTGCTGCCACATCAAGCATCTTCTTTTCCCAGCACCAAGGATTGGCCGGAGATTTAACACTTCTCCCTTAGCAGTATCCACCCTCCATGGGTGGTCCAGACCAGAGAGGCGGGCTCTCCCCTCCTCCCTCCCCCCCCAGTTGTGTTTGGGAGAATTGTTGATTCGCAATATTTGTAATTAGGGCGATGGGGGAAGCAGGGAGACAGAAAAAATATGTTCCCTGTCCTCCATTTCTTCTTCTGAGTGATTCCTCATTCCTTCTCAAGTAGTCTTTAACCCCTTAGCCTGGCAGACAAGAATTTCGTTTCATCCCACGGTTCTCTATTTGTATGCTGTGGGGACTAGTGGGCCATAAACTCTTCCCCAAATATACTGTGCACTCTACACAGGTGTGTTGCCAAATTGTGATCCATGTGTAAAAAGTACTTTTCACTGTGGCATTTCTTGAGCTGAGCAGGCCATAGCAGATGTCATGCGATTGACAGTGGGGTACAGCCTGCTGTGAGAGACAGAACAGAGCCTTCACCTAGAAAACATCTGTGCTAAGAAAGAATCCTTGACAATTCCCACGCAGCACTTACAGGAACCAACGGCAGAGCATAGAACCCCGGAAACCTTGGTAACCACTTGGGGACACTGTATGCATAGGCGGTTTGTCCCTGACTTGTCGTAATCCTTTGGCGAAGGCTGCCAGACACACTAAATGCTGCCAAGCTTGAGCGCAGGCCTCACTTGAAAGGGATCATAAGCACACACAGGTTGAGAAACCTCTTCTCAAACGTGCCCCACATGTCTGCATGGGGGCAGCCTTGTGTCACAGCTGGATGGCTGGAGGGATGGTTGAATGGATGAAAGAATCCTGGGAAGTAAACGACCTCAAGCGTGGGTTCCAACTGCATGTATGCCTGCTTGATCTGTGTGGCTAATTGACAAAGCGTCAACATCCTGGTCTCTCCATGTTTAATCTCACTTGCATTTATCTCCTTTGACGTTATATGATGCATACAGTCATGTAGGTTTTCTTTTCTTCGCCTAGGTTGGACTAACCATATTGGCGAGATGAATTTTGTATTCCTTCTCTTCTACTCCTCAGTGCTTGTATCCCCAAGGACTCCATCCCTAGCTATTTTGTCGTCTTACCCATTGGGATAACTTTCCGACGTCCTCTGGTGGTAACTACCAACTACCAACTGTACGTGGATAACAAGACGTCTCTCCCATTTATCAGTTTAGTCATTTATTTTCTTCTACAAGGTTGTTTCATAGGCTCCTTGAATTCAACTTAATCCTCTGTTTTAACTTACGTTACCAGTTAGTGGCCCAAACCAACCTGGACTTCCGCCTGCCATCACCCCAAAGCCATCTCGTCTGTCTTGAATGTCTTAGCCTTAAGTACTTCTCCCACCCGTGCCCTGGGGTGTGGTGCCACCACGGGTCCTGTGCTGGTGGCCTGCTCATCACTCAGTTGACTAAAAGCATATTCGTGTCATATTTCAAGGCCTACCTCAGTGTCCGGCACATAGGAGCTGCTGAGAAAATACTGGAATGAATGAATAAATAAGCAGATAAATGAAGGAATGATTTTGGAGATGGTATGGGATGATTTCCGTTTAGGATGATCTTTTTACTGGAACTGAGGGAGTGTGTTTGTCAGCGCTGACATTTTGAAACCATAAACGCTGAAATATTTTACCACGTGAACTTCGTCTCTACCTCAGGCCCCACACACAAACACATAAACTTCAAAGGAGGAATTGTTTATTAAATTTACGGGAACTTGCATTTGGGCACTTATCTAAGTGGTGTCATATGTGAGTGTGAGTTCTTGGTACAACTGGGAAGCATTTCCTTTCAATGGCAGAAGTAATTGATCTGCGTGACGTAGTTTGAGTTAAACTTGTGTTCAGTTCGTCTGGATTGCTGTAAATTTCTAGGGTCATAGGATTTTTGAGCCGAATGTAGCTTTTTGACCTTCCGTGTAAGGAAGAATGGCCTGTGCTCGAGTTGGTTTGTTCTGTATCTCAGTCTGGCCGGAAGAGGAGTCCTTGACTTTGCATACTGGGTGAGAATGTGACCCACTGAAGGTCCGTTTTTTTAAACTTGTTTTTTTTTCCCCCCGTCCAACAGGGAGAGTCACGTGTTCTGAGAGTGAAGGTTGTTTCTGGAATTGATCTCGCCAAAAAGGACATCTTTGGAGCCAGGTATGTTTGCTTTTTTTTTTTCCGTAGGCTTTTGTAGGTTTTTTAGAGACTCAATTCAAGCACTTTTCTAATTCAGGCATGCATCACTCACCTGGAGGCCTCACCTGCAGTTTCTGACTGAGAAGGTGACGCTGAGGCGGCCGGTTCAGGAGCCAGACCTGGTATCACTGTAGCAGTCAGTAGCTTAGTGCTTCCTGTGGGTGGCTCTCAGGAGGAAATCAGATTCTCATGTTTCTGCTTTTCACAGTGGAAAAAAATACAGTTTGGTGATAAGTCTGTGCTCATTATAACATATTCCTTTTTTAAAAAAAAAAAAATCCTTAGCTTAGGGAAGCGTAAAGGTGTCACTTTATTCGGAGGAGAAGAAGATATTCTTTGACATGTATCATCTGAAGTAAGAGATTTGGTAATATGGGTGCATTTGGTGATTTCTGTGGCTTTTACAGAGGTATTAGTGGGGATCCAGCCTGATCTTTCTGGGTGTTTTCAACCTTTTTATTTTGGGGGTTGCACCCAATATTCAGAGAGTATCTTTAAATCAGCCCTTTCATTCCTGTTTACTCTCTGCAGCGCGTTCTGTTGCATGTTGGACGGGTAGCAGTGAGGTTAGAGCCACTTCGAACAGGGTTTGAACCAGATTTTGAAGAACAAAGACCCTCTGAACTTTAGACATAGAGGAGACATTACATGTTCTAGTGCAACGTTCCTGTTTTGTGGTTGACAAAGCTTAAGTCCAGAAAGGTGACTACTTGCCCAGTCGCATGTACCAGTAGTACTAGAGCAGTGATGAGAACAGGCCTCTTGTTTTCCTGCCCGGTGTCCCTGCACGTTCGGTACAACATTGGGGTTTAACCATGAGGGCCGTGGTGGCTGCTGGGGAGAGCTACCTGCTGTGGGAGTCAGCTCATTACCACACTGGTCCATCCTGTGAGTCCCTTGTATTGTTGTCCATAGTGGCCTTCTGGTTTCAGGGCCTCAACCTCACACCGGAGACCCTTCGTGACGAGGCCCCCTTCTGTCTAGCTCATTTCATCTTCCCGCGCACCCAGAAGAAGATTTTTCTGCCATCAGTAGGCAGACCTCTTTATTTTCTGTCCTGTCGTCATGCACCGTTTTCATTTAGCCCATCAAAGAAATTTGGTTACTAAAATGGTATTTAGAGAAGTTACCAAAAAATAAAATTGATGTGTGTGAAACATCAGTGAAATGTTTTTTTTAAAATTCCTATACTGACGTGTGCTCCAAGTGTCTAATTGAGGGTTCGCCGTCTGAGTTGTGTGGCAGGAAACCTCACACCCAGGGGCTCTGACGTCAGCCTGAGCTGCTGGTGATGTGGGAGGGGGAGCAGGTCCCACCCGCAGGATTTTCCTCTTTTGACCCTGAAGTTGCCCTGGGTGGTTTGTGATGTGCCTGTGCTAATACTCTGCTATGTCACTTGTCTGACTCGATGAGACAGTCACTGGGGACAGAGGCGTCTTACTTTTTAGTGTCTTTGTCCTACTGCTTACCATTCAGAACACCAAGAATAAGACTGGGCAAATTGGTGGGTTTTTTTTGTTTTAATTTTAGACATTTGCATGCTGAGTAGTAGGTTGTACTCTTATGTCAAAAATGCCTATTGCAATGAATTTTATAGTTTTGAGGGAAGAAGTTGGATTTGGAACATTTCTGTGATGTTTATTTTGATTGGTTTGGTTTTGTTTTATCCAAAACCCGTCATAAAAAATGAAATGGAGCCAGATTGTATTTCTGCTCAGAAAATCGGAGGTTAAACTTGGTCGGGAAATTAAGGTCTCAATCTGAGAAGACAAATTGGAGTCTTGAATTTTTACTATTTCTATGAAGAGAGGGTCATTTCTTCAGGACAGGGTAGAAAGGAACTGTACATAATGATTCAAGATGTTAATTAGAAAGATAAATAGTGTTGTGGCTGCATGGACACAGCGCCAGAAAATGAGTCAGAAGCCTTGAATCCTCGTTCTGGCCTTCATTTTCTTAGTTGGCTAAATGCAACACACACACCCCCTGCCTGCCTTCCTCCTTCCCGCTCCACCTCTCTCCGAGGTCAGCTTTCTCTGAAGGGCCATAGTGCTTCAAGGACCCATTTGCCAATGCGTGCGCCTAAATAGAAGGATTAGGTGACAGTGGAGATTCATGCCATGTTCGCAAATCACTCTACAGTGGCACCATTTTATTGCCTTATTGTCTTGCGCAATAACCAGCATTCTCCTCCCCGTTCTCTTGGGCAAATCCTTGAAAACCACCTCTGTCACAGCATGTTAGTGTAAAACATGGAGGACTTCGTAGCGGGCGTGCTGGAGTCGGGTGACTCTAGTCTCCTGGCAGCTCTCACGCATTTTTGAGGTAGCAGTTATAATGAGTGCGGGAGGTTTGGTCATGTGTTCTCTGCTCTCCCCTGAAGTGACAGCCTTTTCGCTGCCCTTCAGAACCCCTTCACCCTCAGCTGTCACGGAATATTCCCTCCACCTCTGTCCTTCAGGCTCCCTTCCCAGAAAAAGGGCTGGATAAGAACTGGAGCTCCTGCTGTAGAAGGAGTCACGGATGGAGAAGGAAGCGCGGTTTTCTTGAGCGAGAGCGTCAGCAACTTCGAAGTGGTAGAAATCATATAATGCACATGTTGTTGTGTTGAAAGACAGGAGTTATGGTCTCTGGGGCATCCTCTCCTTTATCTCCAGGGGAGGTAGGTAGCCTGGGTCATTGGTCTGAGGTGGGGGAGGGTCAGGGTGAAGGGGAGGAGAGGCAGGAGTGTGGGTCAACCGATGGTGATGGCTGTGGGTGGGGGCGGGGAGCACCCCTTGTGTCTGCCCGCTGGGCTCCTTGCCCCTGGGAGGCTGCCTTAGGCTCCGGTTCAGAGGACTGGAATTTGTGGGGCCCTCATCTCTGGGCCTGCCTCTGAGTTGGGGAGGGGATTCACCCTTGAGAGGCCTGTACCTGAAATGCCCTTCTCCTGCTCCGCTGTCTCTGTCCCAATCCATCTCTGAGCGTGTCAGATCACTTTTCAGCTTCCTTCCAGCAAAATCTAACTTTATTAAAAGAGGCTTTGTTGAAAGAAGATTTGACAATTGGGCTGTCGCTCTCCTTGAACATTTGAGCAGTTGGTCTATGTGGAAATGGCAGTCACAGAGCAAGATGTTTTCATTTGGACCACGCTTGCAGGTCAAAGCAGGGCAGCCATATAATCTGTCACTAAACAGGGACACTTTTGTCTGGAATAAATACTAAATCAAATGGGATGTGAGGACATAGGATGTAAGTGGAGGCTGGTCACCCTGCATCAAAGACACCCAATCTTTATGATGTATACTATAGACAAAACGCTATGCGATTTTTTAAGTTTTTTTTTTTTTAAGCTGAGCCTAAGAAAATCTGTTTTACCAAGTAGGCCCTGTGTAAAATGCCATCAGAAAGGCAGTAAAACCATGTTGAAACCGTGCATCCATAGTGTGTACCCACTTCCGTTTTGGTTGTCTTCGTGAGGTAAAGCGTGGTGGAGGGGCTCACGGACACACCTTACCTGGGAGCTTCCTCCTGCACCTGCCCCTCCCGCCTCAGTGTTTGTGGATGGATTATCACGTTTGCCTTCTGCGATGAGGCACCAGCATCTCCACACCTCTCATCTCCACCCCGCTGCAGAGTGTTTCTGCAAAGGCACGGACCTTTGGGATGCACTCAGCTCCCCTGCGTGCAAGCTCCTTTGGTCTGCATTTGCCTGTGGAGTAAAGTCTCAGTCTCCTTTACGTGTAGGATTGAAGTCCCCGTGGGACTCGGTAAGCCAAGCCCTCTGGTTCCATCCTCCCCTGCCCCCACGAAAATCTGGGCAACTCCTGCTTCTCCTTCTTTACCACTCAGCTCAGTTGTCATCTCCTCTAGCACACAGGGCCACCCCCCAGTCCCCTGGCAGATGACGTCCTCTCCTTGGTATGCCCTGCCCCCCGGGAGTACCACGTGTAATGTCGCTCTGTCAGTAGAGCTGTTTCTTTCTCCCAAAGTAGACTTTTAGCTTCCGATGGCTAGGCTTCTATTTTATTTTTTATTCTCCAAGCCTAGCACGTAATAGATTCTCAAGAAATATTTACTGAAAGTGTGAGTAGACTGGGTCCTGATCTGCCACATCTTTCCCTCTTCCCTTTTCCTCCACCTTCACTGGAAACTCCCCATTCTCTACATGTGCCCCATGTGCTGGTTCTTGTCTTTGCTTCCGTTTCCCTTCGGCGTGGAATCTGCTGGCATCCTTTCGGCACTACTCACTATCCCGCCAGACCCAGTTCAGGTGACGGCACCTCGTCTAAGCTCCCTACCCCTCTTCCCCCATCAATCCCAGCCCAAGAGGACAAAACAACTCTTATCCCCGGGCTCAGAGAACAGCCCTGTCTTATTCCTTGGTGTAAGCCCAGAGACCTTGGCACATGGCGATTGCCCAGTAAATTGATTCAAATTCAATAAGTGGAATCTAATTATGGAATGTATGGCACTGGATTGCCAGCTGGAGGAAGGGCCACTTTTTCCTAATTCTCATGGACGTGCCATTCGCTCATCGGGCTTCACCCTCACCCCCACCCACTCTGCCATCCAGGGCAGGTGCTTTTTGTAATTCTCAGAAAGACTCTGTGTAGACAGGTGGCGGAAACCTGCCTAGGACTCAGGTAATAGGTGGGTGTGGAAGAGAGATGGTTATGAGAAGCAAGTGCAAAGGCTGGTGCCAGAACAGAGTCTTGGGGTGCCATGTGTGTGTGCGGGGTCGCCCCTGGATGCCGACGTCTGTGCAAAATGACTTCAGCCCCGACAGAAGGAACAAACCCACTCTCTTGTGGTGGTGGGATCAGAAACTTCTACTTGCAGGTACTTGAGGCCGAGCTGGGGCTGCGATGGAAAGTCAAGACCCAGCACCAACTCCGTAGTGTTAGGGTCAGGAGAGAGCCAAGGACGCCAGTCACAGGTGAAGGAGCACACAGATGCCGTGGGGCAGTGTGGCGGTCATCCCACACAGCAAAAGTGGACACCAGTAGGTCAGGAAGCCCACCAGCAGTTACAGGCGGGGATCAGTGGGACCACTCTGCACTTACCAGGAGCCTTTTCGGCACTTTCTAGTGTGGCAGAAACGAGTCGTGGTGTTTGGCCACTGTGAGGTGCTTGGAATAAGTGAGTTGTGCTTGTTTGCTTGCTTGCTTTTTAAAATTAGAAAATACATATTTTTTCAATTACAGTTGACATACTGATATATTAGCTTCAGGTTTCCAACAATGATTAGACGTTTATATAACTTACAAAATGATCCCCCCGATAAGTCTAGTACCCACCTGGCACCGTCATAGTTATTACAATGTTATTGACTGTATTCCCTGTGCTGTACTTTACATCCCCATGACTGTTTTGTAACTGCCAATTTGTACTTCTTAATTCCTTCCCTGATTTTCGCCCCGCCGCCCAATCCCCCTTCTACCTGGCAACCATGAATTTGTTCTCTGTATGTATGCGTTTGTTTGTTCGTTTATTTTGTTGTTTAGATTCCACATGTAAGTGGAATCATATGGCATTTGTCTTTCTCTGTCTGGCTTACTTCACTCAGCATAATACCCTCTAGGTCAGTCCATGCTGCAAATGGCAAGATTTCATTCTTTTTTATGACTGAGTAATATTCCGTTGTATGTATGTACCACAATCTCTTGATTCAGTCATCTGTTGATGGACACTTAGGTTGCTTCCATAGCTTGGCTCTTGTGAATAGCACTGCAGCGAATAGGGGGTGCTTGTCTTTTTGGATTTCTTCAGATAAATACCCAGAAGTGGAATAGCTGGGTCATATGGTACTTCTATTTTTAATTTTTTGAGAACCTCCATGTGGTTTACCATAGAGTCATGCTTTCTTAAAATGGGGTGTAAGGAAAGAGGGGAGTGAGTCACAGTAGCTCGTGTTTATTAAGTGTGTCCTATGTGCCAGGCATGGTTTGAGCTCATTTGACCCTCCCAATAGTCTGATGCGGCAGATAATGTGGTTCTCTCCCTTTTGCAAATAAGGAAACCGAGGCAAGAGAGATTAGATATGTTGTAAAGTCTATACTTCTAATAGGTTATAGAGCGGTGATTTGAGAGATTCCTAGGGTAACGTATTCACAGACTGTTTTGTGTGTTTACAGGATAGCTGGCACAGTGCCGGGAACGTGACAGTGTCATCAGATTCTGCCCAAGCTTTATAAAGAGGGAATACTTACCTGCATTTTATAGGTGGCAGTATTGAGGTTCAGAGGGATTGTCATCAGGCCAAGAAGGAACAACTCTATAGTGAGTGCTGGGACCCAATGAGCCCAGATTTATCTGACTTCTGTGCTAGGTTAATACTCTTCTTAAATGACAAAAGTTCTGCCATTGGATGGGTCATTGGACCAGATGACCGTGAAAGTCCTTCTATTAATCAAACCTGAGATTTGACGACTAGGCATTCTTTAAGAGCAGATTTAAAGAACTGGCCATTATATTTGATGGCAGCTGACCCAAGTCTTAGAATTGTGTCATCAAGTATGCGATTTAGAATAGGTGTACTGTGCTAAGTACGATCTTTAAGTGTGTTTTTTTTAATATCTATATACTTAGAATATCTTTTCAAGTTTCAAGCTGTATTCTTTTTCAGTTATGCTTGTATCTCAAGACTTTTAACCTTTTGTCATAGGCTTAGGCAGTAAACGGAATAGGGTCTTTTAATATAAGTTTTAGGTCTACCCTCCCCCTTTTCCCTCCTTACTGTAATTACAACCAAAGTCTTCATTTGAGGTTACTTAGGATGTATTTGAGACCTGTAAAGCTGCTCCTTCACATTGAGCAATGCTGGCTGAGACAAACCACCTCTAGAATTTCATGCAGAAGGTTTCAGGGAACTCATTTCACAGTTGCTTCTTTATTTGGTATGTTTGGCTATTAGCATCAAATTATACCTGTTTTGGTTGCTATCATTTTTTTCTTTTGGCAGCTGGTGATTTGAAATTTAAAACACACATGGACTCAAGGGCGTTGGATGTCACAACAAAATCCTTCTGTACTAGACGAGTAAGTGACTGAGACCAATGAAGACTTACTGCCACATCATGGTGGCTCGGTGGCAGCAGCTCACCTCTTTCCCCAGGATCTAGGTTTAAGTTGTTAACGTTTTGCTGCATTTGCTTCATCTGTTTGTTTTTTTCTTGCTGAAGTATTAAAATATGGATGAACAGACATCATAACATTTAGCCCTTAAATCCTTCAGCCGACGTCTCTAAAAAATAAGAACGTATTTCTTTATATCCACAATAAAATTTTCACAGAATGAACAATGATTGCCTAATGGACTCCTATTACCTAGCCCATTATTTAAGTCCCACCCCCCGACCCCCAAATAAAGTCCCTAAAATGTCTTTTACAAATGGGCTACTGAAATCCAAATTCAATTGAGGATCTTGTATTGCATTTAGTTGTTATGTCTCTTAAGACCCTGTTAATTCAGAAGAGTTCTCTCCCCCGCTCTTTAAATGACATTGAGTAGTCGGTAGGTTGTCTCACTTACTGCATTTGGTTGTTTCCTGTGGTATCATTGAATGTGCTCTTGCTTTTCCTGGGTTTCCTGTATATTAGAACTTGGATCTGAAGCCTTGATCAAATTGAGTTTAAACATTGGGGATAGGAATGGCATGCTGTTTGCTCAGGAGTGACAGTGTCTGGTTGTCCCATAATCAGTGGTGCTAAAATGAATGAATTCCTGAGTTGATGTGGGACCAGTCTGTTCCTTCAGCTGTCTAATTCACATTTTCTCGCAGGTAACCAGCAAGAAATGGGTGAGGCGATATTTTGGCTATACATTATATATATATGTAAATTTTAAATATTTACTTTTTCTCCCAGAAGTTTGAAACTGGGTTTTTTTTTCCCCTTGCCCGTTTTTGAAAACATCGCACAAAATAAGTCTCCTTTTACTAATGGGGGAGCCTCAAGGCTGTAAGCACCTGGAGAATCCCCTCGCTAATCTGTAAGGTCTCCTAGGACACTAAGAGGCCAGAATTTGCCAACCGTTGGTCCCTGTGGGCTCGACTGAACCCACAGGTGTGTTTATTTGGCCTGTGCAGCACTAAAAGAAAGAAAAGCCTGAGCCAAGACTGGGGAGATTTCATGTCAAAAATCCAGATTTCCAGGTTTCTGGAAAAATCTCAGCGATGTAGACACATGGCTGGAGGTGTCTGCTGGATGCACCCTCTATATGGGGCTGTAGACCGACCCCACACCTGTGTCCCTGCAGCTGCTTGCTCCGCCTGCCACGGCCCTGAGGCCCCTTGAGGGACAGGCCTGCATTTGGTTTTGACCCCAGCACTGACTGGGTGGTCTTTACCATGCAGGGCTTACCTTCCCCTCTTCTTTCCCTGTAGCACAGTCACCCACTTAGGCTGGTGCAGAGCACCTCACACTGTCGGCTCTGTGTGTGTGATTTGCAGGCTCCGTGCAAATCTCCAGCTCTCTCCACAGGCCTTTTGGAGGAGCCGTAGCCACCCAGGGCATTGCTGAGAATCACAGCATCAGTGCTAATGATCTCTGGGCCAAAAGCATTTGTCTTGCAATCTGTGCACCGAAGAGCTCATATGGTCACTCATGCCACTCATGCAAGAGCCCCGGGAAACCTAACGCTCAGGCTGTTAATTCTATTCGTACTCCTCCCCACACCCAAACCCTGAAATGACGTGAAAGGATATGAACCGTCTCCTCCCCAATAAAAACCTCTCTTAATTCCATGACAACCATACAGCTCTTTATACATTTATGTTTACCACCTGGCCTTTGAACATATGGATGTATGCGCCATCCTCTGAAAATATGCCAGTCATAGCTGGCACATCATTTGGGCCACCAGGTGTCCCAGAGGGTCACATTGGAAATGGCAAATGGGTCAGTGCCTCGGGCCAGCATGGCTCTGCGTTAGGCCCCAAGGCTCACTGGACTGTAGCTAGTGCCATAATAATGGCTGTTTAGAATGATCTGGAACCACTGAGAAGGTTCTGTGGCATCAGGTGTGCACTAATGGAGAGTACTTGGGTTTATCTGATCAGTTTTCAAATATCCCCATATGAACTGGTCTTTGTGTCCAATTTTGCTAAATAAAGGGGTGAAGTCGTGAGGCCTCATTTCTATAGTGTTCCCCGATACTCTGTTAGGGAGAGTCCCTTGTCAAGAACCTCCTCCTTTGCCTTGGCTCTGATGGTGGATATGTAGACAACCTAAGGGAGCCTTTGCTCTGCCAGTTGGTCTGACAGAGCGGAGGGGAGACTGGAGCACCTCCTGGCCTCCTTTTTGCCCGTCGAGAATTTGCTCTGGTCAGTGAGTCTGGAGGGCCGAGAATCTAATGTGTGTTAGGGAGATAGGGATTGCCCCCTTCTCCCCTCCCCCCACCCTTCCCCCCACAGTAGATGCTTAATAAGTTTTTCTCATCTGGTCAGTGGAGCCTGAAAAAACTGAAAAATCAAAATGCAGTGGATGAGCTCTAGGCAGTAATTTAACTGATGAACGTAATGACACTTCCAGCTGCCAATGGGGGCAGAACGCGAGGACGCCTGGGGATTGGCGAAGTTGGCATCGTGTGCCTCACATTGGGGTGCCCTGGACCCTTCCTCTGCCTGCTCCTCAGCTGCCTGTCCCTTCTTACTCCTTCCTCTGTTCCTCAGCTACAGGCCTTTGCTATGTCCCCCAGGCCTCACCCCAGTACTCTTGCTTTATCTTTAAGTGTTCTGTATGTGTCTCACTGTTTTCCTTTTTTGGGGAGGTAGGACAGAATATAAAGAAAGGAAATGCAACCAACTTGAGAAGAGTCAGAAGTGAGAACATTTCTGAGTGTGTAAAACAATTAAGAAATTATTTATTGTACAAAAACTGAGCTAACAACTACGCCTTCAGAGACATAGGCAGGACGCACTGCCCAGAGGTCCGGCATTCAGATGGCGGAGGACTGACTGCCATTCAAGTTTCATCACCAGAGATGTTCCTCTCTGTGTTCATGGTTCCCCTGTGGTTTAGGCAGTGAGGGTGGCTCGCCAACCCATTCTCAGTGGTCCGGCCTCAGGGACGCCTTGGGAATGATGCCGTCTGTCCAGGCTCCCTCTGCATCTGCTTTGACAAAAGTGCCCTTACTGAAGGTGAAAATGTTCTCTTATACCTAAGAGGCGTGCTTTGGGGAATGTGCAATCTAGAATCCAGTTTGGATACGTTTCTGGAACTCCAAAATAATATATTTCTCAGATACAAATCTCATATGTTGATTGATTTCATTTTGTAAGAAACATTGCCATAGAATTCATGAAATTATTTCTATTTAATGTTTGTATTTCAGGGAGGGACCTGGAAAATACGTTTTTTTAAAAAGACTGCTGATAAGATCAACTTAGCTGGCAGGTTCTACGTGGTAAATACCACCTTTTCTAAGGGCTGTAGGTAGTTAGCTAAGTCTGAGCCAGCTAATGTGTTCAATAAGAGGGCCAGAGAGTAAATACTAAATGGAGGCTTTGCAGGACTTTTCTCTGCGCTAGTCCAAAAGCAGCCAGGAGGGTGTATAAACAGATGGTCACGTCTGTGTGCCAGTGGCCCAAGGGCCATCGTGCACCACCCCCTGAGAGTACACGCTGTTGATTCTCTATGACATATATATATATATATATATATATATATATATATATATATATATATATATATATATACAGAATTGGGAGTGCCAGGATCATTTGGTCATGATTTCTAGATTAAACTATTTCATTGAGCTGCTGGTTGGTCAGCGACAGACAGGACGTCAGTCAGTATTGACTTTTTGGGTGTGGGGGAGTGGGGTTCCCAGATATGACAGTAGCTTTTAAGTTGTTTTTCTTTTTTTTCCCCCCTTTTCTCTTCAAGGGCTGCTGGCTTAAAATATAGCTTATGACACTTGATCGATATGCACTGTGTATTTTAAAGTCTACAAGAGAGGAGAACTGTGAAGTGTTTTTGTCGTAGAGAAAATGATTCTCAGTACCTACAGGTTATAAATATGTGAAAAATGAAGTTGAATTTATAGACATGCAAGCAGATAGAGACAATAATTTAAATGGAAGTATTGCAATTAAAATATTGCCTGTTTTCTCCACGGGCTAAGCCTTAGACTTATGACTTTATTGTAAGTAATGTTTAATAAGGAATCTGCAATGTGTAACTCCTCAGTCAATTATTAAAGAGACTGGCATTGCTACTATATAACATCAACACAAGCCATATAAATATGCCCTGCCCCGAAATGAGTGTGCGCTGACATTCCTTCTGGCACATGGAGAGGGATCATTGATACACGTGCTCCCAGGGTTGTTTGCATTCGTATCTTTCCTTGTTACATGTCCATCATTGTATGGCTCCCACTGAAGAACTGATTCTGGTCTCCTCACTGTTGTTTTTAGATGCTCGAAATTAGCCATTCATGGTGGGAGAGTAGAGAAGCATTTCAAAGAAATACCGTTTTTCAAGTTTGGGGGCAACTGGTTGAAAATCAAAATGGGTGAATCTTACACCTTTATCATAGTTCGTTTCCTTTTCGCTAGTGAGAAAATGATAGTGTTGGTTGTATATTGTACATTCCCCCCACCTCCCACCCTACCCCCCCACCTCATTCTGACTTGTAAACTCTTGGGAGTTCATTGTGACCAAGGGTTCTAATTTTGTTCAAGTGATTTTTAAATGTTTTCTAGACAAGTTTGGACAGTAAAAGAGAAACTTGCAAATTCCTCTCTTCCAGAATGGGTGACTGGTTCCCTGTAGTGTGATTTCATATTCTCTGTGTTGTTCAATATGTAGTCAAACCATCATGGCCTGGAAATGAGATTTGAATGACTAGTGAGACCATATAACTCAGTATCTTCTGTTTGCCCTTTCACAGTTTCTTGGCCTGCAATGTCTAAATATATGAAACTGTTCTTCTGGAATGATCTGTCTCAGCTGGTGGCTCCACCCTCTGTCTAGGCATCCCAGCTGGGGACCTGGGAGTTGTCTGGGCTCTGTTATCCCTCCGACCCCCGCCTGGGCTCAGTGTGCAGAGGGCTTCCCCAGGGCTGTTCACATCTGCCGTCTTCTCCCTGGCCCTCCACACATGTACAGAATTCTTTCTCTCAAACATGAACTGTATTCTGCTGCCCTTCAGCACTGCTACCCTCTCCCTCTGCTATGGATTAAGGTCCTGGCTCCTTAACCTTGACACAGGAGCCCTCTGTGCAGTCCTCCTGTATCTCTTGGCCTTGGCTTTCCCCAGCAGCCATGCTTGGGCCGACATTGCCCTCAGAGGCTGCCCTTTTCCTCCCCTGTGCCTTTGCTGGCACCCAGAAGGACCTCCATGTTTTGCACCACTGACTTATTTTTGCCCTTCACAACGCCCCCGCCCCACAACCCCCACAGGCAGCTTTCCCTGTATCTGCAGCACCCTGCTCAGCTGTGGGGACCCTCGGCTTTATTCGCTCACTACGCGCACCTGTCCGGGGTCATGCTGCGAGCATGGTGTTGGGACATTCCTCTGCTACACCTTCACCTTTGCTCCCCTTCCTGACCCACTGTCGTCTTACGTAGGCCCAGGGCCACCAAATCCAGGACTGCCATCACCCTGCCTGCCCCTTTATACACATAGTCCCTTGGCTCTTCCCCCTCCTCTGCCACTAGGCCGAATTTATTTTCCCTGCTTTTGTACTCTCCCAGTGATTTATACATGCCTGTGTTTTCCTTACCCTCTGAGTTCATAATTTCGTGTTTATTTTATTGTTCTGTATGTATCTTTATGACCCTCATTCTTTACAAGGTGCAGGTTGTAAATTTTTATAATGTAAAATTTTTCTACTAGCACATACCACATTATTTCTAGTTCCTTCCTACTTCGAAATGACCACAGATACCTTTAAGGGATGCCCTCACTCCGAACCTCTCTGTCCGTGTAAAGTTCACTGGAGGAGAGGAGTTGTGAGGCGTCCCTGACAGAAGGAGTGGAATGGCTTGGCTGGGGAGTATCGGGGGAATTATAGCTCCCTCTGGTGGCCAGATCACCGGGTGCACTTTTGTTCTGGACTGTAAAAATGGTATTCAAATCTAATCCTTTAGAGGTCTTTTTTAAATTAATTTTTAAATTTTTAAAATTTATTCAAATTTTGTTTGTTTTGGCAGATACTTAAATCCTTCTCAAATAGTGACACTTATACGGAGAGAAGAATTATTTTACTGTAAGCAATTCCTACTTTTTACCCAGTTGGTTTAACAGTAGACAATACATAGCATTAAACTTTATTTCCCCCCTTTTTCTTTTCCTTTTTCTACCAAATAATTTCTTAATCTTGTAGAATCATCAAAATTAAATGCCTCAGACTACAAAGGAAGGATTGATAATTGAGAAGAAATGAAATTCTTCAAATGTGGGGTACTGTATTCAAGTACGGTCCCATAGACAAAATGAATTATAAGGCATTTTTAGTTTCACTTTTTTATGGATCAGAACTTCAATGCTCTTTTAGTTTTTGTTAAGAAAGGAGTTTCCAGGCTGGTGTTCTTAATGTAGAAAAGTAAGTATTGTTATAAATAGTTGCCTATATCCGTGTGCATTATGGGAAACAGGCATGGATCGTCTCAACAATATTTGTATTTGACTTTGGAATTAAGAAAACTGCTCTGTATATAGTTCTGTCTGAGGTTGCGGGAATTTTTAGTACTACAGAGAAATGTAATGAAGCAGTCATGACATGCAAAACAGACTCAGAAGACTAGAGAGGTTTTTAATTTTTTTTCTCCTGCCATCTCTTCCCTGTAGCTAAATTTGTAATGGTGTGTGTAGACAGCATTACTTTCAGATCGATGATAGAGACTCTCAAAGAACAATAGCAGTCCCAATCTTTATTTTTATTTTTTTTAATGTGTCATTGGCTAATTTTCTCTAAGGTGTGCTTAGGATTTTTTTGGATAAAATTTATTTGGGGGCAGGGGAAGGAGTCATGATGTTTTTGGGTGGTCTGCCTTAGTGGGTAGGTCATAGCAAAGGACTTAATTAAACAGAGTAGGGGTGGTTCAGACTCCCGTGGAGGAAAATGGTGTGGGTCACGTATCTACTCATTTTGCAATCTCCCTTTGCCATTTTTTAATGTCTGCAAAAGCTGACAAAAAACAAAAGGAAAGCCATGAACGCTTCCAGTGGGACAGAAAAATTGGAGAGGTACTACGGAGAAAAAATAGGGAGAAAAGGATTCGTCGGTTTGAGATGATATTAAAATCATTTATTACCTTTTTTTTTTCTTCAGTTGAAGACATTAGGATTTATTCTCAGGGCTTTAGGACTGTTCTCATGAGGTATGGTTTCCATGTGATAATGCTAAAACACTATACAAATACAGAGGCTTACTTATTTTCTCTAGGCATCTCCCCCTGAAAAAAGGTAGCCTCCAAAGCAAACAGGTGAATAACAAACAACAAATCCTAAAACTGTCTCAGCCGAGAGAAGCAGATGCTCTCTAAGTGGAATGGTACTTTACCGTCTTCTGTGTGGATAGCGTGAAAATGCAATGGGAGCGACAGAGGTTTGGAGGGTGTTGAGCATGTTGATCGCAGGAGACGCTTTCCTCACCATGTTTCACAGCACCACCCAACTTTCCCTCAACCCTTTGCTTTCCTCTGGCTTCGTTTCATGCTTTTGGGCATTTGTGGGGAACCTGAGGCTTTATTTGCAGAGTATCCCTAACAGCAGTGAGGGTGGCAAAACAATGTTGCAGTGCTTGATGAGGTTATAAATACTGTGAGGAGGGCCTAAAGTGGGGTTGGAATAATAACAGACATATTAAAGAAAACAGTGGGAATGCCCACTGAAATGACCGGGATCAATTCTGTTCCTTCGTTCTCCCCCACAAAGAAATGCGGTGCTGCTGTGCTGATGGGCCGTACATCAGAAATGGTTTTCCAGTAGGGTAATGAGAACGGCGGATGTGAGGAGTGTTGGGTTGCTTTTAAATTGACATATTTCAGTGATGTAGAAAGTGGTGCCTGTTTATTGTGGCAGTCTCAGGAGACATGGATGAGGCAGGAAAGACAAGCCCCTCTTGGCCTTCCAGCCTGAGGTAGATGCTTTGAGTGTAGCCCCTCAGATCTTTTCTTTGTGTGGGGGTGGGCTGTGGAGGGGAGAATTGCATGGTACAGTCTTGTTAACTTGTTTCTAACTCCACAATATACTGGTCAGCATATGCTCCCCTGCCTTAGCCTTCTCTATGTCCAAGGAGAGTTTGAGAATGCTCAGAAGTCACCGTGTCAGAGGCAGATCACCATCCCTTCAGGTCCAGAGCAGCCAGGACTTGGCCTGAAAAACTGACCTCGTAGTTCGTTTGTCCGGAAGTGACTGCAGTGGCCCTTACTATTGCTGCAGCTGGACATTTATGATTTCTACCTTGATTTTTCAGATGATTTTTTGAGCCCTGACAGTGTTCCATGTACTGTGGAAGGCACTGGGGAAGTTAGACAGGGTCCCTGCCTGCTCGCAGCTTAAATTCTGCATCCCCTTTATCTTCTAAGTCTTTGGCCAACTGCAGAGGAAGCCACCTTGAAAGATGCATGCCCCCACCCCCACCCCTAGAGCCCCTGCCACGGGAGACCTGGCTGGAGGAAGCTTACTCCTCCTGGTAACCAGGGTTGATACTGGTTATAATAATATTCCATGCAGAGGTTGCTTATACCGGGCTGGCCATCCTTGGTGCGCACATTTGCCGAGAGACGTGCACTTAGGTTGGGACTCAGAGTATCCTTAGCCGGAGTTCACGGCTGAGGCATCCTTCAGCAGCGTATGTTCTCTATGTAGGTAGGATGCACACCATCACTTGCGCCCAGAGCCAAAGCTACTCACCCTGCAGAGGCCCCCCTCCTTGCAGAGAGCTCTTACTATAGCATCTCATTTAGTTGGTTGAATATTCACTTTAAAGCTCTGTTCTGCACTCATGGGCCTGTTACCTCCAGCTGACTGTTTCTTGCATTTGTGGGTATTATTTAAGATGGCTTCATCAACTTTGTTACCTACGTTTTACTTGGCTCACTCTAAGTTTGCAAAAACATTTTTTAACCTAAAAATTTCTTGTTTTTTTCTTTTAAGTTTGACTTCTACCCTCTTTCCTTTTTTTTTTTTTTAAGTCTGTTTTATTCATTTCAGCTCCGAATGTCAAAAGAGTTCCCAGTTTCTTTGTAGAAAAAAATGAGTTATACAAGAAGAAACAGCTACCTAAAGGAAGTAGGCTTGTGCTTTCCGCCTTTAGGATCATCTGTTTTGGTAGACAGTAGGTGTGTGTTGGTAGGTGTGTGTGGCTTTGGGGTCACCCGTCTCTTAGGAAGTGCCGTATTATGGAGCCCCGTCTTGTAGGAGAAAGGTTCTGAGACCGTGTGCGGGTCTGCCCTTCTCACGGGGCTTTCCTGTTCTTGGTGTTCCAGCAGCAGCCTTCTGTGATGGTTTGAATGTAGACCTGGCCCCACGATACTCCCAGACGCCTTGTTGGGCACGTGGGATGGTGGCTTACAGACGTTTTCTAGGGGAGTTGGGTCAATTTTTAAAGTTTCTTTAAAGGACTAGCGTAGTGTATTCCAGAAATGTATTTCACGGACTCTTGTTTTTGGGGTCCAAGGAGGGGTTCTTTTTCTCTGCCCTTCTCCCCAAAACAGGACTTGTACGCCACTGCCAGGGAGAAAGGCTTGTGCCAGGTTTGTTTACAGGTGAATTCGCACCAGTGATGCTCGTTAAGGGTGGTCTCCTCAGTGAAGGTCCTTTTGCTCAAGGCACTTGCGTCCCAGGGCAGTGCAGGTGTGCTGCCCAGTGAGGAGCACAAGTTGATGCTGGAGCCTCAGGAATGACAGGGAGGCCTCGTCACAGTGAGAGGACCCTGGGGTGAGGTATGCAAAGCTGCGGCCCAAACCTGGCTCGCTGCCCTGTAAGTCTCAGCTACGGACCTTGTCATTTAGCCAGGTTTGCTGGAACCAGATTTCAAATGGAACAGTACCTGTCCCATCACAAGCACTTTAAAACTAACAATGTCTACAAACCTTAAGAATTAAACAAACAAACAAAAAAGAGGTTTACAGTCTCATCTCAAGAACTAAAACAAGAGAGAAGCTATGATAAATGACATACAGGTGTTAGGATGTGTACAAAAAGTGTATGTGACGAAAATACACCATAAAGTTAAGCAAAGGAAATTAAATAAATAAATAAATAAATAAATAAATAAATAAATAAATAAATAAATAAAAGTTAAGCAAAGGGCAACCTGGGGAAAAACATGGCCATTTTCTGCCACAGCGAAAGAGCTAATTTCCTTAATATATAATGATCTCCTACAAATCAATGAAAAGGCCAATAACCTAAATGAAAAAATCATCAGCGAGTACAGGTAGACAGTCCCGAGACAAGGGAGTAGCAGTGGCAACTAAACAGAGTGAGATAGTTAGCCTCACTTGCAATAAAAGAAATAGCAATGAAAATTCTCATGAAAGACCCTTTGCAAAGATCCCATTGCAAAAATTAGCATCTTCTTGGCGCAGTGTGTTGACAGGAGAGCCAGGAAGCAGCTACCCTTTCAGCTGTTGTTGGAGGGCGTGTAACGTGGGGATGGCAGTTTGGAAATATTTATCAAAATGAGAAATGCCTGTACGCTTAGAACCTGCGCTCGCAGTTCTGTCAGTGGATGCAAAAGATGCACATGCGTGAAGTGAAGGGTGTACAAAAAATCTGCATTTCCTCGATACAATCAGAAAAAAAAAGTAGAAATGACAGGAGTGTCCACTAAAAAACAGCTGCATCCTGTGTTCAAATGTCAGCACCAGCTCTGCTCTCCCACACACCGTCCCCTCTGCTGCTTGCTTTGCTGGTTCTCAGCCAGGTTTTCTCTATTTGATGGCAGTTCTGGGCTCACCTTCACAGCAGGGACGGTGGGTCTGGCCAAGTTTAGGGCTTGCCTTTTATTGGGTCACCCCTCACCTGTGAGCAGGGGAATGGAATGTTCCATAAATTGACCTACAGTGGAGTAAATGTCTCATTTATATTTTTACAAATCCAGTCCTCTGACTCTCACTCCCTCCTGTCTTCATTTCCTCTTCATGTCCCTTCTTATGTCAGATGAAGCAACAGAGTCTGAGACCTATTGTATTTTCAGACATTGTAATTTTATGCATTATAATTAAATCATAATCATTGCATCAATCTTATGAGGTAGGAGTTAATATAAAGGTTAAGCAACTTGCCTGAAGTCACAGCAGATAAGTGACAGAGCTGTGCCACGTGTGTTGGCACACCCTGCTCTCATCCTGACTGACAGTCTTGATGCAGCCGGTCTGGGGCGGGGCCTGGGCGGGGCCTGGGCGAGACCTGGGCATTGGTGTGTAGAGCTGCCCCCAGCTGATTGGACCAAGCGGCCGGAGCTGGGAACCACTGGTCCATGACACCAGTGAGTGATGACTTTCACTCAAGATCTCGACGGAATTAAAAGCTCAGCTTCTTGGTGCTCTGCGTGCAGGCTGGGGATTCTCCTGCACACTGCCAGGCCTGTCTTCATGTAGGAAACTCATCTCTGAAGTAATAGGCGCTTGGGAAGAATTCCAGCAGGCAGTGGGCAGGACCCTGAGGTAGTAAGGACGGCATGCCCGAGTGCCTTGAGGGCTCCACAAGAAATTTGATTCTGTCTCCTTGGCTGGTAGTTTTCCTTGGCTGGCAGTTGTCAGGTTCACATGAGGTGGCTCTAGAGAGACTTGGGGAGCCCAGAGGAACTTTGGATGACTTGTTTGTTCTCATCTTCTGCACTCCTGGAAAAGGTGCTCAACTGGATTGGGGGATGGGGTGGAGGGGACAGGAAACTAGGAGAGAAGTGCAGCTTCTGGACAGAAAATCAGCAGACAGATACACCAGCAATGGGGACTAGGGGAAGAAGGATTAAGAAGGGGGGAAAAAAGCGGGGTGGCCAGATGGCTCAGTTGGGTAGAGTGCGAGCTCTGAACAAGGTTGCCAGTTCAATTCCCACATGGGATGGTGGCCTGTGCCCCCTGCAACTAAAGATTGAAAACAGCGACTGGATTTGGAGCTGAGCTGCGCCCTCCACAACTAGACTGAAGGATAACAACTTGGAGCTGATGGACCCTGGAGAAACACAGTATTCCTCAATATTCCCCAATAAAATTTATTTTTTAAAAAAAAAGAAGGAAAAAAAGCCTTTTTAAAAGGTCCTTGTAAATCAGAAGGAAAAGAGGAAATTGAAATTTTAAAGTACGTGATTAGGGTTTAAGTTCAGTAAACTTCACTACATGTAAACACTTCACTTAGTATGTTCTGTAGTAGATGAATGGAGGAAAAGTAGGACTACTTTTGTTTTTCTTCCCAAGTGTCACTGAGATTTTTGTGTTCTCTTAGATACATTTTAAGATGAATTATGCACATCAAATTACCAGACACTTGAGATGGAAATATATGTTAGTAATATTCAAAGAGAATTATGTGCTCCATTTCCTTTTCTCAGGAAAAAGAAGCAGGCAGAACTTATATTCTGAAAGAAAATGTGAAAATCGCATTAGAAGTCAGAAAACCCTCACCCCCCCCATACCCCCCATTTGTTTGATTTGTCATTGATCTGAGATCATGGGAGACTGGAATCACCAGGGGACCTTCAAAAACAGATTGGTGCCAGGACTCACTCCAGACAGCCAATCAGGTGGCCCGGAGTTCCAGGTAGAGGCCTGATTGGCCGGGGTCTGCAGTCCAGTGAGCAGAGGGCACAGTGAATGTAGCCCCTGCCCTGTCCAGCACTGGGACTCTGGTCCCGTAGTCTGTGCTTCTGACTTTGCCAGTGATGTCACACTTTTGGGCAGGGATCTGCAGAAGCCTACCGGCCCCTAGCACCTCCTTTGGAATAATGGGAGTTAAGTAAATGCACACTGATGCCTATAATGGGGAGGAGACTGTCTCTTCTCACAAGTAACCCACATTGATCCGTCTTGCAAGTGGGTTCATTCACTCACTGTCCTAACGAAAGTGGGTGCACAACCTGGTCTGTGTGGCAGAAGATACGCGAGGGGTTCTTTTTCAGCCCTACTCTTCTGCCTCTGAAACCAAGCCCTGACCTTCTTCTCTCCCAGGTCCCTTTGTCACGCCGCAGCAGGACTGGGAACAAAAGATGATTGTTTCACCGGTCCAGGATGCCAAAAGCAAAGGAAGCCCTCCTAGAGCTTTGCAGCCCCCCAACAGCGCTGGAAGCCCTTATCCTCTGATATTTACTCAACACCTGACACCTCCTGGGAATCTTTCAAATTGTTCTGGAAACAAATCATTCTGCCTCAAGTGCCTATTTTTAGACTTTATAAAGCCCACGTTCGATTTTTGCTTTCATTCTCTCTATCCACTAAGCCTGCTATTTGAAAGGCAAGGAGATCTTTTGTCTTTAAAAGGTCAGCACCCTCTGGCTCACTCCCCACAGGAACCCCCAAACCCTGGAATGCACTGGGGTTATGTCTCTTCCCTCGTTCTGACCACAACCAAAACCGCAGGTGATGACCTTCAGACCAGAGTAGTTGAGACAATACAATTGGGGGAAGAAATTTACTTCAAAACAATGAACCTTGAGTTAAAATGACAATAAATTGGTACGTCTTAGAACTTTTCATCTGCCCTGGGCATGACTTGTTCAGCGAGACGGGTTTGAGCTTTGAGTTCTCCAGTTGGCTGTCCAAGTTCAGGACAAGTGCACGATGGTTACTAGCTCAGGGAGTGAGCAGCTATCAAGTTCAATAACGAACTATAGGAAACAGGTTTCAGTCTTTGAGGTGGGGGGGTCTTGACCACATTCCAGTCCAGCTGCTCTTTGGCCAGAGGTTTCGGCTTTTCTCTTCACATGAACCCATGGCAACCGTGTAACTTTCAAGGCAGTGATAATTCAGAGTGAAACCCGAGACCCAAAGGCAATGGTGGGGGCAGTTTCATATCGTCTCTCCCCTTTCCTTTTCCCTTCATTTCCGACCTTCTCTCTCTCCTTGTTTTCTCCCTCCCTTTCACCTTATGGGGCCACACAAAAATAAAACAACTCAAGTATTTTTTATTTCGTATTCCTTATTGAATAAATAAAAGTTTTAGGATTCGTGTTATTAAATTTAAAATAGGTAAATTGCGTATTGTCTAGTGAATTCTCTAAAAAAAAAAAGCCAAAACGCTAATAAAACCAAACCAAGTGTTCCTTTAGGCAAAATGAAAAAAATAAATTGGGAAAACAAAAAGAGGACATACATTCATAGAAAAGATTGGAAAGCATGCGCAGAATATTAACACCGTTTCGGGGTAGTAGGGTGATCAGTTAATTTTGCTTTTTGTATTTTATAAATTTTCTTCAATAAGTAAAGTTTAATGTTACCAAATATATAGAAAGAAAAATGTGCATGCCTAATGATCTAGCCAACGTGCTTCAAAGGAATTCATCCTAAGGAAATAGTGAAGAGTGTATTAGCATAGCCTTATATGTCCAAAGAATTAGCTATAAATGTAAGGGTGAAATTCGGTAAATCAGTAACGCAGTTCGAGTTAGCTTGCAGTTGAAGTCACTGCTTGTATCTAGTACGGCTTGCTATCTAGCTACCTGTAATTAGATTTAGTTTGTTTTCAATTGGATCCACCTTGATATTGGCTGTTTTCTCTTTGTTTCTCCCCTACTGATTAACTTTTGTTCTCAAGGCTCCCCATATCTCATTAATTAACAACATCCTATCCTGAAAAGAGCAATTTCTGAATCCTCAGGTGCCCGCACACTAGAATCCAATTTACAACTCCCTTGCAGTTTTTACTGGTGATGCATAAAAGCCCCAGGCCGTGATGGCTGAGTCTGGGAGATAACATAATCTTCCAACAGACCAGACCCCCAGGAAGTGATGTCAGCCCTCCAACCTGCCTGACCAACTCCCCCGTTCCTACTTAAGAAAAAGCTAACATGAAGTTAGTGCAGCTGTCTACCAGACTCTGCCCTGGTGAAGGAGTCTGCCAGTATTTCTCTTACCCCTCTGTCTCGGCAGCTGTCCCTATAAGACCCTGCCCCCGACAACCCCCCCCCCCCCCCCCCCCCGCCCCATGTTTCTCTCCTTACTACCCGAAACAATCCTCATCTCTGGACACTGCCATGGGCATTTTCTCTCTGCCCTAACTTTGTAGAGTCTGTGAATGCTTTCACCTTTTGCGAATGACCAGGGGTTAATTCCACACCAGGACAATAAAGATCAGAAGTTGTTTGTCATGGATTAAAACAATCTAAATTGGTTTCATAATGGTATATGTCTAAAATGAAATAGTATGAAGCCATTAAAACTGAGTCATAGATATGTATTTGATGATATGGAAGCATTTTATAACAGAATGAAAAGGTAAGCCACAAATTGGTTTGTATAATTTGATCCCATCTTTTTGTAAGAAATATACACACATGCAGAGATAGTGAAGATTTGAAATGGTATTATTATACTACGTTAAGGTATTATTTGTGTTACCTCAAAGAAAGGGATTCTTGGATATTTTCTTCGCCTGACTGTGTGTATGTTAATTTTCCTGGAAAGGATCCATTTGCTTTTGTAGAAATTGGATAAGTTTATTTCAGTTTTAGAAAATAATCGCCTCTTTATTTGAGTGAGAACCTATGATTTACACCTCATAGCTGACCTTTTACCCCCATTGTTTAAATCCATCTTCCTACACCTTCAAGGGAATGAAAGTAATAATAAAAAGAGCTTAAAATGACAAACTGCTGAATGGACTATTGATAACTGTAATGGCTGAGATTTTCAATTGCCATTTATATCAATGAATAGTACTCTTTCTTTTCTGGTGTGTTTAGGTTTTTATAGCAGAAGTGGCACTGCTGTTGATTGCACTTTATTGAGGATTTGAAGCTTAATCTTTGTAATTGGGAGCTAAATAATGAAAATTGTTCTAGATGGTGTTACAGTAAGTGAATCTCTGAGCCCAAGGGCCTGGTGACAGTGGCTGTATTTCAGAATTCAGAAGCTGTTTTTGTGTTGATTTGGGTTTTACAGCTACGTTCCCTGGGCTGAGGCTGGCGGAAGGCAGCCTAAGGTAATAGGTAAATTACTAAGGAAGACATTGACTTACTTTGTAGCAGTTTAGGATTTCATTCGTGAGATAGGCTCATTGAAGATCCATTACAGTTAAGCTAGAACTTGGTGTATAACCAAAGTGTTACATTGTATGTACAGATGACAAGTGTTGAAGACTTCAGGAAAATAGGACCTAGATGGGCAGTGATTGGCAGGTGACAAGCTCATCCATCCTGGAACCCCCGGAGCCAGCATGGTACTTGGCACATGGTTGGAGCTAGATAAATACTTGCTGAGTGAGCTGGCTTTCCCAGCCTGGATTCCTAATACACGAGCCTGGGTCATGAAACTTCAGGAGAGGAGCTGCACCACACATATGAGTAGGGTTTCCAGGCGGGAATTCCCGCCCGTTCTCAGGAATTTTTTTCGCTTTCCTGTTGTCGAATCCTGAGATATAAACTGCTTTCTGTTCTCCACGATGAATCATTTCTACAAAGTGACGGCCGATACTACCAACCACCTGGGTTCAAGGAGCCGATTTTCCCAATTTCCCCGATTTCCCGACCAACTTTTCTCAGGATTCGGGAACGGAAAAGCGGAAAAAATTCCCGAGAACAGGCGGGAATTCCCGCCTAAAAACCTTAGCGATAAATAGGAAAAATGTCTAAGAGATACATTGTGAGTAGTACGTTTATTTCCCATTGTGGGTATTACTGGGTTCAAGGAGCCGATTTTCCCGACTTCCTGACCAACTTTTCTTGGGATTTGGGAATGGGAAATCGAAAAAAAATCCTGAGAACGGGTGGGAATTCCCACCTGGAAACCCTACAAATGAGCACTCTGAGACTGGGAGAGTAAATGAGTGGTTCAAGATCACAAATGATTCCTGATTGTCAACACTACTGATTGAGTGTTAGGTGCACCATTGATGTACTAACAAGAGATGAAAATGGCAGGCAAGTACCTTTATGACTTCCTATGACAGGCTTGCTGATTTCAGAAAGGTGAAGATGCTGTAAGTTGCCTAAAATGAAACGAAGATAGTTAACGGCATCAGGAGGTCTCCTGACACTTTGCTTATCCAGTTAGCAACTCATGTTAGCCCTTTGACAGTTTACCGCTTACTTGAATGTCTTTACTAGGTTGTCTTGACGAGCTTTGGAATGTCTATAGAGTTCGTTTGTTTCCTGCCTAGCTTTCTGCTGGGTTGGCTGTGGGGGTGCAGCCCACGGGTACTTGTGTTTTCCTTTCAAGGGAGTTCAGTAACCATCTAGTCATGTGGAAAGCTGCTGTGCTGGGAGCTGGAGAACACAAGAGTTTTGGGCCTCCAAGAGTTTATTATCAATTGCTAATTTGAGCTCAGCCTGGCCCTTGAATGTGGGCCATAGATTTCCAGATATTAAAGAAAAAGAAAAAAGATCCTTTAGTATATAGAGTTGTCTTTCTTCCTGCTTACTTAATTTCTGATTGTTTTAAAAAAAAATTGGAATCTAAGTGTGGTATGTCATGTTCCAACACAACATGGCAGCCTGCGTGGCTTTGAGGGTGTGACTGTGATGGTTGCAGAGGTTTTCAAAGTAAAGTGGCTAAGAAGAGAGGGAGACCTGTGTGTGTGTGTGTGTGTGTGTGTGTGTGTGTTGGGGGCCATGTGTGGACTATTTCTTGATACAATCTATTTTACATACGACGTGTTCTTTGCTCTATTTCATATATGACAGTGTACATCTGATTAGAAGACAGAATGTACTAAAATTTACCTCTTGAATTGATCTAGTATAAAACTGAACTAAATATCAGTCAAGTACTTAATTTTATAGTGGTTTCAAATAGCCTATTGGGGTAATGTGGGTAAAAAGTTTTTACATAGTATAAACTTCTGAAAATGTCTGTCTTCTTTTGTACCTAAAAGGGGCATCGGCCTTCTTCTGTTGTACTCCAAGCAGATGCTGCTACTACATGGAGACAGATTTGCCAGCTGTGGCACAGCTGGTCTCCCAGGCCTTTTAACAGCTGCCTATGAAGCACATGTAGAGTCTTCAACTAGTACTTGCTTCGAAATCACTAGTATCATTTTAGAGAGTGTCCCCGTGACACCACTTACGTGCAAAGTTTTCCGATTTCTTCCTTCTCCATGGCCCTCCCTTCCTCTGGCTAATTTTTCCTAAGGTTGTTTGTTGCCTGCTTTTGCAAGCCTCCAAGTAGTTTCACCATGGACTGATGGAGGCTTCCAGGGAGGGAACTGGTTAGGAGCATTTCTTCAAATGTCACCCGATTGGTAGCTCTTTGTTTGTGACCCGATGTCCAGTGCATTCTCGCTCTGGAGAATTCTGCACAGAACAACTCTCCTGCACCCACCCAGGTCGAGGCCGCTGGTCAGGGCCCAGCTCAAAGGCTGTCTCTGATGTATTCTGGCTCTCCCACTTGGTCTCTTCACTTGGTAGAGGTGCCTGCCTCATATTTTCCGTTAGAATTGGCTCTGGGCTGCTACATTCTGGGAACAAACACACTGGCTCTTTGATTTTCTTTTCTCCTTTTTGGGAATTTCATTCCTTGTAACCAAATCACCAGATGTTGGGTGGGAGAAGACGAGGTGATGGCAAAGAACAGAACTTTTATCCTCCCTCTTGTATTTAGCCGCCTGATGAAAAGCCTGTGGGAAAGAAGGAAGGTTGGAAAGATCTGGTGGGGAAGTATGAAGGTTGTCCTTGAGCAGCCAAACTTGCTGCCAGGAGGTTAATGCAATGGGGAGAATGGATGGAAGATGATGTATAGTTCATGACTGCAATACACAGGAGCTACCACCAGATGGCGATGATGGCTTCTTGGCCCTTCGGACTCTGGGACGCCCCTTCCCGGTGAAGGTCTCTAGAGCATGTATAACCTTGACCTGGTACTCAAGCTGTTGTCATTCATATCAAAGAGTGGTACTGTAAGTAACCTGTGAATTCCATTTTAAGAAACAATTGCCTTTTTAAAAGCCAGCATTAAAGAAAAAGATCTGGCTCAATTAAGAGCCTATTCTTTAACAATTTTGGCTCTTAAAAGTGGGCATGACCTTGGCCTTGAAGTGGGAAGCTACAAGGAATTTGGGGCAAAAACCTCTAACTTGGGCTGCAACTTGGTATCTCTGGCAGCGTTTGTGCCGAGGGACCATATGATCTGGCTTTGACCGTTGTATGCCAAAGGGGTCTTTAACTTGGCCTCCGTAACTGTTGGAGACATTGGTTAAAATAGAGGTAGGAGAAACAAAGAGATTTTGCTGTTGGATATGCACTGGATCAGTTTCTAAGTTGAAGGACGGTGAGAGGGGTGCCTGGCTAATTGAGGACAGTACTTTCAGAGTCACAAGCCACTGGAGGCGAGTAGGTGAGAGCAGAAGAGGCAGAAGCCTGTAGATTTCAGGACCACTGGTCTCTCCACCTGGGATCTCACTGATTTCGCACAGTGGTCCCTGAAGGAGGTTCCAGGGCTCCAACGCTACAGATAAGGAAGCCAAAGGTGAGACAGGTCAAGAAGCTTGCCCAGAGTCCCCAGCTAGTGAGGTTGTGGAGATGGACTCCAGAGCCCGTTTTGTCTGATGAAAATACATGCTCATTCCACATCTATGAGGACAACAGAGCAGTTCTTTCAACAGTAGTATCCAGAGGAGTTTCTTCATTTCCTTGAACGTCCTTCCTCTCAACATTGGCATGAACATTTAGGAAAATATGCCATTCATTTTCCAAAAGGGACATTCTATATGCCTTGGGGGTCCCAGAGGTTTCAGGGTCACCTCAGCCAGGCCAGGCGTGCACTTCTTACTGGAAGTTAGTTGTTAACTTTCATGATGTTTTGCAGGGGGGCAGTGTTGTGGGATCGTGGTTTGAATTGGTAGTTGTGCCTCTCGAATCCACAAAGTTCCCTCTGTAAGTCATTGGTTCTGCTGCCTCTGATGAGCCACTTCGCTCTTCCCCACATTGAATTTGCTCTCACTTTGAGCAAGGCAGGCACGAGCAGCAGCTGCCAGCCCAGACAGGCCTCAGCAGGACACCAGCCGGTACCGCTGGAGGGTGTCGGGGTGGGTGGCTCTCAGTGGAGCCCTGCCTGGGCGGTAGCTGCCTCAGAGCCCTCCGTCTCGGAGCCTTGCTGGGAGCTCGGGGCTCCTGGGAGCTCGGCGCCGCCCACCTCCGGGCTGTTGATCACCTGTCAACAGGGGGAACTGGCAGAGACCAGGCTTTCTCCTCGCTGCTGTTGTCAGGGGAAACACACTACCATCTGCCTCCAGACCAGCTCTCTCTGTCTCTCTTCCCCTTTAAAATGAGGTCTTCCTGCCTGGAATCTGGTAAGTGCCACAAAGGATTCCATTTTCCTTGGTTAACATCAAGAGAATGTGCTCTTATAATGGATTCATTAGTTTTAAATGTGCCAGAATTTGGGGAATGAACCAAGCTTCCTCCCTCCCTTCCTTCCTCTTTCCTTCCTCCTTCCTCCCATGTCCATGAAACATTTTTTGCATGCTTCAGAAATCAAATATGTATAGTGAAAATTTTTAATTCTGTGTATAACCTCTGTCATCTTGTTTGAAACCTTTTTTTTTTTTCAGTGCACGGAAAAATCATTATACAGATATTGCTCTCTGGTGCCTTCCCCCTTCCCTTTTGTGAATACATGAATGCGTTTGTCATCACTGTGTTCCTGAAATGTCAAAAATAGACACAGTGAAAGGATCTGTCATGCAGAGTTCAGAAATTTCACCCCCAGGTGAAATGAGGGACAGATCTTTAATTTTTTTTTTTCTGTTTAGACTTCATTGTGTGTTAAGTTCAATTTTAAGCACAGGTAATGCAATCAACGAGGTCACAGTGGGGCAGTGTTTTAGATTTACCTTCATTGTTTTAGATTTGCCTCCTGGGACACAAACACCTTCCTCACTTGTTTTATAACCTTTGCAGGAAATGCGTGAGGGTGAGTCACATAACTCCCAATTTTAGCTTTCACTTGTGTTCACACAGATTAAATGCTTTTGCTCTGAAGTGGATAGATATTCAGTTAGGAACTTTACAAAATTTTAAATGAGGTGCTCCATACTCCTCCGCCTCCAAACATGTAAACTTGTATTTGCTTTAAGAGAAAGTAAAACTGACGCTTCGTCTTTTCTTGATTCGAAGGTAAAGGGGACTCACATTAGATGTCGTTAAAAATGCATACAGAAAATTAATCTCCAGGAGTCTGTCATCTTTCTATTCTAGATTAATCTCAGCAGGAATCAGTGTGGTTCTACCTTTTTTTTTTTTTAAACTTGCATCACCTAATGCTTTATGGCAAATATATGCCTGGAAGAAAATTCAATTACGTAATACTGGAATGGAAGAACCAGGGCCATGCTTGCTCTTTTTGGGTGAGTCTATACACAGCCTTAGACAGCGTGGTAGAGGAGCTCCTGGTGAATTTTATGAGTTGTGGAGGAGAGGTGTGTGGGGGCGGGGGCCCAAGCATGTGCAGCAACTTGAAGCATGACAGAAAGAACACTTGTCAGACACCTTCAAAACCCTGCCTGTTGGTAACATGTGAAATTGAAATTCTGACCCTGTTTGCTGGACGGTGACCCCTTGTTTTGCTTGAGAATTGCGTGGTCTTGGGTCCCTGGGTGTGTGAGAAACAGCAGAGCAGCTTAATGAGTAGGGAAATGCCATCCTTTCTGTGTGTGACTTGAAATTGTGGAGTCGAAAGGATCATCTTAAAAGGAGATGTTTCCACTGACAAATGGACGATGGGAGACGCAAACTCTGCAGACCTTACCTGTTTAGGCTTCCTTACCTGTAAACTGCCTTGCACGTGAGGAGAGACAGTTACACCTCATTCGTGATAAGGAAGAACAGGAAATAAACCCTAGAGAATGAACTGCAGCTGTGAGTGGAGAACAGTTGTGGAAGAAAAGAAGAATCCCCCTACCCCTCCAAGACACCCCTGTTTGGCTCTGCTCCCTCTGTGCCATTGCGATGCCCTTCTCCTGAAATGACCCAAACTGTGTGTTTGGCAACAGGAGGCTGCTACGTTATCTAAATGCATTTCTTTCAGCTTGTGAACGCCCATCCCTTGCCAAGGGGCCTGTGTGCCTGGTTAATGATCTTTAATGTAAATGACTGTCTGCCCGATTAACATTTAGCTTGCTTGGTACCAGACAGGTTGAATTCTGTGGTCCTCCCGAGATTTATTCTCTGCCAGCCATCTGCCCACCTACCTGTGGGAACTGGGCACAGCCAGTTCTCTCTGTTTGTGTGCTCTTTCCCTCGCGGTGCGGGAATTCGGTGTGAGCCAGATGAGGTGGAACCAAAGGTATTGGGCAGAAGGGAACAGCTGCACAGCATCCTGTGTGGTGGGAGGGCTCCCGGGTGGGTGGTTTCCAGGCTCCTGAAATTCAGACCTAGTGAGCCTTTCCGCTGAGCCTGCTTTCCAGAGGGCTGCTGACTGGAGCTCCATCCAGGTGGCCGTGATAGTGGGTGATCCCCATGTCTTAATTACAAGTGCCGGCTGCCTGGGTCTCTAAGTGCCTTGGCAACTGTCTGCTCAAGTTACTTTCTTCCTGGTAGGTCACCTGTTGGCGTTTCTCCATGAAGGAAATAGACGCGTGGATGGTCTTGCAACTCTGGGGTGGGTAGAGTTAGCCTTTTTCTTCTGACCTAAATACTCGTATATGTATTGGTGATTTCTACATACGGATGCCTAAAAAAAGATATGAAATAGCTTTCATAGCCACAAAAATGAGAATGTCCTTTTTTTTTTTTTTTTATGATGTTAAGAAACAACTTTTACGACCAGTTTTTAAAAATCTGGTGGCACCCACCCGTAATCTGTCAGGTTTCCCTTAAGAATTACTACTCCTGTTTAACGGTTGATTATTGAAGTATTCCTCTCTAAGCAGAGTGACACGAAAGAAACCCGGGGACATCGGCCTAAAGCATTTAGAAGGCACACACTTCCATTAGAGCTTTCATCTTTCGCTGGCCTTTATTTCCTTCCAGGAATTGGGGTCTGTCGTAACCGCCGGTGGCAAAATGATGCTGGGACGTGTGCTTTTGGTCCTCTGAGGCAGAATGTGAGGGGTTGGGTGGCACCCAATGTCATGAGTCGTCTGCTTGGCCTCTTTCCCAGACCAACTTGTGCCTTATGCTCGGTTGGTGTGGCCAGTTGTAGAATCTGATGTTTACTTGAGAATCCTGGGATGGAAAGGATTAAGAGGGGTTTCGAACCCAAATTCCTTATTTCTAGGGAATTCTCAGGTCTATGCATTACATTTATTTATTGCTTTAAAAAGTACTAACTCTTAACAGATGGGGGGGGCATCCCGTCATTTTGCTTCTTTGGTCTTCCATAGTGATAATGTTTTCTGAGACAAATACCAACTTTATGGTCTAATAAAAGATTTTTTAAAAAGTTGTTTACTAAGTATTGCTTTGTCTTGTGCACCTGAAACTAATAAAATTATATATATATAAAAAAGGAAGCCTTGAGTTAAGAAAAAAAAAGTTGTTTAATCCATGTTGAAATCTTACAGTGCTATTGAAGTCTTATTATATTTATTTATATTTATTGTGAATTGCTTTATCGTTCCAGTTGTGCTTCTTTCCTCCCAGGGGATGTGTAGCAATGTCTGGACACATTTATGACTGTCCTGTAGTGGGACAGGCTAGGGATGCTGCACAGCCTTTTACGGTGCCCAGCGCAGCCCCTCATCACAGAGAAACGTCCAGCCAAATATCAGTAGTGCCAAGGCTGAGAAACGTTGCTCTAAGGAATGCACAAAATTAGAAATGTCCTGGAAAACCTGAAATCTCTGGACAGCCTATCCATAAGGAATAAAAGTTTTTTTTGCAAAAGTGTTTCATGGGTCCTGGTTGAATTAACACATGAGTGGACCATGTGGATTGTATAACATAGTATTACGGTGGTAAACTGTCTTTCTTTCGAGTTAGAATTATTGGCAAAGTGTCTCGGTGTAACATTATTTAGTAGACAGTTACTTGATAGTTTGCTAGTATCATCAGCCTGAACAGAGGATTTGATTGCATTGTCAGGCAGGACAATCCCCTCCGTGTGTGGTGGAAATGACTCTGGCTGCTGCTGGGAAGACCCGGTCGTGGTCAGGGCATCCCTGAGGCCATCTGTGGCAGAGGACAGGCTAGGGGTGTGCCCGCTTTTAACCTCACTGTGTTGTTGGAGTCTGAAATGAGAAGGACTTGTGGAATTTTAGACACAGAACAGAATGTCAGTCAGTGAAGTCTAATCATCTTCTCTTTCGAGATAAACTCGAGCGTGGAAAGGTGGACTTCCCTTTTCTAATCATCCTGACGTGGTTTCTCCCTTGTTTCAGCTCTTAGGGACGTTTCCCCTGCTCAGTGAATGCACTTTCCAGTTAATCATGTGCTCATTTTTGGCATCTTGCGTTGTCGTCCTGACTTGCTCTTTGACATCGAGGTTGACCTTTTATGCCCATCACTCCTTAATTCGGTCAAACTAATGTTGGGGAGGGGACAATGACGTATGCACCTTTGGGTTCGGTCGTAGCCATAGAGGTGTTTTATAGGTTTCAGACCCCCAAGATGCTATTTGTTGATCAGATTTAAATGACACACGAGCTTAACATGACAGAACCAGTCTCAGTATCCAACTGACTTCCAGATTGGTATTCTTCATGCCACAACCCACTTTATACACATGGAAACTCCTGATGTCTCTGACAAGCCTACGTTCTCTAAGATGGTGGTTACCGTAGGCATAGATTAAGGCTGGTCGGTTCAAAACCAACTCTTGATGGTGTTTCAGCTGATACTTGCATTATTCTTGAGTTCATTTTAGTTCTTTATGTTTGTATGTGCTGTGTTCGCTTAAATAGCCTTCCTATGGTAAATTTTAAATTGTAAGAAAGCCAAAATTGCACCTTGGAGCAGGACATTAGAGAAAAACAGAAAATCTGAATAAAGTATGGCCTTCAGCTATTGATACTATTAATATATCAACCTTGACAAAGATATCATCCTAATGCAAAATGGGGGAAACTGGGTATGCTTTGTACTAGCTTTGCAATAATTCTGTAATTCTACAGCTGCTCTAAAATAAAAAGTTTATTTAAAAAAAAAAAATCCTAAAATTGCCACCATTTTGTTACAAGGATAGTAGTTCATTGTATTGTTTTCTTTTTCTTTGAAATAGGCTGCCACAGAATTGAATTCCTTTTTTGCCTCCCTGCTCTCTACTCAGGATAGCCACGAAATGCCCTTCTCAAAATGTGGCCAAATTGGTTTGAGCCATTTCAAGCCATTATTGTGTGCCTGCCATGGCACTGACTCATTTCTAGGTGGTACAGTGAAAAGACCAGACAGATTTTTCAGGTTAAAAGGTTACATCAACAGAAAGTGTCTTTGTGGGTGCCAGTTGAAATATAATCGGCTGGGAATGCTACCCGCAATGCTCGTTGGACAATGGGACGTGTCCTCTTTCTGTTGGGCCTCCAAAGGCGTCTGGGTGACAGATGTCAGTGTGTCCCTGCAGCCTGGTGTGATTCAGTGCCTATCAAAGAGGACTAAGGAATTGTGGTTTCTGGGCACCAAATACACATGTGGGCCTATTGTATTTGATAAGCCACTAAAAATATTTTTGTGTTTATAGAACCATGGATGTGTTATGGGAGAAATGAAAAATTAGTGTGAATTTTTAAAGTCCTACTGGAAATTGCAGTACCTCAGGCCTGTGGCCCCCACCCTGCTCCTTTCCTGGCATGGAGAGTGGGGACCAGTCTGAGAAGCACTGGATTTGGAGATAGAAGAACTTGAGCCCCAGTCAGTTTGAGTCAATTACCTTAGCTGTACACAAGCATAATAGTCATCCTGAAGTTTTGTTGTGAAAATGCAATGAGATCATGTAAAATACATAGCTCCTCAGTAGCCTTCCCTTCCCTCAAGCTCTGGCCTCCTCTGTGATACCTGATGTAAGGGTTGTTGCCCTTCAGGCCAGAAGCCACCAGTCCTGCCCCAAGTTTTTAAAGCTAGAAAAAGACGTTAGACATGGGTTCATCTTTCTCATGTTACAGCCGCCCTGGGGACCATGGTCTTCCTGTTAAACTCCTTCCCTCTGGTCACCGTTGGCCAGGCGGTCGTCTAGGGCAGAGGTACTCAGTGTGTTCATGGGCCTGCAGCATCACCTGGGAGCTTGCTAGAGATGCACGACCTTGGGCCCTGCCGCAGACGTACTGAATCAGAGTCTGCTTTTCACTGGACTCCCCGCTGCCTCCAGCACAGTCAGGTTTGAGTGTGGTCGTCTCACAGCGATGGTTCACTGGCGAGGACGGTGCAGGTCCTTTCAACAAGTGGATTCACTCCCTCCGCCCGCCGCACCCCTCCAGTCTGCCTGTCCCTGCCTAGAAAGGGCTCAGCGTTGATCTCTTTGGAGGCGGAGTCTTGCCTGCTTAGTGCAACCTGCAGCCTGCAGCCCCCTTCATGCACAGCCTTCATCCTTCGGGATTTATCTGTTACGTCACGCTCGTGGTACTGGGTTAGTGCTCTTGCTTTTATTTCCTGACTCTGTTCATGTTAATTTGTGCATTTATGGTGCATTTTCACATCATTGATGTGAAGGGCCTTAAAATGCTAGTGTGTATATCACGCTGAGAGTTTCATCATCGTTATTATTATTAGCTCCATTTCTTTGCTTTGCTGCTGCTATTGTGGTGTGTGTGTGTGTGTTTGTGTAGGTGTGTAAAACTGATAATATTAGGCCTTGATGCATACTTGAATAAACCTTTATTGGTAATTATTCCTTTAATTATCCAAAAACTGAATTGGCAAGCTGAAGTGACTCCAAGGGGTGAAATCATTGTCATAATAAAATCCTTTACTATTGGATTCAGTATTTCCAGTCTCTTACATTTTAGTTTTAGAAGGTCAATTTTTAGAAAGTGGAAGTAATAATGTATCTAAATTCAGCGCTGAGGTTTTACACTGGAGGAAAGATTGTTGTTATAATATGTAGTGTTCGTAAATGTATAAGAATAAGAGGGTGTTTTTTTTAAGGCATCTTTTTATACCAAGGAACAGATGATCCATTTAGACACCAGTCTAAACTATGTTAGCTGCACCCAAATTAGTAAATGTTAAAATGACTATGACTGGTAAAAACATTTTTCAAATTCTTTTTGCTTTTTATATAATTAAATGAAATTCTCCATTTGGTAGTTGATCTCTCAGATAAATTAAGTCTTGCCAGACTGTCTGAGACAATAACTAGTGAATCAGACCCTAAAAACTTGCAACATTTGAAAAATAACTACAGCAATTTATATGGCATAATTAATTAAAGACTTTTTTTCAGTATTTAAAAATTTGTACTTACAAATCTTAGGCTGGCTTAGGTGAATCTAGTTCAGCTGCTGTGAAAAAGCCATTACTTCCAGCCACAGAAAACAACCAGTTTCAAAGAATGACTTTTAATTTAAAAATTCAGCCCTTTTTGAATTTAAAGCTCTAGCTGACCTCGTTACCAGATTTGTCATGGTATCCAGGCACTTCACTTTCTAGGCACAAATGAACTTACAGAATGGTTAAGGACGATTCATTGCTTCACAGGAAGCATTTATTTTCCTTTTGGTGTATATGTGACAGGTCGCTATTTGGTATACAAGTAGCTATTTGGATACCTTGACTTCAAGATGCTTATAGTCTAATAGAAACCTTGCAATTCCCGCTGGGCAGGGTTTCATGGAACATTCTAGCCAAGTAAATGAGTAGGCATCTCCACTGGTGAAAATTACTTTTGTAACTTTACAGATACTTGACATTATGTTGACTGGCAACAGGTCGTGATGGATGGGAATTGCATGTGTTTCTGAGACCCAGTTACTCTTTTAAAATCAGGTTAGAATTTCCATCATGTTTGTAGCATTAAACATTTCATTACATAAAGGGTTTCATAAGTATGGTGCATCTTTCTGAGAGACACTTGGTAAAAGTTTAAAAAAGGAAGACGGTGCCAAAAAAAGAAAAGCACTAGAAAAAAGATCAAATAGTTGGAGATGAAGCAAAACGCTCCAGCTCTGAAATATATAGAGTTCAATGAAGAAAGAAAAGAAAAAATAGGTTAAAAAATAAAAAGTAGGAAAGACAGGAACTCAGTATTCTGCCAAGTAGAATGTGTAGCTGATGCAAATATCCAAAAGGCATTGAGCACCTCAATACAAGAATTTGGGTTGCAAGTCAAACTAATTGAACAAATGTTATTTTATGAACAATAACAAGATATTCGAAGACCATCTACCAAGTATAATAAGTAACACAGGATCAACTGTAGGTATCGTCATTTAGCCTGACCTATGTGTGTCTCCTGCTGTTTAGATCATTAGTCTTCTTAATTGCTAATGAACGAATGTGGTTTTATGGTCACCAGCTTCTAGCTACTACTTAAACAATCCTAGGCCAGTAGGAGTGTGAGCCGTAGAACGCTGAGCCAACAACACTCCTGGTCAGCTGCTGTGTTCACAAATGGCCAAAGGGAGGACAGATTCGAGAATGATAAATAGTCACCTGGCAAAAATATTTGTCCTTTTTCAAAATTGTGGAAGTTATATTTAGGAGAAATGTTTTTGGTAAAAATATTTGGAAGTTTGTTTTATAATCAGAAGTAGCTTGAGTTATTTTGTCTAGAGGGAGGGGCGTGTCTGTGTGTGTGTGTGTGTGTGTGTGTGTGTGTGTGTGTGTGTGAAAGAGAACGTGGGGAGGGATGGAGAGAGGGAGGGAGAGAGAACGAGAGGGGCAGGTGATAGGGACAGGAGTTTGTCAGTTGGGAGAGGGAAGTGAGATGATTAATTGGTGCAGAATAAGAATAGAAGACATGTAGGATGTAGGCTTTTGAAACTTCAGGGCTTTCCATTTAGTCATTAGCTGAAGACTTATGGAGAGATGGCGGAAACCACCAATAATTAAGAAAAGAAAAAAGCATAATGAAAAAGGTCCCACACACTTTTCCTGGTATTCAGGTAGAGTGTAGTTCTGGTCCAACCAAATTCTCCTTACTTTCTTTCCCACCCAACGGCTTGGCTTTTCTTCTAGTCATGCTGACCTGCCTCAGTTCCCTGTCTATGTTCTGATTTTCACCTTCTTTGTGCCATTCTTCATGCTATACCTTGGGTTCTCCGTGTGCGCTGGCCTTGCTTATTTGGAGAGACCAAGTTCAGACACCATCTTCTGTATGAAGGCTTCCTTAATTCCTTTCCATTGCGATAATGTGATTCTCAGAGAAATAAAAAATGCCCCCCTGTGCATCTTTGCCTAAATATGGCTTAGTTGAACTGGACAAAGTCAGTTTAAAGGTTATACCACGCTTTCTACTCGGATGAAACCAGTTTACTATGTTCGTGAGCTGTATTCACACTGGGACGCTACCTCCTGTCCTCAGATGTCAATCCTTGGAGGACACATCTGCCCAAGGATTAGACAGATCCATCTTTGCCTGTCACGGTAACTTAGGTGTAGAGATCTGGCATTTGAGCTTAAGATTTGTGGGAGAAATCACAAAATAGAGAGAAACCTGGTGAGAAGAGGCAAGGGGACAGGCCATACCACTGAAGAGACAGCAGAATTGCTGGCTAGACTGGAGGCATTGCGTGGGTGTATGTTTGGGCCGAGGCCTGGTGGACAGTCTCTCCTGGACCTCATCAGGCACATAACCAGCGTTAAGCTTGCAGGAAGCAATTGCACTCCCACCTGTATACCTCCAAGGTCATCCTAAAGCCACAGTGTTGGATTGTGACGGGAACATTGGTGACCCTCAGATACAGTCCCCCCACTCCTCCTTGCCCAAGACAAAGCCTTTGCAAGTGCCTCCCCTCCCTCTGGTCCTTTGTACAATGAAACACACTTTAGTTTCGCCATCTACTCCCTTCTCTTTCAGCTTTAGCATGTAGCTGTTTGCTAAGCATAGAAATGCTTAGAAATATTTCCACCAGAAAGTGAAATTTAAGTATTTCAAAATATAGTATGAGAGTATCTGGAAATTTTAACTGGCCCAACCCAGTTTATTTCTTAACCATAACAAGTAACTACTGATTGCCATTGAACCCTGGAAAATAGAGGTTATCCCATTTAATTTTAACAGTTGAAACCAGAGTACCATGCAAGAAAAAAAAGCACCCCAGCCCAGTAAGTACCCCATTTTAAAGATTTTTCTGGGGAATTAAAAACCAATTTTTGGTTATAGCCAGTCCTAGGCCTTGAATATGAGCTATGACTCATAGTTCTGGAGTAGTATTCCGCACCCCCCCTTTTCACCTTCCCACCCCCGCCGCCCTGAACAGTGAGTTAAGGCACTTAGGACTCTATGCATATAGACTAGGTATAGGGGACATTGTCTCCGGGATTTTTTTCCTGGTGCGATGGGAATATGTTAAGGTACAGTTGATTCCTGAACAACATGGGGGTCAGAGACACTGACCTCCCACCCCCGCCCGGCACAGTCAAATCTGCTTATAACTTTTGACTCCCCCAAAACTTAACTACTGATAGCCTGCTGTTGACTGGAAGCCTTACCAATAACATTAACAGTTGATTAACACATTTTGAATGTTTTCTGTATTATATACTGTCTTTTTCCAATAAAGTAAGCTAGAGGGAAGAACTGTTCCTAAGAAAATTGTAAGGAAGAAAAATTACGTTTATAGTATTTATTGACAGTACCCGTGTGCAAGTGGACCCACGTGGTTCAAACCTGTGTTGTCCGAGGGTCAGCTGCACTTGGGTCACCAGTCTTGTGCGGACAGAACCAGAGGCTTGAGAGCTTAGGGCCCCTGAAGCCTATTCCACCTTTGTAACATCTGTGCGACCCATGTCCACCACCTAATAATGTTCGTGGGGTGCAGTCACACAGGGTCTCGTCTCTGCACTCTCACACATGCACTAGGGACTGACCTCTGGCTATGGATCAGGGGCTGCAGATTGCTGAAATGGGATGTCTCTGGAAGGTGGAACCGTGGTCCTGTCCCCAAAAGAAGTGATGTAGCATAACTGGAAGGGATGTTCTCTCACTGGTTTCAGAGACACTTTGGAACGCTCAGTGGTTCCTACCAGCAGACTTCCTGTTGGAATGCGGGTTAATTGCAACATCCTACTTACTGGGAGGCACTGGGGAAAACACTGAGGAACAAAGTGGAAAAAATTAAATATAAAACATGTTAAAAATTTAGTTTTGGTTTCAGTTCTTACAGAGACTTAGGGGAGCAATCCAAATACAAGTATTTGCTTTTACCAGCAGATAAATTATTAGCACATTGAGTGTTTACACTTGAGTCAGAGCTTCTAAAATTTGTTCCCATAAGTAGGTTGAGCCTCCTTCTCTGCCTATTGTCATAGGGTCTGAAAAGGGAAATGTGAGTCCAAACTCTTTCCAGATCATAAAAATAATTCTAAATGAGTGGAGCATAAATGAATGTGATTTTATGTGAGTGTCATCTTCAAGTTCCCGAGGCCAGGTTGGGACCTTTTAAGTCTTCTGAAGTTCCCTGCAGTGAGAATTAAGGAAGTAGTAGCAGCTTTGCTCCTGGCCTCAGACACTTTTCTGTTAGGTCAGAGCTGCTCACCCTGGGATAAGCAGACCCTCTTTCTGTCCCTTTAGCATCGCTCTTTAAGAGTTTTCGTCTGAAGCGACCCCATAGACCAGGTCGCTTCTTGCAGTGGTACATTGCTGACCCTGGAAACGGAGTGGGCTCTGAGTGATGAGTTCTGATTACCTCTGTTATGTCCTGAGGGTGCGTCTCAAACGTATGAGGTCACGTTCTCAAATTAGTAAGTTTGTTATGTGACATAAGAGTGAATCTTTGTTGATTTAGGATCTGTGGTTTCCTAGATTTGGAACACTGTTCTGATAACAGAAGGTTTAATATTACGCTAAATGTGTACTGACTCCAGCATTGATTCTGGTCGTAATGTTTTTTTAAACCTATGTATGAATCTAGTCACTGTTCCCAAAATGTGAAATGGAGGGTGAAAAGTTAACAACTCAGTGTGGGAGATGGTAGAATTTGTCTAAACTTGGCCTGTACTAAGGAAATGGTCATAACTTTTCCTCGTCCTGTTGATTTGTTAGTCCCCTGCTCTTACCGTGTTTCCCCGAAAATAAGGCCTAGCCGGACAATCAGCTCTAATGCGTCTTTTGGAGCAAAACTTAATATAAGACCCGGTCTTATTTTGCTATAAGACCGGATCTTATATAAAATAATAAAATAAAATAAAGTAAAATAAAATAAAATAAAATCTGGTCTTATTTTACTATAATAGAAGACCCGGCCTTATATAAAGTTTTGCTCCAAAAGACGCATGAAAGCTGATTGTCCAACTAGGTCTTATTTTGGGGGAAATACGGTAGAATGCCAACTAATAGATTAATTCCATTGTTTGCTTGCAATGTGGTGCTTAAAATTTTTATCTAGGTACTTTCTTGTTCTTTCTAAAAATTATAAATATTGTAGAACGTAATCACCTAGAAAGGGAACACCATCTTGATTATTAAAGAAGATGAAAAATAAAGGAATTGAGTGTGCATCATAATAAATTAGAAAAAGAGCGACTACACAACAAAAAGCTAGGAAGGAGGAATTAAGAGCCAACAAAGATAAACGTTAAAATAAATGCAACAAAATAAAGTTTAAAGGATAAACAAATCCAGTAACTAGTTATTTGAAAGGACCAATAAAATAAACGCCCACCCTAAATGAGGAAAAAGGAGAGCACAAACAGGTTATGGGAATAAGAAGGAGATGCAGGAGGGATTAATCGCCTCTATAAGAAAATGTTACAAGCAGCCCTATGGCAACACATTTGAAAACAGGGATAATGTCTTAGTAAAATACAAATTACCAAAATTGATCCAAGAAGCATGGAAAACTTGAAAAGACCAATTACTATAGAAGAAGTAGGAAATGTGATTAAAAGTTACATTGAAAAAGGCACCAGGACCCCATGGGTTCTAGCTGAGTTTTATGTAACCTTTAAAAAACCAGAAAATTTAATTTACCCTTTAAAAAACAGAAAATTTAATTTACCCTTTAAAAAACAGAAAATTTAACCTTTAAAAAAAAGTGTTCTTTATAGAACTGGAGGATATGGTGGAATTTGAAAAGGTTCCTAGTTCATTTTATAAAACCAGCATAGTTTTAATACTTGATAAATTTTAAAGAAAAGTACAGACCAGTAGTGTTTATGAAAGTAAATGCAAAAATTTTAAATCATTCATCAACAAATAGACTCTTGAGTGCATCGAAAGGCTGATGCACTATAATCAATAGTTTATTTTAGTAACTAGAATGATTAAGTGTGAGGACT